>NW_020173388.1:7308159-7396625 GCF_003031525.2 Neophocaena asiaeorientalis asiaeorientalis | reverse complement strand
AATTTGTTAATATGGTGTATCACGTTGATTGATTTGCATATATTGAAGAATCCTTGCATTCCTGCGATAAACCCCACTCGATCATGGTGTATGATCCATTTAACGTGCTGCTGGATTCTGTTGCTAGTATTTTGTTGAGGATATTTGCATCTATGTTCATCAGTGATATTGGCTTGTAGTTTTCCTTTTTTGTGATGTCTTTGTGTGGTTTTGGTGTCAGGGTGATGGTGGCCTCGTAGAATGTGTTTGGGAGTGTTCCTCCCTCTGCTGTATTTTGGAAGAATTGTGGGATTCCCTTGTATGTTATTTGTTGCTTTTCCAACTTGCTGCTTTTAATATTTTTTCTTTGTGTTTAATTTTTGATCACTTGATTAATATGTGTCTTGGTATGTTTCTCCTGGATTTTCCTGTATGGGACTCTCTGTTTCCTTTCCCATATTAGGGAAGTTTTCAACTATAATCTCTTCAAACATTTTCTCAGTCCCTTTCTTTTTCTCTTCTTCTTCTGGGACCCATATAATTCGAATGTTGGTGTGTTTAATGTTGTCCCAGAAGTCTCTGAGACTGTCCTCAATTCTTTTCATTCTTTTTTCTTTATTCTGCTCTGTGGTAATTATTTCCACTATTTTATCTTCCAGGTCACTTATCCTTTCTTCTGCCTTTGTTATTCTGCTATTGATTCCTTCTAGAGAATTTTTAATTTCATTTATTGTGTTGTTCGTCTTTTGTTTGTTCTTTAGTTCTTCTAGGTCGTTGTCAAATGTTTCTTGTATTTTCTTCATTCTATTTCCATGATTTTGGATCATCTTTACTGTCATTACTCTGAATTCTTTTTCAGGTAAACTGCCTATTTCCTCTTCATTTGTTTGGTCTGGTGGGTTTTTACCTTGCTCCTTCATCTGCTGCATATTTCTCTGTCTTCTCATTTTGCTTAACTTACTGCATTTGAGGTCTCCTTTTCGCAGGCTGCAGGTTTGTAATTCCCGTTGTTTTGGTGTCTTCCCCCAGTGGGTAAGGTTGGTTCAGTGGGTTGTGTATGCTTCCTGGTGGAGGGGACTGGTGCCTGTGGTCTGGTGGATGAGGCTGGATCTTGGCTTTCTGGTGGGCAGGACCGCGTCCGGTGGTGTCTTTTGGGGTGTCTGTGAACTTATGATTTTAGGCAGCCTCTCTGCTAATGGGTGGGGTTGTGTTACTGTCTTGCTAGTTGTTTGGCATGGGGTATTCAGCACTGGAGCTCTCTGGTCGTTGAGTGGAGCTGGCTCTTAGCGTTGAGATGGAGATCTCTGGGAGAGCTGTTGCCGATTGATATTATGTGGGGCCAGGAGGTCTCTGGTGGTCCAGTGTCCTGAACTCGGCTCTCCCACCTCAGAGCCTTAGGCCTGACACCCGGCCGGAGCACCAAGTCCCTGTCAGCCACACGGCTTGATGAAGAAACGCCGCGACGCAGTGATGGCGTGACCGGAAGTCCTCAGTCTTTTAATTGGCGATGTAGCTGGTTCGTTCAACTATAGCTTGGGCCAAAAGCTATGGGTCAGACCAGGAAAATCTCTGGTCTTCCAGACATCCACAAAGATTGGGGATGGGTGGTAGATGTAGATAAAGGAAAATTCTGACCCTGAATTGTTGGAAAGCAGTGGGAGGTAACAAATCTTAAGACAGGGAATTCTTAACCTGGACTACAGCAAACAGTAGGAAGTCATGAGGCAATTATCCACTAATAGGAAATAGGAACACGAGATGTATTCTCCAGGCAATACTAGTGGTCCACCTAAAAATTAACAGGAATTGAAATAAAGTTCTCCAGCAAGGTGTTTGGAACAAGCTAGACTGGAGAGAGATTAAGTCACTAATGCCTGCTCCAGATGAAAAACCCAGCTGAAGTGCATTGTAGACAGACCTATAAGGGAAAAATTTACAGGGAGGTCACTCTAAAGGGAGGGTGTTTTTAAAGATAGCTTTTTGAAATGATGGAACAAAGAGGAAAGAGAACCAAAAGATGAACCACATAACCCCCCGCCCCCCGCCCCCTGAAAAGGGATGATCATTGAGTCGGCTCCAGGGCTGTAAAAGTGAGGAGGAAAATAGCTACTTCTGGACTTTCTTCATATGTCTGAACCTACGGGAAGGCAGGACCTGTTTTCCATGATGCTGTAAGGTGGGTTACATCATACTGAAATGACTCATTTGAATGTTATCCCCAAATTCTGATGTGAAAAATAGCTTTTAGGCAGAAGCTTAGAGAAAAGCTTTTGTGATTCCTTTAGAAAAGAATTGCCTGTGGAACTTTGCTATAGCTGGAAGGGAAAAAAAAAACTATCACGTGAGGAAATAATACATCAAGCTTTCTGGCCCTGTCTACTTAGCTAAGCTTGCAGGGCAGAAGATTATCCAAAGTAAGGCACGTTCGCCACTTTTGGCACGTTCAGCAGAAAATAGTTTGGTTTTTTCCCCCTGAATTTGTTCCTAACATTTATCTTCGATTGCCTTAACGAAAAATCATCCCAAGTATAGAAGTACTTGCTTAGAAATTATGGTGAGTGAGTAAGTAGGATGTGCTGAGAATAATAATGGGAAACTGAAAAAAAATGACTCTAGTCATTAAATGGAAATTTTTTTAAAACACCGTTTAAAATGTAAATCTCTTCTCCCAAAGAAATGTATTCAGTCCATTGAAGGAAATTCTTTTGTAATCACTCTGAAGAATGTGGATTGTGAAGAACCCTGGCCATGAGAAGGTAAGCTGAGGAAGTTTGGTTTTTCCTCTGACACTTTCCAGCAGAGACATCTCAGAATTGCCTAAATTTGAATATCTGAAATTCAAACTACTGTTCTCTAGAAGTCTTAGAATAAATGTATGGTGATTAAAGAGAGCTGCAGCTGTACTCGTTACCAATGAACTAACTCACCAAAGAGTTTTGGACCAACTTTTAATAGTATATTGAAAGCCGCTGCCTTTTGTCTCTAATTGCTTATTATTTATTTTGGCTTCATTACCTGTCATGGCTCCTACATGTTCCGTCTCAAGAGTAGGACTTGGACAAGGGTTATCCTTCGCATGTACTCCCAGAGTCACCACGTAAAATAATAGGTACCTTTTAACAACCTATTCTGCATGTCTTAAAGTGCTTGTAAATCCTTCCAAACCTTATTCCTCCTCCATCAAGGTTGATTTTCAGATTCTCAATATAATCATCTTTATTAACTTTAATTGTATGTTTAGGCAGAATTCCTATGTGAAATTGGGACCATAAGCATTAAAATGTATAAGCGTGCAGAAAGAGGACCAGGGTAAATAGAAAATCAACAGACTGAAGAATTAGGAAGGACCTCTGGACGGGTGGTCTTCTGCTAATTGGGCATAAGTGGCATCAACCACTTATAAATGGTAGACCAGAAAGACACTGACTCAGTTGGAGCTGAGAGTTCCTTTTGGAGAGTTGAGCATTATAGGGACAGATGGGGACTCATCCAAAGACTGCCCCTAGGGAGGTGCAGCAGTGCACACAAAGATAGCGATGGAGGTGGCAGAGAGGTTGACTGAAGAGTTTGTGGTTGTCACCAAGAGATAGCAATATAATTGATGAAAAGATGCCAACAGAGGAAATCTCCTTTAATGGTAAAGCATATGGAATGTACTGAGGCAGCCGTCTAAAGCAAGAGATGATAAAGCATGTTCCCTGGTGGTCCCTGGTGGAGGAACTGCTTCCCAGATCCCCAGAGTTCACCACGGGGATGTCCAGCTCTAGTTGAGTGCAAGGATTCCACCAGGCACGAGATGCTCTCTTTGCCCTCTCACGGGAGGCAGGGGGTGCATAACCGTCTGCTGTCCTCTGGAGCCTTTGGCCATAAGCCTGCCCACCCACCTGATGGGAGGAGTTGATGCAGGACACCCCAGCACGGTCCCTGCAGGAGGGGGTGGAAGGCCAGTTCTCCGGGAGCACCCTCCCCAGGCCCAGCTGCTAGGCATTTCATAGAGGGGAAGACACACATGAGAGGAAGACCCCAAAGGTTCTGGAAGGGGAATGGGGAGCCTTGGTGCTGGGAGGTGAGAAGGGTCAGACGGCACAGCTTAGTGGAGGGCACCTCCGTGGGGAGAGGTGGGGGGCAATGGGAGGCCAGTGCTGGGCGAGCAGCAAGTTCACCTGAGACCCAGAGCTTGTATTGTGTCTGGGTCAAACCTCCCACAGAGGCATTGACTGCCCTCATTCAGTTACAGAGAGGGCATGCAGGCTAGCGGAGATCCTGTGCTCTTCCCTCTTCATCAGAAAGGGCATAATTTTCATACAGCATATGTTTTTCTGTGCAGTGAGTGTCAAAATCTTTGCAGCTAGGCAGCTGCATTGCTGAGAACTCCCCCTGCCCCCCAGCCCCACCCTCCCTGCTATTATAAAAGAATAGGTTGCTGAAGGCACCTGTAACCATCTCTTGCTCCAGAGGTGGAGATTCGGAGATAAGGGAGCAGACTTCCATGGGTCTTTTTAGGCAGAGTATTTTTAAAATTCTGACCACCATGAGATGACATTGCAGGATCCTGAACAAGAGAAAATGAGACTTTTCGTCTTTCTGGTTCATCGCGGTCATCGTCGTGACTTTAGCACACTGATACCAAGTGCATGCACGTGGATTTTGTTTTGAGAGTTGGTTGCCAGCAGGCTGTAATGGATTCGAGGGGTGCAGTAAAGAAGGCCAGTTGTTGGCTTCATAACATCGTGGAGCTCCTTTCAGAAGATAAGGCGGCCAGCCAGGCAATGTGCTCTACACTGATCTACACTGAAGATCTACTAACTGATCTTCCAGGAGATCAGTTAGTCTCTGAGTAACTTGTCCTAAGTGACATAGCTGGAAGGTGGGGGAGCTGGGGTTTGAGCCCAGGTGGATGTCTCCACCCAGCAATTTGCCGGGGTGCCCACGTGGTGTGGAGAAAGTTGGCCAGGAGGCGGATGGAAGCGTGTAAGCCCTACGTGTGCTGCTTGTTTCTCTGATGGACTTACCGTTGCCCCTCTCCTGCTAACTTTATAGAGAGTTTTGGCCGATTTTTCAGAAGTGGGGTTGTTTAGGGATTGGGTGAGCATCAGCCACGGAATTGAAGTCACTGGAGCGAGGCTGTTGCTGACTGACCGATTTCAGAAGTTTGGGGCTGCCTTCCAGAGGCATGGTGTGATGTGTGGCTGTTTGCCAACAGCACCAAGCAATTAATTCTGACATTGTCTACCCAGAGACAGCATCCGATCCCACAGGTTAAGGGCTCAGTCCCACGGGACTGCACCCGCACTTCAGATGCTAATCCCAAATCCAGGTTATCACCTGGGCTTCTAGTTAACTGGCTATAAATTTGCTAAATTTCCCACACCGCTTCCTTAGGTTCGATTAATTTGCTAGAGTGGCTCATAGAACGTAGAGAAACACTTACTTACATTACCAGTTTAGTGTAAAAGAATATAACTCAGGAATAGCCAAACGGAAGAGATGCTTAGGACAAGGTATGTGGGGCACGGGGAGCTTCCATGCTTCCCGAGCACCACCGTCCCCAAATCTTCACGTGTTCATCAACCTGAAAGCTCTCTGAACTCTGTCCTTTTGGGTTTTTAAGGAGGCTTCATAATAATAGGCCTGATTAGTTAAATCATTGGCTATTGGTGATTGAACTCAATCTCCAGACCCTCTCTGAAGATGAGGGGGTAAGTCTGAAAGTTCCAACCCTCTAATCACAGGGCTGGTTCCCTTGGCAACCAGCCCCTCCTTAAGTTACCTAGGGGCTTTCTAAAACCCATCTCATTAACATAGCAAAAGACACCATAGTTTCTAGTCACCTAGAGAAATTCGAAGGATTTTAGGAGCTCTGTGTCAGGAACTGGGATGAAGACCAAATATGTGTTTCTTATAAATCCCAATATCATATGTGGATCCTGATACAAGGCTGTCACTGATCAATAGAGACAAGTTTAAAATGAGTTCTAGCAGTTACACGTTCCTATGGCCAATGAACAATCCACTTTTCCCTCCTGTTTCGAATTTGGAGTATTTTCAAGATAAAGAGGAGAAAAGAGATGGTGATGGAGTGAAGGACTGAAGGAAGAAGGAGGAAGGACCCCAAAGCACAGGTGGAGGTTTAGGAGAGGGACCAGTTTTCCCGAGACAGCAGATGTTTGTAAATGGGTAGGACGTAGTAAAGAGTTCTCGCCTTACGGCCTTGATTTTCTCAGGGACGGACTCAGAGATTTCTACTGAGAGGGAGAAAGAAATCAGAGATTTCTACTGAGAGGGAGAAAGAAGAGGTAGGAGTTTCAAGGAAAGAGAGGAAAGTTTGGAAGAGCCTCTGGGGAGAATGAGAACAGATGATTAAGGAATAGGCCTCATTGCCGTGAGAGAAATAAAAAGTAAAAATAAGACTAGGCTCTGTAACTGTGGCACAGGAAGAAGTGAAGGGTCCAGGACATTAGGTCCAGGTGGCATGGCCAGCAGGCTCCAGCCCCCAGCTGGAATTGATATAAAAGGTGGCAGGATTTGGACGTTGGGCTCCTCTGACCTGGGAAGCTCCTGTCTCTTGGCAGACTGCTGAGACTACCCACCTCTGGACATGCCTTTTGAGAAATAAGGGAGACCCAGTGAAGCCATGGCCCCTGACATCCTTGAAGGCTTGCATATACGTTGCATTGTTTTCTGGGTGAAGGGATGGCGAAACAAAGTAGAAGTTTCCATAGCTGGGTTGCCATTCCTACCAGTCTTCAAATCCAGACCAGCCCTGTGGTCAGCCCTGTTCCTGTGGAATGGCCAAAAGACTGGGGCAGAATGACCTCAAGTGTAGGAAGTTAGCAGGGAAAGACTGAGGCAGGCATGAGAAATTTCCCAAGTTCCTGGAGTGCTGTAATCCAGCCAGGGCTTTCTGTGGCTTTTGAGCTGCAGGCACAATGGAAGATGGCATCTGTGTGATTATTTGGGGGCACTGGAGGGGATCAGCTGGTGGATTAAAAAGGAAAAGTGGGACAAGGGGCGTGCTGTGCCTCAGAATTACAATTCCAGGAATACCAGACTACTCCTTACTAATTTGGAACAAACATCAGAGGAGGTCAAATTTTTCCAAGGCAGAGAGTGAGATACTAAGGTAGAAGGACAATTAATGACCGCTTAGGTAAAGAGGACTCATCCAGTGGTGCTCCAGTGGGCCATCTCCAGGGCTAGATTCCTGCCTGGCATCTAGGAGATCTTGAAGGATGTTCTGGAGGAAGGAAGTGTGGGAGACCAAGACTCTAACTAGGTAGGAGACAATTATTCTGGTGGGGAGCAGTCTAGAAATGGAGCTGACGGTCAGTGGGAGGAAACGGAAGAATGGGTCTGGTGGCCTGACCCCAGGACTATGACATCGTCATAAGCATGACAACACATTTAAGAAATATAGAAAGAAGAAGGAGAGCTTGACCTTCCCCATCATTATCCCATCCTGTACTCGCCAAATCCTAGCTGGATGAGCTCCATGGACCCAGGTGGTCCTAATATCAGGCCCATCAGAAGACAGGAGACTGTACCTCTTTCAAGGTGTTAGTAAAGTGGAGGGGTTGGAAACATATTCTGGGGTTTTTTTCAATATGAGAAGTCAAATGATAGCTGAATAACCCCTGTCATTTTCAAAATGTATCTCCTATTTGATGAGAAGCTGGAAGGACAGACACATTGCATAAGAGCCAGATTGTCTAGAACCCATTATCTGATGGTTGTGATTGTGGGAGACCAGCCAGCATGAATTGTGGACCCTATTAGGGAACAAGTGGGGGAGTGACAGTTTCTTCTCTTACATGAAAATCCATGTCATAATGGTGGGTCAGGTCCACTCAAAACTTCTCACCTTACCTCAACTGTCCCATTAGTTTAATACTTTGTCATTACCTATACAGCAGGCAGAGTGGAGGAAATCACAGCCCTCATCAAAAACAAAAGTGGTGGTTGTGTAGAGGAGGACGTATATATCACACTAGATAACACTTCCATATTCATTCATTCATATTCATATTCCATATTTCACATTCATTCAAGTGTTCACACTAGATGACACGTCCTGCACTTGGGGTCTCTCTTTGAGACAATGGGACAAGAGCAGAGAATGTGCCATATTGGCCTATGTTTTCAGAAAGCTCTTGAGAAAAACCATCAGGTGCAACAATTAATGTAAAAGCTATAAGACCTTTCATAATACGGAGGGCCCAAAGACCGTGGGAAATAAGACCAATTCTTATTCTAAAATGATAACACTCTTGGGAAGTATGTGGATATCATATGAAGTTTGGCTTCCTGCAGTGGCTAAGTTGTTTTGGACAACCTCCTGCTAAGAATAACTAGAAAAGTTAGGCAAAATAATAAAAATCTGTTTGAAGGGATTGCAAAGCTACTAAGGAAGTGAACATTTGTTAGGTAAGATCTAGAGGTAGAAAGAAGCCAAGAGAAATGAGCCTAGGATCCGAGGCTCATCTTTTTCCTTTCAGACAATTGTCAATTCTGAAAGCGAAAGCAGAGGCTGAGGGGCTCAGAAGACCTTTTTGGGGTTTCCCAGGGACAAGGGGGACAAAACTAGAGTTCGGAGTGTCCCAGGGAGGATGGGCTCTGGTAACCAGACGTATGGTTAGGACCCTGAGAAGCTGGGGGCATGGTGAGGTCTACGAGTAAGGATGAGCTAGAAATAGACCAGTACTCACAGGACTAGAGCTCAGTTCCAAATCAATTCAGTCCCTCATGGGATTAGGTTAATTGCCTCAGTCTAACTGCCTGACAGAACCAGAAGTAAATTTTCTCTGGAAAAAATAGATCATCCACAGTGATACATAAATGAAGTAAAATTCTATTCACTCATGAAAAGAGAATTAAAACGGAAAGCAAAGAGATGTAATTTATCTTCAGGAACGCTAACAGACGAAGAAAATAACACAGAATCTAGTGATGCTGACATTGGTGTTTTCACACTAGATGTGAGTGTCTTTGGTTTCTGCTGAGACTTACTTCTAAGCTTGATCTTACTGCCTTTTTGGAACATGTGAGTTCACACCTCTCCAGCTACGGTGACGGGACCTTGGGTACAAACCTGTCCCGACAGGTACCAATCCACCGCCTTGGCTGAGTCTTTCATATTCTTTTCCTCAGGAATTTGAACTAAGACATACTGAATCAGTCAGGAGGAAATAGGTGAGTATGAGATCTATAATATCATGAAGATTTGGGGTAGCTCGACATTTGACACTGTTTACATGTCAATAAGTCAGAAGTAAAAGCCGTTTAGCAAAGAGCAACAGTAAGAAGCAGGTATGGGATGTACAGTTGCCTGAGAGACGGATGGGGCAGCTTTGTTCCCACAGTTCCAGGTCCACAACCCATTTTCCAACCCCTTTGTTCTGCTTTTCAATATCTTTTTAATATCCATAAGACTACTGAAGACTTGAAATAAACTGTCTTTTATTAGTTAAAAAAATATCATACAGAACCTCATGCTATGTCTACAATTTCTTGTACACAGTGTTAGCAATCAGTAAAAAATAACCAGGCCTACAAAAAGGACAAGATTTTTTTAAGGGGGAAAAAATCCATAGAAAAAAGATCCATCAGAGATTCAGATATTAGGGTTATCTGACATGGAATTTAAATAACTGTAAATGAATATTTATAAGACAATTTCAGCAGAGAACTGGAAACTCTAAAAAAGAATCAAATGGAAATTCTAAAACTGGAAAACTTAATTCGATGAAGCTGACAACTCAGTGGATCGGATTTAACAGAAGATTAAACATGACGTAGACAGAATTAGTGACTAGAAGATGATGTCAGAAAAAATCTAGATGAAAGCACAGAGAAACTTTAAAAAATGTAGAAAATATAGAGACAAGTCAAGAGATTTATGGCACAGTGAAAAGCTCTAAAATACACATAATTTGAGTCCTAGAAAAAGAGGAGAGAGAAAGCAGAAGCAATATTTAAAGAAATAATGTTCAATAATTTCCCAAAAATAATGAAAGATGACAAGCCCCAATTAAAGAGTCCTACAAACACCCAAGCAGGGCAAATATAAAGGAACCAGACTTAAGTACATACAAGGAAAACTTCTGAAAAAACAAAGAAAATCTTAAAAAGTAGCCACACCTGTAGGTAGCAACAGTAAAATATTATAGACAAATTAAAAACAAACAACAACCAGAGGCACTGGAGAGTAAGCAAAAGCAGAATCTGAAGGGAAGTTGATGCCCTTTTTTATAGCGTTTAGTCTAGGGCATGCCAAAGTCTGCACCACGTGGGATGAGTAAAACGTTGTTAGAAAGCCTACAATCTTTCAAATAATCAGAGGAAAGATTTCAGGGCAACCATAGCCCCTAGAAAGTAAGAGGGGAATCCCAGAAACAGAGCCAAAAGGAGAAAGCCCAAATTCTGAGTATAAACTCGGCCCAAATCTTCACCTAATCCCTGAACCATGCATGTGCAGTGCAGTTTGCAAGGAGCCCAGCTCAAGATAAAACTGCTGAAATGAATTTTGAGTTACCACACAATAGAGTTTGCCATTTGAATGGAAGCAAGTTAACACTCTATGGAGGAACTTAACAGAACCCAGAGTTTCCACAACAAAACAGTCACAATATCCAGGATACAGTCTACAATTACTTATGAAGAACCCAGAAAATATAACGGAATCTCAAAAGATGACTATCAGCAGAGACTGGTCCTGAGATGATCCAGATATTAGAATTAGTAGACAAGAATTTTAAAGTGGATATTATAACTAGCTCAACATAAAAGAAAATGTGGTCATAATAAGGGAAAGGATAGGAAATCGCAACAGAGAAATTAGAATATCTTGTAAATACAACAAAATGAGAATTCTAGGATTAAAAAAATTCAAAACTGAGGGCTTCCCTGGTGGCGCAGTGGTTGAGGGTCCGCCTGCCGATGCAGGGGATACAGGTTCGTGCCCCGGTCCGGGAAGATCCCACATGCCGCGGAGCGGCTGGGGCCATGGGCCATGGCTGCTGAGCCTGCGCGTCCGGAGCCTGTGCTTCACAGCGGGAGAGGCCACAACAGTGAAAGGCCCGCATACCGCAAAAAAAAAAAAAGTACTGTATCCTTTTGTGCACTTTCCTGTATGTTCTTCTTAATAAGAAGTCAACAACAGAAAAACCTTCCTACAAAAAAAAATGAAGCAAACCTTCAAGCTTGGATAACCCCACCAATGAATTCTTCCCAACATTTGAGGAAGAGATTACACTAACATTTTGAATCTTGTTTTATAATCAGTGTAATCTAAGAACTTTACAAGAAAGAATACTATAGGTCAACTTCTTTTGTGGCATATGTGCAAAATCTTAAAATATTAAATCAAACTTGATAAAGAGTATAAAGTTGGGTTTATTCCAAGAGTGAGAAGTTACTTTGGAAAATCAATCAATGCAATCTACTATATTTACAACATGAAGGGGAAAATCATATAATAATCTCAAGAGTTAATAAAAATTTCACTCAAGCATCTGAGGTTCATTAATTATGTATCTGATGGTTCATACAGCTAATCATCTGAGAAATACAAATTAGAACCCAGTGAGATGCTTTTACTCAAACCCTGGAGTGGGTACGATGAAACGTAAAATGACTGACAATCCCCAGGTTAGTGAGGAGATGGAACACCTGAAACTCTTATCCATGGCTGGTGTGAGTAAACTTGGTACAAATGCCATGGAAAATCATTTGTCATTATCAATTAAACTTGAACATACACAATCCCTGTGATTCCTCATTTCCCCCCCAGGTATAACTCACCAGACAGGCTCACGCACCTGTGCCAAATGATACTGAAATGCAAGTTCAGAGCAAACCACCCCTACATGCAACAGCATCGGTGATTATTACAATTCTACTACCAAGTGAAAGAAACAAGATGCACCTCACTCTCTGTAATTCCCTTCAAAACCAGAAAAACTAATTTGTAGTGTTAGAAGTCAGGACAGTTGTTACCTCTGAGGAAGAGGGAAGGACTCGTCATTTGGAGAGAGAATAGGTGGTGGGCGGGGATGAAGTTCTAAGGTTCTGGTAGTGACTTGTTTGTCTTAGGATGATTGTCTTTTTTCACTTGGAATAACTCGTGGAGATGTACACAATATCTGTGCCCTTTTTAGGTATCTATATTCTGCTTCAATAAAATAATTTATATTAACATAATAGCATAGGAAATTGTCCATTTTACTGAAGTTCTAAAATCTTTGCATTGCCATACAAATACTATCTTGGTGTCTTTTTTTTTTTAATTAATTTATTTATTTTTGGCTGCGTTGGGTCTTTGTTGCTGCGCGCGGGCTTTCTCTAGTTGCGACGAGCTGGGGCTACTCTTCGTTGCGGTGCGTGGGCTTCTCATTGCGGTGGCTTTTCTTGTTGCAGAGCACGGGCTCTAGATGCGCCGGCTTCAGTAGTGGTGGCACATGGACTTAGTTGCTCCGCGGCATGTGGTATCTTCCCAGACCAGGGATTGAACCGTGTCCCCTGCATTGGAAGGCGGATTCTTAACCACTGCGCCACCAGGGAAGTCCCTAGCCTGGCTTCTTTTTCTGAAAGGCAGCAACAATTCATCCTGTGAGTATATAAACCCTAACATAGCCCAATAATCAAGGCAGTGGGCGCAATGTATGTGGAATGTGAAGCATCCAGATAGATCCCTAGGCTGTCACAACAGAGCCACAGCGCTGCCAGGAACCTCAAGGACCAGAAGACGATTTAAGAAAATCCTTTATGGGCCAAGAGCTTCGAAAAAGTCTCGGTTAACAAATATCCTATGGGCACTCTCCTCCTCTGCTGACTGGTCGTCATGGATCACAAGCAATCGAGGCATGAAAAGTTTGCTGCCAAAATTACGGTACGTAATATCTGCTGAGCTCTTTTTATGGTCCAGGCCCACTTTGCAGGCAATAACTTTCTTAGTCCTCACTATAACCTTATTATTCTCATGACATGGATGAAAATATCAGAGGCACAGACTGGTGCAGCTATTCCCACAGGGTGAAGAGACAAGGTTTGAACCCACCAATCTGGCCACAGGGTCCCTATGCCTAACTTCTATCCACGTAGCTGCTCCAGGCTAATTAGCAGCTTTACAAACTACTCTTGCACACATCTCAGTAATGGGATGGAAGGAATACAATTTTTTTTATGCACTGGTAGAATGTTTTTCCCTCCCAAAGAAAATATTATATATTTTTTCCTCTGTTGGCTGTGGTTAGAAACTCATCTGCGTGGAAAGCCCTTGCTTTAGCAAGCTTTACAATAGAAAACTCATCTTCCTGCCTAGTCGAGGGGGAGGCTTGCGATTAGGGGAGGCTGCTGACCCACTAGAAGCTTCTGACCTCAGGAGAGCTTGGCTGTGACAGTGAGTAACTCTACCCGTTTCTGGAAGCAATAGAAACCCTCTCTTTACAAAGCCCTGTTCTGCTCAGCCGCCTGTCCAGTTCAAACCCCAATTCTTCAGGAAGAAAAGAGATTATAGACTGTGAATCATTTTGTAACATCAGACTTTCCTCAGTGGAACACCGTTTAAGTGTTTTTGGTTTTTTTGGTCTGGGCTCTTTTGGTTTTTATTTATCTCTTTATTTGAAGATACATGAAATTCTGTGAATCTGTTTTTTGTTTCTCTGATGAGCAACTGGGCCAATGTAGGGACCAGAAATCCAGGTTTTGACACTTTCCCGCCTCCTTTAAGCTGTTAAAAACATTCTGCATTTCTAAAGTTTCACATTTTGGCTTGATCTGACTTTATCTTATAGCAACTGAAAGCTAGTTACTTCAAATTAAGTTCTAAGCAAGTAAGTGTCCAAGGATACACTAATAGCTAAAATATTATGCATCATGTCCTTATGACTCATTTCTTTCTGGAAATGTGTTTCTGGAAATAGTTGATTAAAGAAAGTGACTTAAGAGAAGATAAGTCAACCCTGACACAGCTCAGATTGTTTAGGGGTGCCGGGCTGTCTGGGAAGTCTGATTCCAGCCCAGGTAACTGTTGGGTGTCAGCAGATGGCAAAGTGTTTGCCGGGATAAAGTCTGACTGAAGCCAATGTGAATTGTAACTGCTGCGGTGTTTCTGCTTGTCTGGGCAGCTATCTCAATATGTGAGACCTGCTAGTCTGGCTCATTTCATGCAACTTCATTATATGAATACTAATTGTATGGATTCTCTTAGATGCCTACTTGGTGCCACAAACAACTCAAATGTCATCAAATAGTTTAAGAAGAGGCATAAAAAAAGAAAAAAAGAAGAGGCATAGAGGACTTCCCTGGGGGCACAGTGGTTAAGAATCCACCTGCCAATGCAGGGAGCACGGGTTCGATCCCTGGTCCAGAAAGATCCCACGTGCCGCGGAGCAACTAAGCCCGTGCACCACAACTACTGAAGCTCGTGCGCCTAGAGCCCGTGCTCCACAGCAAGAGATGCCACCGCAGTGAGAAGCGCGCGCACCGCAACTAAGAGTAGCCCCCCGCTCGCCGCAACAAGAGAAAACCCGTGTGCAGCAACGAAGACCCAATACAGCCGAAAATAAATAAATAAGTAAATAAATTTATTGGAAAAAAAAAAAAAAGAGGCATAGAATGACAAGTTTACTGTGAGCCAGCCCTTCCCAGATTCTAGTTTCTGTTTCTTGGAGAAGAGCTGATTCCAGTGTTCTCAGTGGAACGGAATTTGGATCCTGTTGTTTTCCTGTTGCGTCCCCAGATTGCAGCAGCAACCAAGAACATACGACTGGGATGCTTTGCTTATTGCTTATGACCTAGTGATAAAATGTCTTGTCCTTTACCTAAATTTAATTTTTTTTAAATAATAAGCGAGCATGGTTATGAATTATATAATTCAGAGAGGATCCTAATGAAAACCAACAGTCACCTGCATCACTCATTCACTCCCAGCTCAGTTCAAGCCAAACTGTGAAACTTTGCAAATGCAAGAATGTGCTTAACAAGCTTAATATACAAGAGTTAATACGCAAGAGTTTTCTCTTGCTGTTTGATGGTTTGTTCTCCAATTTCTCTGTTTCCTACTGAGTCATGTTATTCAGTTGGTTTATCATATCTTTCTCTTTAATGTTTTGGGCCTTCATCAAATACGTGATGACCTGGCAGAAAATCTGCAAATTCCCTTTTCTTGAACTTATCAGAGAGCTGAGGTTGCAGGTCAACCAACTGTCTTGAAATCTAGGGAATTCCCTGGTGGTCCAGTGGTTAGGACTCCGTGCTTGCACTGACATGGCCTGGGTTCAATCCCTGGTCGGAGAACTAAGATCCCGCAAGCTGTGCAGCGCGGCCAAAAAAGAAAAAAAGAAATCTAAGGAAAGACAGGCACCTCCAAGGAGGGATGGGCTGTGAGCACTTATTTGGCCAGGGCAGATGCTTCTAGATATAGTACAAGTTGGTAAGAAGAATTCAACTAAGATTTTTAATGAATTGCTAAGGGCTGAATGTGACTAGCATAAAAATATGAAACTCCTTGGAGCTACAGAATTTGCACCGATTTGCAGGTTCTTCACTGGAGCTCACCAGGTGCTCACAGAAAGGCTGGGGACAGGACAGTGACGATGGTTTGTGTCACGGCCAGGAACACTGAGTTTAGGGAGTCACCTCCTTCAGAGCAAGCCTGCTCTTTGTCTTCAAGGAGGCATCGCCTTATTCCTTGAGCTGCTCCCAGCAGACACAACCCTGAGAAGTGCCCTGGGAAAGGGGCTGAGAGCTTGCATTCTTGGTACACCCAGTAGGAACTTGCAGGCACCCACATGGCCGAGCACCTCTCTCGACAAGGTCAAGAACCAGTCTCAGAGGACCCGGCCCAGAGAGCTCTTCCGTTGAATAGGGAAGATCGCTTTCCTGCCCACCAGGCCCGGGCCACGGGCTTACTGTTTGAACAGGAGGATGTGAAATAGTGGAAATGAAAGGTCAGAACCTGCCCCTCTAGCCTTGAAGGATTGTAGGAGGGGATAAGAGACGAAGAAGGAGGAGAAAAGAGAGGTGTGGAGGGAGGGATTTGGGTTACACGAGACCAGGGGACGCTGAGGGCATCAGGTAGGATTCTGGGAGGGGGTTGCCTCAGACACTACCCCCTCCCAGCGACCTGGGGCCACCAGAGCCAAACTGCCTCAGCCAGGCCAGGAGGAGGGAGCTGGAAGGTAGCTTTCCAGAGCTGCTCTCTGTACCACGGTGCTGTGGCTCAGACCAGGCAATCCCGCAACGACCCAGAAGGGGGTGCACTGGACCTAACTTACGTGCCTCCCCGGATTGCTTTGGCCACGTACTCCTGGGCCCAGCCATGGGGCTGCTGCCAGCCGTGCTGGACCCTTTCCACCCTCGGCTGCTCTTTTCTCGTGGTAGGCAGCCTGCGCCAGTAATGCACAGCTCCAGCAAGCCTGTTATTGTTAGTGACCTGTTACTGACCTCACCCCGTAACTGTTGAAATGTGGGCCCCATGGGAGCCATTGTGGCTGAAGCCAGGGCCCCACCATTTTCAAGTCCAGATGCAGCATGATTTGACAGGGATTTGGCTTCCCTGAGTGCCGAACCGAGGGGCCTGGAACACAACGCAGAAGCGCAGGAGAGTCTTGGCTTGTGAGGTAGAGTTTGAACAGGGAGGGGCAGGAAGTGGAAGGAGCCAGCGGATGCATTCCTTGCCTTTCCTCCTTTCCCCTCGACCCACCCCCTCCCCACCCCACCTCTTGACTAGTTCGTGACTCCAAGATCTAAGCAGCCACTCTGGAGATGTCCATGTGCCTGGGCAGCCAGCTGTGTTTCCGTGAGCATTGTCTGATATTTACATTCCCTGTCCCTTGCTTCAGTGACCTTTTCCTCTCACTCTGGTATCCCGAGGATTGTTCTCCAACCCCATCCCTGCCTGCCAATAATACACTGGCTTTTAAGTTTTCCTGCATACCCATTTTTTTTTAGGGACCCCAGGCTCAGGCAGCAAGTGTAGAGGTTGGTTAAGGTTTTTCCTGGGGATCTCGCCCCAAAGCAGATCATAGGCGTTGGGCTGGGTGGCCCTGGGTGGAGGGCTTTAGGGCTAGAAGCGCAGGCAAGTCAGGCCGACCTCAGTGTTTGTGAGAGCCGGGGTGAGGATCGGCCTGTGAGGGACAGACCTTGACAAAGCCAAGGAAGGGACAGCCAGAGAATGACAATAAGATGTGCAGCCACTGGGCAGTCAAGGGACACCTTCTGCAAAGCCCGATTTGAGAACCCTTTCTCCCAAAAGCCCCAAAGACAGAGCATGTCCCTCATATACCCAGGCACTGACAGGAGGAAAAGAACAGAGAGGAGACAAAAATCAGAGAGATGAAGTCATTCTAACGAGGCTGCTCAAACCAGTCCTGACAGAGAGTTCAATTACTTTTCAACAGACTAAAATTTTATTCAGAAAGAAGACAATTTAGATTGGAAGAGATAGAAATATTTTTTTATTGGCAAATCTAAGTTGTTCCTGCTAGCCCAGAAGAATATCAGTTACAGACGAAAGAAAGAAAGCACATTTACTCTCCAAGTCTGCGTGGCTTTTGAGTGATTTTGTGGCCCTGCTATAATTCACGGGAGTACTAGGTGAGAGCCAAGATTATAGGTCTAAGGAACATCAGAAGTGGCCCTGGATGGGCAGACAACTGGCCAGCACTGCTGTTCACTAACTTCATGATTGGGAGGTCATTCTTTCTTATCTTGAAATGTGGCTGTTTGGCCAGATCCGTGGTTCTAAGGCAGAGAGGTTGCAGACTGCAGGTGCCCACAGGGGCCAGGCAGGTAATGAAATGGGTGAAGAGGACCCGATGGGAACTGTGTGAACTGGGGTATGTTTGGCCCATATGAACAGGCAGCCACTCCTCGACTCCCACAGAAAGGAGGGTGTGGTGTTCCCAGGTAATAGCTTACATTTACTGAGGCAAATAGATGATCTCATTTTTTTTTTTACTTCTTTATTAGAGTATAATTGCTTTACAATGGTGTGTTAGTTTCTGCTTTATAACAAAGTGAATCAGTTATACATATACATATATCGCCATATCTCCTCCCTCTTGCGTCTCCCTCCCTCCCACCCTCCCTATCCCACCCCTCCAGGCAGTCACAAAGCACAGAGCTGGTCTCCCTGTGCTATGCGGCTGCTTCCCACTAGCTATCTACCTTACGTTTGGTAGTGTATATATGTCCATGCCTCTCTCTCACTTTGTCACAGCTTACCCTTCCCCCTCCCCATATCCTCAAGTCCATTCTCTAGTAGGTCTGTGTCTTTATTCCTGTCTTACCCCTAGGTTCTTCATGACATTTTTTTTTCTTAAATTCCATATATATGTGTCAGCATACGGTATTTGTCTTTCTCTTTCTGACTTACTTCACTCTGTAGGACAGACTCTAGGTCCATCCACCTCATTTTAAGCTCCCAATAACCCTGTGCAGGAACTACTATCACTATATCCCTATTTTTCGGATGGGGATGATAACTTGAGTTGCTTTGAGTCCTGAGGCGCAGAGAGGTGAAGTAATCTGAAGGCCAAACAAGTAGAAAAGTGGCCGAGCTGGGCTTCAGACTCGAGAAGTTGGGCTCCAGAACATGCCCGGTAATGATAACACAATTCTGATGATTTTGCATGATTATTTGGAAATGGAGATTTAAAAAAATTTCCAAAAATGATACAAATATTTTAAAATGAACTCATTTACAGAATAGAGGCAGACTCACACACTTAGAAAACAAACTTACGGTTCCCAAAGGGGAAAGGTGGGGAGGGATAAATTAGGAGTTTGGGATTAACAGATACACACTGCTATATATAAAATAGATCATCAACAAGGACCTACTGTATAGCACAGGGAACTCCACTCAGTATTCTGTAAAAACCTACATGGGAAAAGAATCTGAAAAAGAATAGATACATGTATGTGTACAACTGAATCACTCTGCTGTACACCTGGAACTAACACAACGTTGTATATCAACTATACTCCAATATAAAATAAAAAAATTTTTAATTAAAAATAAAACATTTTAAATCTCCCAATTTAAATAGTCAGAGTTAAAAAGAAAAATACTCTGCAAGCCAAAGAAGGCGGAAGTGTGGGCCAAGATACGGCCTGTGGGTCGCCAGCATGTGTTTGGCCTTCCATGAGTGTAAGTTAGGCAGTATCCTTGGAAAGCAAAGTTTTCGGGTTTTTCCCTCAGATATTCATAGCAGTGTTTAAACTTGTGTGTTTCTCTTCAGAGCAGTCAAGGTGGGCACCTACACACTCTTACCAACAGTGCTTTCATTGCTCAATACATTTCCGGAATTCTTCTTTTGGAATTGCCTTCAGAAAGGTTTATAAACCAGCTATGTTATTTTGTAACCATATCTCCTTTTTTGATGAAACTAGCACTTCCCTGCGTGAGTCCAATCATCTTCACCAGATGTGGCTCTGAACCACTTTCAGTTATTTCCAGAAATCACATCCATTCCTAGTGCATGGCGACTTACTGCCAGGGGAATCATTCAGAAGAATGTGTTTTCAAAAATCATTAAAATAAGTTTATAGCTTTCAGGATAACGACATTTAAAAGGACACACCAATTCATCCCTACATGTTCTTATTGGTTAAAAAACCAGCCACTAATATCAGGCTTCATCTCATTTATATTAGCTGGGTCAGACATCTGGAGAGGTGATAAGATATCCTCCCTTGTAAATTCTGCCGTACGCAATCAATCATCTCTCTCTCTCTCTCTCTCTTTGGTGCTAAGAATTATGACAAGGTACAGATTTAAATGGTTTAGGTCTACAATAGGATAATATCTGAGATCTTGAAAAGATGAACAGTGTACATTAGTTTGCTTTTTCTAGGCTTTTTGCTGTGTACGAGGTGGCTCTGTGCAGCACAGCATCTCTAAATGCACCTGTTATGTGCAGTTTTGTGATCTGAAACGAATTCCAGTGTAGTTACTAGCCGCATAGAGAGTGCAGTTTTCCTTATTTAAATGGGAAAAAAAACTACAGAGGAATATGAAATAAAGAGGAACAGCAGCAGTGGCCGGTTGGACAGATCATCCTGTTTCAGTTGCATCCATTCTCAACTCACAGCCTCCCCGGAAGTGGGGTAGGGGAGGCAGGGCGTACTCAGATTCGACCTGCTACCCCTTCTGGATTAGAGTGAGTAAGACTGGTTTCCAGCTAGGAGGTGTTATTCTGTCTCTATCGCATCTATGCTAGAATCCATGTATTTTCTTTTTGTATTTTAAACCCATCTTCTTCTTACCCTAAGCAAGTATTAGTGCATTTATTGCTGTTTCCTGCCCAACAGTTTCCAGACTTGGATTTTACGACCTGAAATTTTTCTTTTAATGGCAGGGATTGACATAGCAATGTCAACTTCTAATTTTTCCATGTAAGGATATTTAAAAAAATACCATCTATGATGGCCACCTTTTGATGAAAGAAAGGTGATTTTAACCTTTAAAAAAGTAAAAGAAGACACAATCCTAAAATAAAGGATGATGAAAGAGATTTATCTCTTCACACCCTACATGATCACACCCATTCTTGAAAAGAAAATAACAAGCGTTGGTGGGAATGTGGAGATATTGTAACCCATGTTCCCTGTTGGTGGCAATGTAAAATGATGCCGCTGCTATAGAAAACAATGCAGTGGTTCCTCAAAAAATTAAAATTTTCATATGATCCAACTATTCTACTTCTGGGTAAATACCCATAAGAATTGAAAGCAGGGTCTTGAAGAGATTTGTACACCCATGTTCATAGCAGCACTATTCACAATAGCCAAAAGGTGGAAGCAACCAAATTGTCCATCGACAGGTAAACAGATGAACAAAATGTGGTATATAGATACCAAATAATATATTAAAAGGATGAAATTCTGACACATGCTACAACATAAATGAAACTTGAGAATATTATGCTAAGTAAAATAAGCCAATCACAAAAAGACAAATACTGTATGATTCCACTTATATTAGGGACCTAGAGTAGTCAAACTCAGAGACAGGAAGTAGAATGGTGGTTGCCAGGGGCTGGGGAGAGGAGGATATGGGAGTTATTGTTTAACAGGAACAGAGTTTCAGTTTTGCACGAGGAAAAATTCTGGAGATGTGTTGCATAATGTGAATATGTTTAACACTAACTGAACTGCACACTTAAAAATGTTAAGATGGAAAATTTTATGTTTTATATCACAATTAAAAATAAAAAGTAAAATAAAATAAATGAAACCATCATTCTCCTCTTCAAAACAGAACGAAACCCACCCTATGTGAGTGTTATCTCTTGCATCACTCATATCTCAGCAGGCTGGTAAAACTTCATCACAGTTGGGCACTGATCTTCAGTGGCTGTTTGGGAATCATTGGGCCAAGAGGCCTCATGCTTCCAGGAGGGAGCCGAGGTTCTATGCTAGAAACAGAGAAGGAGCAGTGAAATGTCCCTTGCCTCAACCAACAAGGGAGTTTACCTGGGACAGGGCAGCTCTGTGGGAGGAGCCTGGCTATGTCCCCCGGGCAGTGGAAGTCTGCCAGTCTCTGGCCACTCAATTTCAGATGAGGAATCTGACTCTGGAATGTGTAATCTTATTTATTTCCCTCAGCATGTGGTAACAGTCAACTATTTTAAGGACAACCATTCATCAGTGGAATGGATGCTGGCTGAGTGTTGGGGGCAGGGATCTGGAGCGCCCCCTGCTGCTTTACCGGGTGCTCTGCCTTTGCTGGAGGGTTTCAGGAGGCTTGGGGAAACTGCTGAATGAATACCAGTGTTTCAATATCTTACACGCGCCCCCCACCCCAGCTTTATTAAGGTAAAATTGAAAAATAAAAATTACAGTGTGATGTTTTGATATATGGGTACATTGTGAAATGATAACCATGATCTACTCAACATATCCATCACTTCACATAGTTACCATTTGTGTGTGTGTGTGTGTGTGTGTGTGTGTGTGTATGTGTGTGATGAGAACATTTTGCCTGACCAAATTTCAAGTATATGATATTGTTACCTATAGTCACCATGCTATACATTAGATCTCCACAATTTACTTATCCTGCATAACTGGTACCATTTTACCAACAGCACATCGTTTTTCCTTCCCCACCCCACTCCCTGGCAACCACCATACTCAGTACTCTCTGCTAGTGAGTAAGACTTTTTTAGATTCCACATATAGGTGAGATCATGCAGCTCCCTTAGCATAATGTCCTCTAGGTTCATCCATGTTATCACAAATGACAGGATTTCCTTCATTATTTTTAAGGCTGAATAATATTCCATTGTATATATACACTACATTTGCTTTATTTATTCATCCATAATGGACACTTCGTTAATGCCATATCTTGGCTATTGTGAATAATGCTGCCATGAACATGGGAATGCAGATATCTCTTCAAGATCCTGATTTCATTTCCTTTGGATATATACCCAGAAGTGGGATTTCTGGATCATAGTGCCAACTAAAAATAGGCATTTGCATCTGCTTCTACAAGGATTAAGTCACAAACTGCTGTACAGCTGACCTTCAGTGCACTCTGAAAGGAGGTCAGGGTGGAGATCAGGAATGAGGCACTCTGCTCTGGGAAAAACTGGCAGAACAGGCCTTCAGATAGTTAGATATTTTCAGGAGACGGTTTTATGAGCCCAATTCTTGCATCTCCTCATATCTGGAAACGCACTAAAATCATTAGTGGTGACCTCTGCTCCTTGTGACTAATAGCAAGCCTCTGCCAATATGTGTGTTTGATTGCATATAACCCCCTTCACTAAAATCGTATATAATACTGACCTCTCCCCTGCCTCTTTGGAGCAGTTTCTCAGAGCTATCTGAAATGCTGTCTACTGGGCTATAGTTCTCATTTTGCCCCAAATAAACTTAACTCATAACTCTCACGTTGTGCATTTTTTTTCTGTCGACAACAGATAGTTAAATTTTTAACTTTTTGAGGAACCTCCATACTGTTTTCCCTAATGGCTGTACCAACTTACTTTCCTGTCAACAGTGTGTAAGTGTTCCTTTTCTCTACACCCAAAACTTGTCTTTTGTCTTTTGATAATAGCCATTCTAACACATGGAGGTGATACCTTATTGTGGTTTTGGTTTGTATTTTTCTAATGATAAGTGATGTTGTATTTTTTCATATATGTCTTCTTTATGACATTTTTGCTCAGCGGCCATGGCTCACGGGCCCAGCCGCTCTGTGGCATGTGGGATCTTCCCAGACCGGGGCACGAACCCGTGTCCCCTGCATCGGCAGGCGGACTCTCAACCACTGCGCCACCAGGGAAGCCCTTTTGCCTATTTTTTAATAGAGTTATTTGTTTTCTTGCTATTGAGTTGTTTGGATTCCTTGTATATTTTGAATATTAGCTCCTTACCCGAGGTACAGTTTGCAAATATTTTTTCCTGTTCCGTAGATTGTCTATTTACTCTGTTGATTTCTTTGCTCTGCAAAAGCTTTTTAGCTTGATTCAATCCCATTTGTCTATTTTTCTTTTTGTTGCCTGTGATTTTTGGGGTCATATCCAAAAAGTAATTGTCCAGACCAAGGTCAAGAAGCTTCTCCCCTATGTTTTCTTCTAATAGTTTTACAGTTTCAGGTCTTATATTTATGTCTTTAATCCATTTTAAGTTAATTTTTTATATGGTATGGGACAAGGGTCTAGTTTCATTCTTCTGTATGTGGCTATCCAGTTTTCTCAACACCGTGTATTGAAGAGATTATTCCTTTCCTATTGTGTGTTCTTGGACCTTTGCCAAAGATCAATTGCCTGAAAATGCGTGGATTTATTTCTAGAGTCTCTATTCTGTTCCACTGGTCTATTTATCTGTTGTTATGCCATTACCATACTGTTTTGATTACTATAGCTTTGTGGAATATTTTGAAATCAGAAAGTGTGGTGCCTCCAGTTTTGATCTTTTTGTTTAAGATTGATTTGACTATTTGGGGTCTTTCATGGTTCCATATAAATTTTAAGATTGTCTTTTCTATTTCAGTGAAAAAATGCCTTTGGAATTTTTTAAAATTTAATTTAATTAATTTTTTTATACAGCAGGTTCTTATTAGTTATCCATTTTATACATATTAGTGTATACATGTCAACCCCAGTCTCCCAATTCATCCCACCACTGCACCCCATGCCACTTTCCCCCCTTGGTGTCCATACGTTTGCTCTCTACATCTGTGTCTCAATTACTGCCCTGCAAACCAGTTCATCTGTACCATTGTTCTAGGTTCCACATATATGCATTAATATAAAATATTTGTTTTTCTCTTCCTGACTTCACTCTGTATGACAGTCTCTAGATCCATCCACGTCTCTACAAATGACCCAATTTCGTTCCTTTTTATGGCCGAGTAAAATTCCATTATATATATGTACCACATCTTCTTTATCCATTCATCTGTCGATGGGCATTTAGGTTGCTTCCATGTCCTGGCTATTGTAAATAGTGCTGCAATGAACACTGGGGTGCAGTATCTTTTGGAATTATGGTTCTCTCTGGGTATATGCCCAGTAGTGGGATTGCTGGGTCATATGGTAGTTCTATTTTTAGTTTTTTAAGGAACCTCCATACCGTTCTCCACAGTGGCTGTATCCATTTACATTCCCACCAACAGTGCAAGAGGGTTCCCTTTCCTCCACACCCTCTCCAACATTTGTTGTTTGTAGATTTTCTGATGATGCCCATTCTAACTGGTGTGAGGTGGTACCTCATTGTAGTATTGATTTGCATTTCTCTAATAATTAGTGATGTTGAGCAGCTTTTCATGTGCTTCTTGGCCATCTGTATGTCTTCTTTGGAGAAATGTCTACTTAGGTCTTCTGCCCATTTTTTGATTGGGTTGTATGTTTTTTTGATACTGAGCTGCATGAGCTGTTTATATATTTTGGAGATTAATCCTTTGTCCGTTGATTCATTTGCAAATATTTTCTCCCATTCTGAGGGTTGTCTTTTCATCTTGTTTATGTTTTCCTTTGCTGTGCAAAAGCTTTGAAGTTTCATTAGGTCCCATTTGTTTATTTTTGGTTTTATTTCCACTGCTCTAGGAGGTGGATCAAAAAAGATCTTGCTGTGATTTATGTCAAAGAGTGTCTTCCTATGTTTTCCTCTAAGAGTTTTATAGTGTCCAGTCTTACATTTAGGTCTCTAATCCATTTTGAGTTTATTTTTGTGTATAGTGTTACGGAGTGTTCTAATTTCATTCCTTTACATGTAGCTGTCCAGTTTTCCCAGCACCACTTATTGAAGAGACTGTCTTTTCTCCATTGTATATCCTTGCCTCCTTTGCAAGGATAGATTAGTTGACCATAGGTGCGTGGGTTTATCTCTGGGCTTTCTATCCTGTTCCATTGGTCTGTATTTCTGTTTTTGTGCCAGTACCATATAGTCTTGGTTACTGAGGTTTGTAGTATAGTCTGAAGTCAGGGAGTCTGATTCCTCCAGCTCTGTTTTGTTCCCACAAGACCACTTTGGGTATTTGGAGTCTTTTGTGTCTCCATACAAATTTTAAGACTTTTTGTTCTAGTTCTGTAAAAAATGCTATTGGTAATTTGATAGGGATTGCATTGAATCTGTAGATTGCTTTGGGTAGTAGAGTCATTTTCACAATATTGATTCTTCCAATCCAAGAACATGGTATATATCTCTCCATCTGTTTGTATCGTCTTTGATTTCTTTCATCAGTGTCTTATAGTTTTCTGCATAGAGGTCTTTTGTCTCCCTAGGTAGGTTTATTCCTAGGTATTTTATTCTTTTTGTTGCAATGGTAAATGGGAGTGTGTCCTTAATTTCTCTTTCAGATTTTTCATCATTAGTATATAGGATTGCAAAAGATTTCTGTGCATTAACTTTTTATCCTACAACTTTACCAAATTCATTGATTAGCTCTAGTAGTTTTCTGGTGGCATCTCTATGTATAGTATCATGTCATCTGCAAACAGTGACAGTTTTACTTCTTCTTTTCCAATTTGTATTCTTTTTATTTCTTTTTCTTCTTTGACTCCCGCAACAGGAGAGGCCACAACAGTGAGAGGCCCGTATACCGCAAAAAAATGAAAATAATAATAATATTAATTCTTCCAATCCATGAGCATTAGATATATTTCCATTTACCTGTGTCTTCTTCAATTTCTTTCATCAATGTTTTATAGTTTTCAGTATACAGATATTTCATCTCCTTGGTTAAATTTATTTCTGAATATTTTTTGGTTTTGACGCTATTGTAAATGGGATTTTTTAAAATGTTATTTCTCAGATAGTTTGCTGTTAGTGTATACAAATGCTACTGCTTTTTGTATGTTGATTTTGAATCCTGCAATTTTACTGAATTTGTTTATCACTTCTAATAGTTTTTTAGTGGAGTCTTTAGGGATTCCTATATATAAGATCATGTCATTTGCAATATTTCAATGTCTTTATAACCAGTAGGATCACACTGGTGAATACCAGTTCAATACTAGTTTGTCCATTAGGTTCTTAATAAAGAACCTTAATTTTTCAAAAAATTACGAAACTCTGCTGCACTGAACTGAGGAGGGAGGAGATTTGTTTGTATCTGGAACAAGTTAGCTAAGGAAAACAAAGTGGCTTAGATCAGGTGTTTGGGCTTAGTGGGGAGTCAGGGAGGAGGGATGGTGAGCAGCTGGCCAACTGGAAAATCATGGAAGAGCTAGGTAAGCTGTGGTAAGGATGTGGGCAGAAAGGTTAAGTTGGAAAGAATAAGTGGCCAAACACCTCTCCCTTCCCTCTTTTCAAGGGAGTGTGCAGAGCCTTGGCATACATGATTAACCTTGCAAACTCTAATAAAAGTAAGGACAGTTAATGGTTTATCTTCCTCCCACCACTCTGTTAGAGCTCAGAGCAAATCACAAAGCAGATTTTCTGAAGCCAGCAAACTAGATAAATGGCTGGTTAGTTCAGGGAAAAGTTAGCTTTCGTACACAGTCAGGCTCAACAGCTTTTTGGCATCTCATGGGCACATCTCAGTGTAACCTGCTTTCTCTTCTTCCATCCGGAGGTGATGATACTGACAGACAAGGAAAGCTGAAAGCCAAACAGGAAATAGAAATAGCAGCAAAAGGCCTGGATGCGAGCATCCATGAAGACGGAGTGGCAGGCAGCACCTTCCATCGGAGAAGCTCGACCATCACAGTTTAAACCTGAGAATCCTCCCACACTAGGGGTGGTGGTGAGCCCCCAGTTGGGAAGAGAGGCACAAAATTTGCTCCCCTTCGCCGCTGGAGCCAGCACTAGCACGTCTGCTTAGAGGAGTTAGGCCACTTCCCCCAAAGCACTTCCCTGGGCACTGACAGCAGAGCCAGGGCTCAAACCGAGATCTCACCCCAGAGCTGTCCTCCTCACCAGTGCACCAGAGCACATTGTGATATATCACCCAGAGTGTAAAAAGTGTCCACCTGGAATGGGGGTTTGGGACAAAGGAGAGGAAAGGATGGGTGAGAGAGATTTTTGCAGAAAGCACTCCAAAAGACAAATGTTATTCATTTTTCTCAGCCCAGCGGTCTGAAAAAGCATAGTTCAAAGATCAATGACCAATTAGTATCCAGCTGCTGAAAGAAAACAGTGCTTTGACCTTAGCAGAAAGTTACATAAACTCTCCTCAGGGCAAGAGACTTCTTAGGGAGAATTAAGAGGTAGCATAAACACAGCTCATTTGGGAAGAACCGGAAGAACTTTCCTGTTTAATCCCTAGAATTCCACTGAAAGCTGCGATGGGTGGGGCAGCCCAGAGGGGGGACTCAGCAATAGCTCTGGAGGTTCTGGGATTAGGCGATCAGGTTTCTAGAGGTATCTCAAGCCAAAGACAGTGGGATGGTGGTGGTGTTGAGGGTGATTTCCAAATTCTTCCTCTATGCTTCTGTGCTGCTTTCTGGACCCAAGCTTGATTGTTGCAGTAAAGGCTCTGGCTTGCTCAGGGTCCCTGGCACATGGTGCTTTGTTTGATAAGCACGGATGCGGTGTGGCATGTTGGAGAGAACTCTGAACTTCTGAACTTCATTCTGGTCCCAGCCCTGAGTTAAGGGCTGGCTGACCTTGGCTGTGCTACTCTGAGCTGACTTTTGTCATTTGAAACACAAAAGTGTTGGGCTTGACTAATTTTAAAAAATTCATTCCAGCTCTAAAAGGCTATGATTCTGTGATACACATATTTTCATTTCCTCAGTGAAATGAAACTTTCCTAAGTTTCACACAGAAACTTTGATGAAGCAAGTCTAACTCGCAAGTAGAATAACAGTAACAGTAAACCTGTGCTTGGTGCTTGTTCGTGCCGGACATGGTTGAAACCCTTTATAAATGTTGAATCATTTAATTCTTACATCCGTCATTTGAAATAGGTAATCTTATTATCTTCATTTTGCAGATGAGGAAATCAAGGCACAAAGTGGTTATGTCAGCCTATGGGGTAGGTGCTATTCTTATCCCTAGTCCATGGATGAAGACACTAAGGCATACAGGTGGGGATGTGCCGCTAGCTTTTGGCAGAGGGTGGAAAGGGTCCAGCACGGCTGGCAGCAGCCCCATGGCTGGGCCCAGGAGTACGTGGCCAAAGCAATCCGGGGAGGCACGTAAGTTAGGTCCAGTGCACCCCCTTCTGGGTCGTTGCGGGATTGCCTGGTCTGAGCCACAGCACCGTGGTACAGAGAGCAGCTCTGGAAAGCTACCTTCCAGCTCCCTCCTCCTGGCCTGGCTGAGGCAGTTTGGCTCTGGTGGCCCCAGGTCGCTGGGAGGGGGTAGTGTCTGAGGCAACCCCCTCCCAGAATCCTACCTGATGCCCTCAGCGTCCCCTGGTCTCGTGTAACCCAAATCCCTCCCTCCACACCTCTCTTTTCTCCTCCTTCTTCGTCTCTTATCCCCTCCTACAATCCTTCAAGGCTAAAGGGGCAGGTTCTGACCTTTTATTTCCACTATTTCACATCCTCCTGTTCAAACAGTAAGCCCGTGGCCCGGGCCTGGTGGGCAGGAAAGCGATCTTCCCTATTCAACGGAAGAGCTCTCTGGGCCGGGTCCTCTGAGACTGGTTCTTTACCTTGTCGAGAGAGGTGCTCGGCCATGTGGGTGCCTGCAAGTTCCTACTGGGTGTACCAAGAATGCAAGCTCTCAGCCCCTTTCCCAGGGCACTTCTCAGGGTTGTGTCTGCAGGGAGCAGCTCAAGGAATGAGGTGACGCCTCCTCGAAGACAAAGAGCAGGCTTGCTCTGAAGGAGGTGACTCCCTAAACTCAGTGTTCCTGGCCGCGACCCAAACCGTCGTCACCGTCCTGTCCCCAGCCTTTCTGTGAGCACCTGGTGAGCTCCAGTGAAGGATTTGGGGGGGGGAGGTACTGATTTGGAGCATTTACCTCTTTTCTCATTTTAGGCAGCTTGAATCAGTGCCCGCTATGGAGCCTGAACATGTACAGAGCCAAGTGGCTAAGTGTTTCTAGAAACAGTCAGCTCTTTATTGGCTTCCTGGCTCCAGGTAATCTGATTTGTGATTTCATAAAATCTCCAACAGAGCAGTGGGAGGAGGCTGAATTATTAGCTCTCCTTACTTTTAAAGTTCTTAAGGTATTTTTTTATGCCAGGGTTGTACATACTTCCTTGAAAAGATTTTTCGAAGTGAGAAGACAGATGAAAAATCTCACAATTAGATGCAGGGAGGCCCTGGGTTGCTGGCTGTCCTCACTGTCCCGGGTTTGTAGACTGAGGTGCTGAGACCCTTGGAGGATTATAGAAACCTGCTCCTGGCCCTTGAGGAGGAATTCAACACATCCTCCCTGATGGGAATGACGGAGATTTATAATAAAAGGCTCCTACTGGGGCATGACTGCATTAGGCACATGGGTCATGTCGAAATCCAGGTGGGGGCCCAGTATGGGTGGGAAGCCAGGGCAAGTTCAGGGCTTTGGTTAAAGCACTGAAAGGGGCCGAGGAAGGTATGTCAGACTCAGGAGACGAGGGCAGATACCACCGAGGACCTAGAAATCCCAGGAATCTTTACCCAAGCCCTTTTAAAATACACTCACAAGTGGCTTTCCCTTTACCAAAGCACAGAAGAGTTGGGTCCAAGCAGCCCTCTTCCAATGGTGAAAATTGTCAGAGAGATAGTACTTGGTCACTCTATCTATTGAAATTTTATGAAAACGTTTTAAGCGAAGAGAAAGTTAAACTGAAAGTCAGGAATAGTTAACATTCATCTAATTACAAAAATTTTTAGAACATGAGGGTGCTTCCCAAGAGATCACAAAAAGTTATTATTAGAGGAGATTGCATTCTTCTTTAGTGATTTCTACAAAGTGAACATTCTAAGACCTCCTTCCCATCACTAACATGTGTGTCCTTTCTCATAGAAGTATGTCAAAAATCACTTTTTCTGGCTTCAGTTGAAATTTATTTGTTCAATCAAAAATGTTTATTGAGACACCAAGGGGGGAAAGGGGAGGTGGGATGAATTGGGAGATTGGGATTGATATGTACACTAACTAATATGTATAAAATAGACAACTAATGAGAACCTGCTGTATAGCATACGGTACCCTACCTCACTTCGCTGTACGGTAGCAGCTAACACAACACTGTAAAACAACCATACCCCGATTAAAAAAAAATGTTTGTAGAACACTTACTCTGTGCCAGGCACTGTCCCCAGCCCAGGGAATGCTCTAGTGACCAAGATAAATCCAATTTTTGCTCTTACTGGGAAGACAGGCAATAACACCAGGAAGTATTTAAATAAACAATAATTTTATAGATAATTTTAGGAGGTATGAATGTGATAAAGAATGCTTTGGGTGGGATGTGCTACTTTATTTTTATTTTCTTTTATAAATTTATTTATTTATTTTTGGTGGCGTTGGGTCTTCATTGCTGCATGGCCTTTCTCTAGTTGAGGGGGAGCGGGGGCAACTCTTTGTTGCAGTGCGCGGGCTTCTCATTGCAGTGGCTTCTCTTGTTGCACAGCACGGGCTCCAGGCACGTGGGCTTCAGTAGTTGTGGTTCGTGGGCCCTAGAGCGCAGGCTCAGCAGTTGTGGGGCGCGGGGCTTAGTTGCTCTGCGGCATGTGGGATCTTCCCAGACCAGGGCTCACAGCTGTGTCCCCTGTAGTGGCAGGCGGATTTTTTTTTTTTAACGTCTTTATTGGAGTATAATTGCTTTACAATGGTGTGTTAGTTTCTGCTTTATAACAAAGTGAATCAGCTATACATATACATATATCCCCATATCTCCTTCCTCATGCGTCACCCTCCCACCCTCGTGGCAGGCGTTTGTACTGCTGGTGAAGGAAGCTTGTCTTCCTGAGTCTTTCCCTCTGAATTCTAAGCGGTCTGAGGGCAGGACGGCGTCGCTGTGGGTCCAGCCCCGGCCCCCATCCTCCCTCATACGCCGCACTCCATCCTCACCCGGTGGCCCTCACTGCATTTTGCACGAGAGGCTTTACGCTGAATGGAGGGGTAAATCCAAGCGCGTTTCCGTGCCTATTCGTGTACAATTTAGCGAGCCAAAGTCGGCCTGCCATAAATACTTAGGGGTTTAAAAATGTGCCACCGAGTTAACGGAAAGTAATTCATCCCAGGCTGCTGAGTCAGCCAACGTAAAAGCTGATACATTTTGAAGCCGTGAGGTCGGGGAGTTGGTGGAGTTACGTGCGCGCTGTGACCTACCGCTATTGGTAGGATTTACCGAACGGAAGGATCTTAGGAGCTTCTCCTACGGAAACTGCAAGATTTTACATAACCTACTTTCCCTACAAGTAACTCTTTGCTTCTGTGCAAGGAAATGCTTTTGCATCTATTTGGTTTTCTCACGGTTTCCCCCCACCCCCCACCCTTGGCAACAGCGGGCAGGACTTGTTCTAGGTTTTCTGCTCCCTGGATTTGGGTGTGAGTGAATTTCCATTTTTACTGCTTGTAAATCATTGTCTAAGCTTTGACGAGACACTTTTGCTGGCATGGGTGGCATGTGCTTAAATGCCTCATGCAGGACATACCAGACATCTGATCACTGCCTTGGAGGCAGCAAACGTAATGTTCACTGTCTCACACCCTTGCTGGAGGTCTCAGGACCTTGCGTGGAAGATATTTCAGCTCCTTTTTATTTGAATGTTAAACTAGGGTTGCCAGGTAAAACACAGGTCACCCAGTTGGATCTGAATTTCAGCTAAACAACGAAGAATATTTTAGTAAAATAAGTCCCAAATATTGCATGAGACACACCTACATAGGAAGAGAGTATTTGTTGTATACCTGAAAGGCAAACTCAGCTGGGCGTTCTGTATTTTTATTTGCTAAACATGGCAGCCCTAATTAAAGAGAAAGACAAATATCATATGATATCACTTATATGTGGAACCTAAAATATGGCACAAATGAACCTATCTACAAAACAGAAACAGACTCACAGACATAGAGAACAGACTTGTGATTGCCAAGGGGCATTGGGGAGGGAGAGGGATGGACTGGGGGAGTTTGGGGTTAGTGGATACAAACTATTCACACAAGGTCCTACCGTAGAGCCAAGGAACTATATCCAATCTCCTGGGATAAACCACAATGGAAAAGAATATTGAAAAAGAATATACATATGTGTATAAGCGAGTCACTTTTCTGTACAGCAGAAATTAGCACAACGTTGTAAATCAATTTTACTTCAATTTTAAAAAAGAGAATAAAAAAAAAATCACAGTCCCAGCCAGCTCTGCGGACGGACGTGCTCCTTCTGTAAGCGAGGCGCTGAGTGGTGAGTTGATCTCACGTCAAGGTGTCCTGCGGCACCAGGTCCCTCCGTGCTGGGAGCGAGGCCGTGTGGGCAGCCGCGCCTGGGGCTGGCAGGAGGCAGGGAGGCTGCTCTCAGAGCAGAAGGCCTCTGCCAGCCGGGTCGCGGCTGTCTGTAGCAGGAATAACTCCAGGACACACAAACACACTCAACTGCTTGAGTTTAAAAAAAAAAAAAAAAAGGAGGGTGGGGAGCGGTTTAGCAACCTAGGGCTATTTTAGATTTTACCGCTCTTGGGGTTGTAGAGTGTCCCGGTTGCCCCAAAGCTGAGTGCGCCCAGCCCACCTGAGGGAAGGAGCGGGGCGAGAAGGGATCCATCCGGAGGGAGAACCATCCAGAGGGGGAGAACCGCACGGCTCCCCTGGATCCGGAGGGAGCGATGGAACGGGGGTACGAGGAAGCCTTGACCCTCGTCTGCTCATCTGCAGAACGTAGGAAGGTGAAGTTCGGGGCTGGAACTGTGGAAAGCCCAGGGCTACACCCAGCTGCTGGGTACCACCCCGTGTCCCCGTGCCCGGAGCAGCGAGGACAACAGGCGTGGCGTCTGCTGCAGCAGGCGGCCGGTCTTCTTGGGAAGGAGCGTCTGGAAGATGTTGTGACATCCTGAAAAGAATGTTTTCTAAATCTTCTGGGTGGCAGAGACCCCGGTCAAGCAACCCAGCCAGCGGGGGAGGCAAGGATAAGGATTGTCCTCAATGGCGCGGGACATCCAAAGTGAATTCTGGTTGGAAACAAGGACTAGCTGGGTGACCTTGGGCACATCAATTTACGAATCTGTGCTTCAGTTTTCTCCTCTACAGCATAAGGTTATGGACTCTGCCAGCTCTGATCCGTTATTCACCGGGAAACGGCTCCAAACTGGAACAGTGCTTCCCCAAAGTCAGGTCAGTCAGTTACCTGCGCCAGCTATTAGAAACAAGAGAATGACAAAGCTGGGGGGAAAAAAAAAAAAAGAGGGGAAGCGGATTTGTTATTTCCTGCATAATTATCAACATTATTTCTTATCATCCAGCATCAGAAGTTTATTCCCCTTGCCGAGGGATGGCATTCTGAACGTGATGCTGAGGCAAAACAAAACTATAGTTATAGTGATTTTGGTATCTAAAGATGTCCGTAGAGTCTGGAATCATAGATGATACTGTTTTACTTTAAAAATATTTGGCAGATTGAAGATATCTGTGATATTATTCACCCATGTTTCTGGAATGTATATATATGTATGTATGTATTTAGTGTGTGCGTGTGCATGCGTGTGAGAGAAAAAGCAAATATGGCAAATATTAATAATTAGTGAATCTAAAAGTAGTCAATGAATGTGTCTGTAGCTCTAGGTTTTTCATGAAAACGAGCTTTTAAATCAATGAGATATAAGAAATGACTGCAATATTTACATTAGTTATTAAGGGCATTAAGTATATAGAAAGACGGCTTTACATGAATGTAAAGAATTTATGGAAGGGACTTCCCTGGTGGTGCAATGGTTAAGAATCCTCCTGACAATGCAAGGGACACGGGTTCCAGCCCTGGTCCGGGAAGATCACACATGCCAGGGAGCAACTAAGCCCGTGCACCACAACTACTGAGCCTGTGCTCTAGAGCCCGTGCTCTGCAAAAAGAGAAGCCACCGCAATGAGAAGCCACCGCCATGAGAAGCCAGCGCATGGCAACGAAGAGTAGTCCCTGCTTACAGCAACTAGAGAAAGCCTGCGCGCAGCAACAAAGACCCAACACAGGCAAAAATAAATAAATAAAAGATACATTTATTTAAAAAAAGAATTTATGGGAAATATCTAGTCTTATTTTTCATTTTTGTTCACTTTGTAACTTTACATTTGACTTGAAAACATTGCTAATTTCTACATCACATCTTAGGCAAAAATTGCAGGGACCCATGGGTTCACTCCTTCTAGGTACATCTGCTATTGAATGAATGGGTTACAATGCTCCACCCAGAATTGGTCAAGGCCTTGCTAATTCTTCTTGTTTATGAGCTACACCAGATTACTTTTCATTAAAACTGAAGCATCACCTAAGTGTCCATCGACAGATGAATGGATAAAGAAGATGTAGCATATACATACAATGCAATATTACTCAGCCATAAAAAGAAACGAAACTGAGTTATTTGTAGTGAGGTGGATGGACCTAGAGTCTGTCATACTGAGGGAACTAAGTCAGAAAGAGAAAAATACCATATGCTAATGCGTATATATGGAATCTAAAAAAAGAAAAAAAATGATACTGATGAACCCAGTGGCAGGGCAGGAATAAAGATGCAGACATAGAGAATGGACTTGAGGACATGGGGTGGGGAGGGGGAAGCTGGGGCGAAGTGAGAGAAGCATCGACATAGATATACTACCAAATGTAAAACAGATAGCTACTGGGAAGCAGCCGCATAGCACAGGGAGATCAGCTCAGTGCTTTGTGACGACCTAGAGGGATGGGATAGGGAGGGTGGGAGAGAGGCTCAAGAGGGAGGGGATATGGGGATATACATATGCATATGGCTGATTCACTTTGTTGTACGACAGAAACTAACACAGCATTGTGAAGAATTGTATTCCAATAAAGATGTATATAAATAGAACCAAACCAAACCAAACCAAAACAAAAAAAAAACGGAAGCATCAACTCTGTGTTTAATTATTTTGATGAAATAATTCACCAAGTAAGGATTATTTGAAATCTGCCTTTTCCTTAATTTCTGTTCACTATTTAATGCTGGAACGTAGGGGTGGGAGTTACATATAAAGCATGACCCTTGCTCTCAGTGAACTTGCAGTCCAGACGGTATAGGACACGGGTTGCATAAGGACTGACGTTCTAGTTCTGGGGATGGAATTGGAAGCAGGGTCTTTTTTTCTCTAAATTAGAGTGGATCTTTACGCAGCCCCATGAGGTGCAGGTAAAACACCAGTAAGCTTCAATGCCATCTCCAGCCCTTCTGGGAAGAGCAAAGCTTGTTGTCAAAGAAAAGGAAGAAGGACTAGTTCTGACAGCCTGGAGTCTCCGGGTGGTATCCAGTACACCACCCAGGGCACATCCTATTGCCTTGGGCTACCCTGCAGAGAAAGTCAGAGGGCCCTCTGTTTACTGCAGTCAGTGATGTAGTCCTGACCGTATCAAGAGAGGCCGGCTTTCAGGGCCTGGGCTGTGTTGCCACCATAGCCCACTAATCCTATAAAAATACATGGCTGAAAGCCCCATGCTTACATTTCAAACAAATATTGGGGCCTAAATTTAAGCTGCTATTTAGCAATCGAGTTTCATCAGCCAGCTTTTTGTCTCAATACATTTGGAGAACTAAATGATGACTAAAGAAAGCAAATCTGAAGTCTTGTAACGTGGTGTTTTAGGGAAGCTCCTGAAGGAGACAATCCAGGGACCGCTGCCAAGACACAGCCGGGTCAGAAAAACCATGCGGTGCAAGGCAGAGTGGAATAAAGGCTAAAGAGAATTATAAGGTATGCGTTTGGGGAACACAGAGAGAGAAACGAGGAAGGTTGATTCTGGAACAATGAGAAGAGGCTTCATAAAGAGGGGAGCAGCTTTTGAGGTGGGTTCTGAAGGGTGGGTGGGATATTCACAGGCAAGTAATGGAGAAACATAATTCTTGCACTCAGGAACAGCCAGAGATGGAATAAAATGATACTAGGAGGAAGCAATTAGCCAAATCCGGACTGTAGGTCACTCTGCAGGAAATTTACCCTGTGTCTTCAGCGAGTCAAGGGTATGGAAAGAGGTGGTAGTGGAGTGAGGATTCATCTAGATTTAAAAAGACCTACTGCACCTCATTAGAGCAGAATCCTCTGCCTTCCCTTCTTTCTTCTGCCTCCCCCTTCCTCCCTCCTCCCTTCATCCCCTCGTTCATGTATTTGACAAATATTCATTCAGCACTCACTATGCGACAGGCGCTGGGTTAGTCAATCAACTCTGTGGATCCTACCCTCATGCTGTCTCTCCAGTTGGTCCTTTCAGTTCCTCTCCCGCCAATCTTCTATCAATACCTTTTCCACAAGCTGTAAAGCTAAGGTGAAAATTGATTTGGAATCAACAAATCCCACAGAGCCTGGACAGAGGCCATCTGCCCAGGGGAGGGCAGATGCGTGGGACTTCACGGAAAGGGCTCCATAGAAGAGAGCTCACAGACAAAAATCGTAAGACATGTGGGGAAGTCACATGGCAAGAAAGACAAATAGAATGTTATACACCCCAGAGTAATATAAGCCCCTTTTTGAGAGAAATAGGGAACAAAAAAATTAAGTCTCTTTAAGAAAGGAAAATATTTTAGTTTAAAGGAACTGTGAAAGACAATTCCTGTCCTGAGAGGAAAGGAAAGTCCCGGAAGACTTTTTTTTTTTTTTTTTTGCGGTACGCGGGCCTCTCCCTGCTGTGGCCTCTCCCGTTGCGGAGCACAGGCTCCGGACTTGCAGGCTCAGCGGCCACGGCTCACGGGCCCAGCCATCCCGTGGCACGTGGGACCCTCCCGGACCGGGGCACGAACCCGTGTCCCCTGCATCGGCAGGCGGACTCTCAACCACTGCGCCACCAGGGAAGCCCTTTTGCCTATTTTTAAATCAGGATGTTTGTTGTTTTATTGTTGAGTTATAGGAGTTTTTTATATATTGTTGATACAAGTCCTTTATCAGATGTATTAAAATTTTTTTCTCTCAGAAAAAGGGAACTGTGAGCAGATGTTCTTGCACCTAAATGTCCATTTGTTTAATTGGGCATCATATGCAAATAATACCTTTGTTGAAAAGAGAAGGTGTTGCCACCAGTACATATCTGCTAAATGATAGGGTTGAGACAAAGTCTCAGGTGAGTGAGACTGCCTATCTCTGGTGATAACTGTTTTTGGCTGTTTCCCAGCCATTCAGTGTAAAGCCATCAGAACTCTCTTGTTATCAGACTGTTTTATGATAAAAGCTTCTTTTGACCCACGTGAAATGTAAACCTGTATTGTTCATTTGGATGTCAATAATCATGGAACAGATTTTAGAGAAGTTTAAAAAGTCACAAAATACAGGTAAGAGATAGTAAATAGAAAAAAATGGTACTTGTTAATGACTGCAAATGTAAATAAACTTAAAACAAGTTTTCTCCTTTCTCTACTAAAAGCTGTGTTTCTACTAATACTTTAGGAAGTACATTATAATTTCTGGTATTTGAAACAGTAGCATGGTAAAGATAAGGCTTTCAACAATCTCAAAACCTAAACACAACAGGAAGCTTTGTTTATGTTTCAACCCCAATAAATCAAAACAAAGATAACAAAATAAATCAAAATCAAACTGTTTGCTGAGTAGCAATCAGTGACGGGATATGTACAAATACAGCTGCCGAACACTGCAATGTTAAACCTTATTAGTCATCCAGTAGCCTTATTATCTGTGTTAATTTTAACATTTTTACTTTAGACTCATTTTGTGTGGAAGGATAAAACAAGTAGTTATATTATTTGATTTTAAGTTATAAATAAAGCTATGACAGCAAATTATGAAAGAAAAGGAGTTAAAATTAAAGTCAGGAAGAGAAGCTAAAAGTTTTAGCAGGTATGTCACAGAGCAAATGTAAAACTCAACCTTAAAAGTGTTCATGTGAACTCTTGTATACAAAGGAGACCTTTTCTAACTCTGCCTCTAAATAGCCCAGCTACAGTTACCCCAATACTACACTCAACACAGGTAATCTCTTCTCCATTCTTATGCCTAATTTTCATATGCTAGTATAGTGTATTCCTCCATGTTCTGGTCAATAACATAACAGACAACCCTAAAACTTAGTGGCTTAAAGCAACAATCTGTTGATACTATTATCTCTCACATTTCTGGAGGTTGACAGGTTCGGCTGAGTTGTTCTGACTTTCGGTCTTACAGGGTGCAGTCAGGTGTGGCCTGTGGCTGAAGTATATATATCTTTATTTTATTTTATTTTATTTTTTTAATTTGGCTGTGCCACGAGGCTTGCAGGATCTCAGTTCCCCCTCCAGGGATTGAACCCAGGCCACAGCAGTGAAAGCGCTGAGTCCTAACAACTAGACCACCAGGGAACTCCCTGAAGTCATCATCTTCAAATATCTGACATCCGATGGGGAGTCTGGAACAGTGGGGAGCTGGTTGGGCATCTCTCTCGCCACACGGCTAGCCTGAGCTTCCTTACAGTATGCTGGCCTTAGGGTAACTGAACTTCTTATGTGGTAGCTGGCTTCACCCAGAGCGAGCATTCCAAGGCACCCAGGCAGAAGCTGCAAAAGTTCTTATGACAATCTTGGAAGTCCTACAGTGTCGCTTCTGCTGTACTCTATTGGTTAAAGCAGTCACAGGTCAGCTCAGATTCGAGGAGGTGGGAGAATAGTCTCCACCTCTCAATGTACCCTGCATACACAAAGAGAGAAGAAATGGATGGTTTCACAAAGCATGTTTCTACCATATGAATTAGTTCATGTTCAATTAAAGAATGATGTCAGTCTAACCTAGAAGTCAAGTTTGATCATATCAGATTTTTTCTAGGCAAGGGGAGCCAGAAGAGGAGGAGTAGAATTGGAACCTTCAGCAGGAAAGAAAACAATCCCACAATTCAGTGCTGTACTGGGAGTAGGAATCCTTTAGCTGTGTTTTGTGAACATTGAAAATGAGCACCTGCATCGGGCTCTCTGGGGAGGCCCAGAGAGGTGCACCCCAGCCTTGTGCCACTTTTGGCTCCTGTGCCTGGGAAGTTCCTGGCTTGGAGCTGGTTTGGGCTGGATTGTCCCAGCACCCCCACCCCCACCCCCAAGCTCTGCTCTAACTAAACTGTGGCCAGCATTGCCACTCAATGTTTATGTGAATTTTTAATGTCTACTGTTGTAGCCTCTAGGCATGTCTAGCTGCCTGCCTGGGTGGTCCAAGGTGATTTCCAAGGTACCAGTGATTGTTTTCCTTAGTCCTTTCGTCACAAGGTTGCCTATTTTGAGTGGTCTCCCCAACTTTATTATTTTTAAATTTATTTATTTTATTTAATTTTGGCTGTGTTGGGTCTTCATTGCTGTGCGTGGGCTTTCTCTAGCTGCGATGAGCGGGGGCTACTCTTTGTTGCAGTGCGCAGGCTTCTCATTGCGGTGGCTTCTCTTGTGGCGGAGCACGGGCTCTAGGCACGCGGGCTTCAGTAGTTGTGGCTTGTGGGCTCTAGAGTGCAGGCTCAGTAGTTGTGGCTCACGGGCTTAGTTGCTCCACGGCATGTGGGATCTTCCCGGACCAGTGCTCGAACCCGTGTCCCCTACATTGGCAGGCGGATTCTTAACCACTGTGCCACCAGGGAAGTCCTCCCCAACTTTATTTATCCCATAAGCCCCATGACTTTTAATGTGCGATTTTGTAGAATGTGAGGTTTTCCAGTAATGAACATTTCACCTTATAGCAGACAAACCAGAACTATTTATTCTCCACTAAATGAAGGCAGGTCTCCTTGGAGAGAAGCTAATTCCATTCTTGGGGTAATAGTCTAGGCTGACTTGGAACATTTATAGCCAGAAAGTAATGATGCTTTAGAAATTCTGAAGAAGGACACAGAAACCAGCTTAAAGGGGGATGCATTGACCAAATTGCGACAATCTGAGTATCAAAAAATAAAAATAAAACAAAAAAATTATGGTAATTACAACATATTGAGTCATGAAAAGCCAGAGTCAATAACGATATTCAAAGAAAAATAATAAGAATTTTCTTTTCAAGGAACGTGTTATATTTATTCAAAGGAGCAAAGATGTTATTATGTTTAAGCGTACGAATTGCCTCAGGATTGCAGATACATAGACACACAAAGGCAGGTGAAATACTCGTCGGCAAAAGACTGAAAAGATTTCTAGTCCAGGTTCGGGATGTCCTTGTTCATTCTGGCAACCGAAGTACATTTGTTATATGTTAAATTATAGAGTCCACAGAGCCTTAAAACTCATGAACACTTTCATTGCCCACATCACCTAGAATTTTCAGATAGCAGTAGAACATTTGAAAAATATAAACCGGCTGAAGTTTATGCAGAAACAATGTTCAGACAGCCACAGTTCTTGCCCTCAAGTTCTCATGAATATAAGATTTTTCAGGCAACAGAAAGATGGCACTCTCTCCCCTTTACTTATTAGTGGGTAGGCTCATGAGCCCTCCTGCTGTTAAGTCTGTGGCCTGCCACTTACTTTATTTGATGGCATAGTCATCTAGTATAAAGCACTGGTGAAATTCACAGGCTATAGGAACCCCTTCTCCCCCTCTCACCTGCATCTCCCTTGGGTCTGAAGGTACTTCAAAGAAAACTTGTAGCTTTGAGTTGAATGGATTTTGTCTTTCAAATAGACTGGAAATATGGCGATATCTCTTTGCTTGCATTTTTTTGCCATTTGGTGGTTCAAGCGGTTATTCCTGGCTCTTACTCCCGGGATTTTCTCCTTTGCCCTGCATGGCCACTGAAAAGAACTGGATGAATCTTTCCTGAGGAGTGAGGGAGAGGCCTGAGGCCTTACATATTGAACCATTCTAGAGGGTTAGGGGAAAATTTTGTCAACATGAACGAAAACTGACTTTATTGAACCTGAAGGGTAGAAGATAACATTAAAAAGACAATTAAATGTGGCACTAGTTGCTCTTCAAAAAAGAAAAGATTTTAATGTTTCATATGTTGGGTTTGCAGCCATTAGTCTAAGTTGTATTTAATAGTTTTAGCAACGTGTAGAGGTAAATTATGCCAGGGGTTTTTTGAATTTTTCTTAGATGAAAATATGCTATTATGGAATTGTTAGGCTGATAAAAAATTGAGTTACTCTGCTAAAGAAATGCAAAAAGACTTATCTTAATGAAAAGTGTGATGTTTTAAAGGTCATTTGTGTAAAAATAGAACTAGAGACATAATCCAAATAAGTGAAACTAAAACAGAGGGGGAAATTGGGGTAAAGGAGATCTATGGAACTTAGGTAGTTTAAAGTTTGAGTCAATTTGGGGGCAGACCCCAAAGGTGAGACATTTTGGAAATCTGGAATTAGCAGGCCTCAAATCTCACTCACATCAAGCCGTGTTAGCCAAGCCTACAGCAAGGCGTATTGAGAGGGGTTTGAAAGTTTTGTTTTTATGAGTGCTTGCTGAGACACAGAGCTACTAAACTGCAATGCCTGCGATGTTTATGCCACATTACCAGAAGCTTTTGTTTTGGAAGTGTGAACAAAAACAAACAAAAACAGTCACAACTGTATATACTTTTTTCTCAGTGCTGCTGAAATAGAAAGTAATTTTTCACTTTATAAAGTAACTGCTAACTCTGAGATGATTTTTAGGCTTCGTAGACTCTATGCTGGCACTGAACTTCACCCAGAAGTTGGATGTTGGCCCATAGAAGAGTCTCTAGTAGCTCTCAATCAAACCACGTGAAACCTTGTTTTCTCCATAATGCACAGCAGTGCAGTGGGGGCCGAAGGAAGGAAGGAAGTGGTCTGTTCTACTTGGGTGGAATAAGCCAAGAAAGGCTCATGGAGGAGGTGACCTTAAACAGTGTCTCGAAAACAGCAGAGATATCTGCCAGGCAGGTGAGGCAGGGCTTAGCAGAGAGGCCAGACATGCCCCCAGATGTGGGGAGCAGGTGGGCAAGGCGTGGTGGGGTGACATAGTCTGGTGTGTCTGTAACTGTGGCTTTCAGGAAGGAGGTAGGGCACAGAGAGATAAATGCCACATGGAAAGTTGAATGGAAAGCCGGGCCAGGTCACCGACACCCTTGTGTATCACACTAAAGAGTTTGTTTTCATTCATTTATTTAATAAATCCATATATTGAGAACCTATTAAATGCCAGGCCTTTAGGAGACAAGACACATTTTTGTTGTTGTTGCTCTCACGGAGGTAGGGGTATAGAAGGGGCAGACAGACATTAAATCAATAATCACACAAGCAATTATTTAACCTTGCTTGTGATAAGCTCTCCTCTGAGAAGGACAATGCCTGTGTAAGGAAAGAGTTTGCAACACGGAAGTCTAACTTAGTCTAGGGGGTCTGGGAAGGTTTCCGTGAGGAAGTGACAGTTAAGGCTGGGACCCAGGTAGGATCTACTGAGCTAAAGGGGGGCTTGTTTGGGTGGGCTTGTTGGGTGGGGTTGTTAAGAGCATTTCAGGCAGATGTGAAGTGGGCAAAGGTCTGGAGACAGGGAATTATGCGGTGCTTTAGAAAAACAGAGAAGCCTGCAGCCATGTAGACCCTACTCAGGGGAGCCACGCGATCATACTTGGGTTTCAGGAACCACCCCTCTGGCTGTAGCGTGGAGATAATAAAGGCACGTAGGACTAGAGGTAAAGAAACCAGTTGGTGTGTTGTCGTCACAGATCTGGGGGGAGTGTCAAGGTGAGAGCTGAAGCTGGGGCTGTCTGGACCGAGAGGATGGAATGGACTTGACAGATGTTGAGGGGCCAGAAGTGGCTGCACTCAGTGGCCAATAATTAGATGTGGGCAGTGAAGAGAGGAAGACTCCAGGGTTTCTGGATGGAGCAGATAGTGAAATGGAACTCAGGGGATCAGACTGGGTGGATGGAGAGGATTAGGGGTTGCTGCTGAGTTTCACTGTAGGCATAGGCATTGCTTGGTTAGAAGTGCCCATGGGGATATCCAACAGGCAGCTGGATGTGAGTGTAAAGCTCCAGAAAGATTTCAGAGCTGGAGATACAGAAGCAGGAAATAGCAGCAATTAGGTGATGGTGGAAAAGCCATGACAAGTGGCACCTCACATGGGGAAAGGACATTGAGTGAGAAGACAAGGAGGTCTGGGACCAAACCCTGGGAAACGTAGGTATTTACCAGGCAAACACAGAAAGAGGAGGTAGAAGGAGCCTGAGAGTGACCAGAATCGTAGAAGAATCAAAAGCAAGTTCGTGCTGTATGGTCCCTATTTGCCCAAATCTCTTCTCCAAATTGACTTTCTACCCCCCTGTCCTGCTCTGTGGCCTGGAAGGCTGACCGCTGTGGACTGCCCTCTGGCTTGCAGAGGTCAGCCACTGGGAGGCCGGAGGGTGAGGAGAGGGTTCAGGTGGTGATTCTCTTGGCTTCCTCCTACTGGACAATGGATTCCTGGTGGCTGTGTTCCTCTACCAAAGGCCATAGCTTCTGCTGTGCACCCGTAGCTGCAATTCCCCTTGTCTCTTCAGGCCTAAGTGTGGGAAAGGCTTTCCCCTATTTATTACTAGCCTTTAGGTCCTTCACCTTCCCTTACTAATTTCCCTTCATCCTGTCCGGTTCTTTCCAAATGGTTCTTTCAGTAAACTCTCTCTAGTTATCCCTGTTTCTTGCTGTCTGGGTCCTGCTGGGATCCTCACCTTTACAGAGTTGTGTCACAAAACTACAGAGAAAGAATGTCAAGTTGGGAGTGGCCGACAGTGTCCAAAGCTGCAGAGGTTTTACCTGATGGACTGAAGAGTCCATGCATGTCCCATGGGAGGTTGTTGGTGACCTCTACTGGCATGGGTTAAAGAAACGGTGAGCTGAAACCTGACCACGGTGCGCTGGTGTGTCAACAGACAGTTGCTGACTATTCCTTGGAGAAGCCTAGCTATAAAGGAGAAAAGAAGGTGGTATTTTGAGGGAGCGGCAGGGTGGTGTTTCCATTCTTCAATGTGAATGTTGAAGGGACTTGAACATGCTTATAGACAGCCAACAACCACCAGGTTTCTCTGGGTCTGCATTTGAGTATAAAAATTAGAATTATCTTTTCCTAACTGCAACATCATCAGTGTTAAGTTTTAATGTAAAATTTATTAATTGGAACCTTTGATGTTCAAATACCTCAGTGCTTTCCTACCTAAATGATCGATGTCTTGTGAATGGTAGTTTTATATTAGAATTAATTAAACATAGGGAAGAATTTAGAGAATCAAATTCACTGATTCGGCTCTGAATGTTGACCCCAGTCTCTGTCACTGAAGGGCTCCCGTGTTCTTAGTGAACTGGTTTCATTTGGAAGCATCTGTAATAGTGGTACCTGGCTCTTGACCCCATTTTCAAAATACCCCTCCCACCACCCCACCCCCTTTCACACTGAAGATCTGGTTCGTCACCACAGGAGTGTAACAGTTGTGTTTGGCTTATAACCTTTCTGGAATCACTGTCCTCAAGAGGACACACGAACCCCTCATCAGTGCCCATTCATGTTGTCCTCTTCAGAAACTTGTCGTGAGGGTCTTAAGTTTTTCCCCACAGCGATCTTGGAAGGAATATTGCTTTGAGCTGTGTCTACTCCCTGAACGTAAGGTTCATATTTACAAATGTCTGCATCTCCTTCACCACAGGCACTCTCCAGGATCTGAGGGAACTTCAGCAGAACATGTTGGCGTTTGTGGTAAAACATCTACATTTGAAAACTCCAAGTCTCTAAGTGAGCATTGCCACTCTGCTGCCTTGGATTGAAGAGCTGTGACACAGTCGTAAATGGACACGCCTGGGATCTCATCACTGCAAGGACTGTTGCCCAGTGACCTGGGCAAGGTCAGTGGATCCTGAAATTTATAGCTGTTAGAGCCACCTTCCGGATGAGTCGCGTACAAACCGTCGTCTGGATCAGAAATGAGAGTTCTTCCAGAATGAGGTTCCTGATTCTCACATTTCTCCAGAATCTTCTGGAAGGCGATGCTGTCCTCAAGACTCTCTAATGACACGACATTGTCCCTCCTCTCCCCTGAGTCCTCGTCCCCCGGGGGCTCGTTGGCTCTGCAGCTCTCCTCACCATGTGCCCCTGCTTCAGCCACACTTCTCCAGTCTTCTGAACTTGTTGAACTTAGAGTAAATAAAGACCCTTCGTCAGAATCGGTGTCCAACTCGTACTGAGCGTCAGGCGTGTCCTTTTGTGCTAGTTCCTTGCTAGCAGGAATAACATGCAGGTCATGACCCCACCCCGGAGCGAAGACGGGCGGGGACGGGTCCTTGGCTCCTGGGTCACTGAGCGTGGCCGCTCCGTAGTGGGCGAGGGGCTCTTCCTCGTCACCGGCGCCCTCGAGCCTTTGCTGCTGTGCGCTCATCACATTCTCCTTAGAAAACTCCGAAGGGAAGTGTGGACTGCCCCCTCTCCCCTCCTTCTCTCCAGCCCTCAGCGCTTTTGTAGGCGCCACCATTTGGGAGAGAGGCGTGGTCATTTCCCTGGGGATGGGTGGGCCTAATTCGTTGGAATCCTTACAGATTGAGCCAGGGCTTGTCTGTAATGTGGCAGCCACGGCAGGGATGCCCACTGATCGCTCACCGAGGGAACCTTCCCCGGCCACAGTGTCATAATTTACTTCTCCAGGAATATCATACCTGTAGATGCAGTCCTGTCCCGCCGGCATTAGTTGGGTGTCATCAGCATTCAGCCATCCGCGGAGAACGGGCCGGGCCGCACCGTGATTTGGGAGTGCGTTTTCCTTCCCGCTTCCTGCCCCAGTGTGGTCCCCGCATCGTTCTCCGCCCTGCCCGCCGCCAGCCTCCTTTCTGCTTGGTGCCAGCGTTCTCGCAGGAGTGACGGCCGCGTGTGGGGCTTGGTTCTCACAGAGGTTTGGATCGTGGAAAGTTTGGCGCAGATCCATCCTTGTCTGCTCCATGTTCCCTACAGCTTCGATTTCATCGTAGAAGCCCTGGTTTGAGTACACGTTCCCTGAACCTGGACTTTTTTTCCGGCATCTCTGTTGCCACAGTCTGTCCACATAAGGCCTCGCAAAAGCCCCCAGGCAGAAAGCCACGAAGAACGTGATGGACACTGACAGACAGACGGCCAGGACCAGGTCCTGGGAAGCGTCCTCCCTTCTGCCAGCAGCTTGCACATCCCCGGTGCTCCTAACGCTTCCTGGCAGCCGCCTCTCCCTGTCACTGGTGTCAGAGCCCGCAGGGTCCTTCTTGCGCAGAGTGGAAAAGCGCACTTCCCAGGGCCTCTCAGCTGTGCTCGTCGCGAGGCTTTTCGTATGATTCAGATCAGTGCGAGGAAGGTGGGTCTCTCTGGACACGCGCCTTGTGGGCGTCCACCAGTATGCCTCCTCCTTCCCTGAGAGTGGGGGTAAAAGCACACGCAGAGTTGACACGGGAATGAGATTCCAGTGGTTTAAAAAGCATCTGTGGGCTTCCCTGGTGGCGCAGTGGTTGAGAGTCCGCCTGCCGATGCAGGGGACGAGGGTTCGTGCCCCGGTCTGGGAAGATCCCACATGCCGCAGAGCGGCTGGGCCCGTGAGCCATGGTCGCTGAGCCTGCGCCTCCGGAGCCTGTGCTCCGCAACGGGAGAGGTCACAACAGTGAGAGGCCCGCGTACCGCAAAAAAAAAAACATAAATAAAAAAAACCATAAATAAATAAAAAGTATCTGTGAGTCCTCAGTCCTCGTCTAGCTAGATTTAAAGTGGGTATTACACGATGAGCAACTTTACTGACTGATTGCTTGATTGGTTGTCGATGCCAGCAGCATGTGTCAGGCTCTGTGCACATTTACACGAGGCTCTCAGGCTCGGGCCTGCTGCTCCCAGGCCCGGGAGACTGTGTTTCTTAAGCTTCCTGGCTGACTGCTGCCCACAGGAGAAAGGAAACCAGTCTGTAGGGACAGCCACATTGTTCCTCCTTTCTCCACAGCCTTCCCTTACTCACTGCACATTTACGAGAACATTCCGTCAACCCTCTGCAAAAATCTGCCTTGGCCACACCTGTGTTTGCTATAGCATTTCCTCACCATTCCTCGGTGCTGGCAAACAGCAAAAAATATTCGGGTTTCTCTGCTGGTTCCTGACATTCTGCCCTCCACACTCAGAATGCCCGTGTGGCTCTTACAGGGCAATGAACCAAGTGTGGCTGACACCATTAAGACTTCTCTCTAATCTTCATGGATTTCTCCTAAACCTGGTAAGCATGGCCATGTCTCTACTTAATAGCAGTCCTGAATAGAACAGAGGCCAGGACTCATTTTTTTAAAAAATGACTCTTTTTTTTTTTTTTCCCCCAGTTAAGAGTTTGAGAATTAGCCAAGATAGTTAATAGTGGTGGGGCGGGGGGGGGCAGAAGCTTTCCAAAATATTCAGTTGCAGTAACGTATTCTAGCAGTTTGGGAGAGTGGCAGGGAACAAATCAAAGAAAAATATACTTTTGAAATACGTGTGTTTTGTGTATGTGTAGGATTATACTTTCAGAGGGTTAGCCAGCATTTTAAATAATTATGTTTCAAGTTTTAGAAGTCCTTTCTTTGATCAGTTATTTTATTAATATTTGGGATAAAAATATGACATTTTGGGGCTTTAGGGAAAAATTCTTTGTGAAATTTCTGGTTTTGACCAAAGCCAGTGCTTTCTGATCTAGCTGAACTAGGTTTCTCACCACGTGAAGAAACTCGTTCATGAACTGAGGAGAACAGTTAGGTACCAATGATTTTTCTGTGATACAGCCCAAGGGTGATTAATGCCATAGATCAGCACTCTTGCTTCTGGGGGGACTGTCATTGTTTCAAGTGAGACTAAATTTTTCATGTCTCTTTTCTGTTTAAATGGAACCATTTCTGAGAGAAGAGACACTACTGACTTACCAATAGACTTGTTGCAAATTGCATTCCACTTTTTTCTCCAGGATTCAGAAATAACATTTTGGAAGACTTCCACGCTACAGTCACACTGCCACCGATTAACAGCCAAGTCAGCCTCCAGGTGGGGAAGTTCCAGAGCCATGATCATCAGCGGCAGAATGGCGGTCAGAGCATTGTTGCTGAGGTCTACAACCTGCTTGAGAAGAAACAAATTTAGGACAGTCTGTGAATAAAGACATTTGGAGACAAAATAAACTAGTTACGGATACTGTCTATGTCTCTATGGAAGACATATGAATTTAGCACTGATTTCGGAGTCAGAATACTGGGTTTAATTCTCTGCTCTGTCCCTAAGAACTCTGTGAGACTCGGCAAATTGTTGACTCTCAATGAGCCTACCTCCCAGGGTTGTTCTGAGGATTAAATGTATGTGAAAACTTTAAGTATGGTGCCTGTATTAGATGCCCAATCACGTTTCCTTCCTTCTTTCCTATGAACTGTGATTTGTACTGTTCGATATAACCTAGACTCCCAGTTGTTATCAAGGTCTGGAATTAGAGAGCAGGTCTCGAATGTCTAGAAGCCCTGTGATCTTGAAAGTGGCAGGAGATACTGGATGATGAGGACAGAGAGCCCAGAAGAACTGTGGTTGACTAAAAATGGCAGAGAGAGTTCTTTTGCATCAAGTATTACCTTAAAGGTAATAGTACATTTCTCTGCATCCATGGCTACTCAGTATAAACAAAATGACTAATTTTCCTAGTCTCATCAGAAATGAAGGGGAAACTGGGGAACAAAAAGGATTCAGTGACTCTAAAAACACAGAGTAGGATCTGTGAAGCTGGATATGGCGGTGGTGTGATGTGGCCAGGACAGCATAGCTAGGTGTAGCTCTAGCTACCATTTGCAGAGCATTGCTGTGTACCAGGCATCCTACTGGGTACTTTACATGCATTATGTCTATTCCTCCCAACAACTTTGTCATTTCCCCCTTTTTACAGAGGAGGAAACTGGGCTAGGTCACAGTATACCCCATATAATCCCGACTCCTAAGGCTTGGTACCAGGTGCGCAGAAAATAACGGAGGGAGGAATGAATGAATGAATGAATGAGTGAATGGCAGAGCTGAGATCTGATCTGGCTCCGTAGCTGTGTGCCTTCCACTCCAGAACACAGCCTCTCAGAGCCTGAGTCACCAGAGTGGGGTCATGGGGTTTGGGAGAAAATCATAAATGCAAAGCTTGCTGAAAAGTAAAAAAGAGGGCCATGGATGAAAACCATGGAGGCTGAATGTAATTCAGGTCCATTGTTTAATAAACATCAGGGAAAAAGCAGCACTGGTATCTTGGGTTATATAAATTCCTGAGAAGAGCTTTTACTCAGACAAACACTCAAACAGCACCATAACCAAGACTCAGTAGTGAGGGGGACCTTTGCACTGTTGAGTAACCAAGCACTCTTGACTCCCAAGGGAAGGCTGTCAAAAATAGGAAGTAGGAGACTGGGACCAGGAAGGAAAAAAAAAAAAACCCCACAAAACTTTGCTTTGGCCTGGCCTTGACTAGGATCAATAGTTTTCTATGTACCCCCCCCAACAAAAGGGTGAAATATTCTAATGTTTTGGGGGGTATTTTCTTCTTAGTGCATGTCTGCATTTTTTCCCCCATCCTAGCAGCTGTTATATTATAAATCACGAAACTAAAAGCAAAACAGAAGAGAGGACAGAGAGCTAATCAAATGATTCAGGAGGAATAATTTCTGAGAAAAGATTAAAACAGAATAGTCCAATGTGGCTAAAGAAGTGGCCATCCACTGTCATTTGAAAGGAGTGTACGATATAGAAAGATTGGGAGAAGCATATAGTGTTGCCAGCAAGTCACTGCTCTAAGAAGAATGGCAGAGGAAAAGGAATGCTTATTTGAAATGCCAATGAAACATTTCATTCTACCTCCACAAGAGGATGAATTTATGCTTTGAGAAATCTATCTGGTTTCTGAAAAGATGCCCACGTGGAAAGACACGTAATATATAATGCAAGTATTAAATACGTCTCCTGGAAAAAAACCCAACTACATCCATTTTAATATTCGACTTTCTGGTACCAAATATGCTCATCATGTTCCCAAAGAAGTTTTTAGAGTTACTGCTGAACAGGCAGAAGGGTTAATGGAGAAGGAGAAATTGTATGATTCTGGGCAGCTCAGGTAATTTAGAATTACAGATGATTCAGAACGTTCTTGGGCTTGTTTTTTAGTTTGCCTGTAGCATCTATTACCTGTGAGCTGCAGAAGACTTATAAAGCACAATGAAAATGCACAGGAAATAAAACAGGCATAGGGAAATTACACATACAAATATCATCTGTATACAATACGCTAAATGAGGTTCCCAGGCAATCTGACGGCCTGTTTGTGGTGAACCGAGAGCACTGCCAAGTTAAGTGGACTTTCTCGTCTGCTCTGATAACTACGATGGCAGACAGGTCCCCAATAACCTGCTCCCATATTCACACCATCTGGGTCATCTCCTCCCATTGAGTATAGGCAAGACCTGTGCCTCTCTTCTAACCGACAGACCATGGCAAAAGCAATGGATGTCCCTTCCACGATTACATTCCATAAGACTGTGATGTTCTTGCTAGCAGGCTCTCTCCTTCGGGCTCTGAAGCGAGCTGCCAGGCTGTGAACTGCCCTGTGGGGAGGTCCACACGGCACAGAACTGAGGGCAGGCTTAGGCTGACAGCCAGTAAGGAATGGCACCCGAAGCCCAGTAGCCCACGTGGAACTGAATCCTGCCAACAACCACGTGGGCTTGGAAGTGGATCCTTCTTCAGTTGGGCCTTCAGGTGAGACTACAGCACTGGCCAACACCTTGATTGCAGCCTTTCCCCCCCTTTTATTATTATTTTATTAATAAACTTAAAAAAAATTTTTTTTTACATCTTTATTGGAGTATATTTATTCCATTGTATATATGTGCCACATCTTCTTTATCCATTCATCCGATAATAAACTTAAGAACAGCTCTAACTTCTCTCTTTCCCCCAGAGCAACTAAACCCAGCTAAAAGCAGGTGTGGCCTGGGGGGCAGAGGGCGCTGGGAGTCATAATCCTCTTCATCCTCTGCCTCAGGTGCTGAGGGGCCCAGGGGGTGGGGTGCGGGGGGCGGAGGCTGAGTCGAGGTGAAGGGCATGAAGGGTGTCAGGGGGGCTCTGGAAGTGGGCAGGGAGGTGGCTGGCCTGGGATGGGGGCATTGGTGTCTCTTCTTCCCCGTCAGTATCTGTACCCTCAGACATCCTCCTGCTGTGAGCCTGTCCCTGACAGCTTCTTGTCTTCGCCCTTGCTTCGCATCCCACCATTCTTCCGGCTGCTGCCGCCTGGCTTCCGGCCCCTGCGGGGACCCTTGTTCCCACCCATGTGGTTGTCTTCCCCATCCCCCTACATGTCAGGCACGGATGCCACCAGATCCTTCAAGAAGTCAAACTGCGGCTCCAGCTCAATGCACTGCTTCCAGTGGGATGTGGTCACGGTCTTGGCGTTTCAGGACTGGGTCACCGGCAGGCCTTCTTCCACGGTGACTCCAGGAAAAGCTCGAGTACCCGACAGAGGATGACAGGCACAGCCGCCACCACCTTCCCAATCTCTTCATCCGTCTACACGATCTTCTTGATCCGGGCCGGTGGGAGCCACACGTTGTACCTCCTCTTGCTCGGCATCTCGGGGCCTCTCTGGCTACGCCGGGCACAGCGCCACTGCCCGCAGCCTCCCGGCCCCTGGGCCTGCTCGTCGCCCACCTGCCCTCCGTGGTTTGACTGCAGCTTCTTGAGACACCTTCAGCAGAGGCCCCAGGCAAGCCTTGCCTGGATTGCTGACCTCAGCAATAGATAACGAATACACCTATCCATGATCATCATCTAGCCGTTCCTTCCTTTGTTTATTCAACAAGTGTTTGTAAATACATGGTATGTACTGGACATATGTTAAGCATTAGAAAACAAAATAGACATGATGTATGTCCTCAAAGAGCTCACCGTCTGGTAGAAGGGTTATGGGGATATAGGCATTAATGGCTAAACCATACCTAGAATGAAATAATTTCAGTTTCCATATGTGCAATATGGAAAAAGCATAGTCTACTATACCTGTGTATAAAGGGAAACTAATTCAATCTGGAGACCCAGGGAAGGCTTCCTGAGGAGTAGTAAGAGTTAGCTCTTCCAGGCAAAAGGATCAGCAATAGGGGAGGGCTTGGGGTGAAAACTAGGCAGGAATGCAGTCAGCAAGGGGAGGGTGGCTTGAAATGAGGCTGGAGGGGCAAGCAGGGGCCAGGCCCTTGTCGTGAAAGCTTACAATCAGATTTGTATGTTAAAATAGTAGAGCTGGGTTTCCCTGGTGGCGTAGTGGTTGAGAGTCCGCCTGCCGATGCAGGGGACACGGGTTCGTGCCCCGGTCCGGGAAGATCCCACATGCCGTGGAGCGGCTGGGCCCGTGAGCCATGGCCGCTGAGCCTGCGCGTCCGGAGCCTGTGCTCCGCAACGGGAGAGGCCACAACAGTGAGAGGCCCGTGTACCGCAAAAAAAAAAAAAAGAGTAGGGCGTCGCAACCACTTTAGAATTTCTATACGTAGTCTACATTTATAAAGGGCTTACTGTATTCCAACTACTGTTCAAAGCACAGTCTACGGATTAAAACATTTAATTCTCACAAAACTCTATGAAAAAGGAAGCAACTTACCTCCCTTTTACAGATGAGAAAACTGAGGCACAGAGTGGTCTGGTAACTTGCCCAAGATCGTGTGGCTGGCGAGCAGCAGAGCCTGGGTTTAAACTCAGGCAGCTGGCTGCAGGGTCGACCTCCCTCACCACTGCGTCACTAGTCTCCGAGAGAGGACGGGCTTGGAGGGCCATTCCGGTTGAAAGGGGCGGGGGCGAGGTTGGGCATTTGTCTTGCAGCTATGCGATGGCTAGTCCAAACTGGGATGTGCAGTAAGGGTAAGATACAGTCTGCCCTCCATATCTATGGTTTCTGCATTCTCAGATTCAACCAACCATGGACAGAAAATAGTTTAAAAAAAAAAATGCTGAGTGTTCCAAAAAGCAAAACTTGAATTTGTCCTGCACAGGCAACTATTTACATAGCACTTACATTGTATTTACATTGTATTATTATAAGTAATCTAGAGATGATTTAAAGTATATGGGAGGATGTGTTTAGGTTATACGCAAGTACTATGCCATTTTACATACGGGACTTGAGGATCCACAGATTTTGGTACCCATGCGGGTCCTGGAACCAATCCCCTTGGATACCAAGCATCAGCTATACACACAGGGCTTTGAAGACTTAGTATGAAAAAAGAGAATGGAAAATATCTCATTAATAATTTTTACATTGACTACATGTGTAAAAGATAATATATGGATATATTGGGTTACAAAATATATTAGTAAAATTAAATTCACCTGCTTATTTTTACTTCTTAAATCTAGTTACCGAGAACATCTAAAGTTACATATGTGGCCCACATTATGCTTTATTGGATGATACCGGCCTATATAAAGAATGGGGGTGTGTGGTGCAGGTTATGGGGACAGGGGATTCAAGCTTCTCCTAAGCCATCTCTAGGTCCTGGTGTTTCTAAAGGAGCACTGAGGGGAGATTTTACAATATCTCCTCATAGAGGAGGAGAGAGGAGGAAGGGGCTAGGAGGAGAAGGGGCTGAAGCTGCCAAAGCTAGAGCAGGGCCCTAGGGGTTACTCACACTCCCAGCTGGCAGGACCTCGGTGAGATTCACTGCAAGGTGCCCGAGAGACAGGCACCATGCCTCCAAAATGTGATGTCGATCCCCCCAACCTGGCTCTGATGTTTAGAACTGCGTGTGGCATGTGGTAAGTGGGATGCAAAGATGAGTTGATATCATTATGATTTGTATTATTCTGTGCCCAATTTTGGTGTGGAAGCATCAGGGTCACTGGCCTTCAGAGGCCCATGTGGTCCTGGGCTCTATGGGGTGTAGAGCCCATTTAGGCCCATAGAGTCCCAAATTGCATAAAACCCCAGGGACCTTTGATTGACCCTGTAGTTCAGGGAGGGAGCCTTGCTAATAACCGAGATTTAATTTCTTGCCAACTGGTAAGTGGAAGCTTGGAGTTGGGTTTCATTAGATTTAGGAAAAATAATGAACCAATCCTTGCTGCTGAGCATACATGTTCAAATAAAATGTCCACATTCATGTCCACTACTGAGGCCTTGGATTTCTGAGGCAAGAGAGAGACTTCAGCTCTTTTAGGGGCATCTTAAAATAGACTTATATTTTTTGATTGGTAGCCAGTACTACTGGGCATGAAGAAACTCTTCAATAGAAGTATTCTTCTAATAGAATTGCCTATAGTTCTGCATATTAGAAATATTATAAACACTATTTTCTAACCTGTAATTTTTTTAGGTCCTTGAAGGCTTCTGGATGAATTCTGAATATCTTGTTGCTCTTTAAATGGAGGCTTTCTAGTTGCAGGCAGTTATGAAAATCAGACAAACCAATTTGCGTTATCCCATTGAATGATAGATCCAAACTCCGTAATGACTTCAGTTTCCACAGCCCTGTTAAAATTAAAAAGCAACTTGAAATATCAGTTGGTGGTACTTACTGCAGCATTGTTTGTAATGGTGGAAAACTGGACACAACTTAAATGGTTCACGACAGAGAAATGGGCAAAGGATGGTATATCAATACTACACAATACTGCGTAGTCTTAAAAGAGAATGGGATGGATCAACGTGAAACAACTAAACAGGAAGGAAAAGCTAAGTTGCAGGAAAGTAGAGTATAATTCCAATGTTCTTGGGAAAAAAAGGCCACATGCAAACATACACATATGTTTCAAGCGAGCAGAGAAGAAGGCCTGGAAGGAGATGAACTAAGCTACCAGTGGTAGCTACACTTAGAAGTAGGATGGTGGAGGGAGGTGAAACTATGCTTCGATTTTATACACTTTTGAATTCTTCCTTTGAATTAACATGTGCTAATTTTATAATAAAAGCATCAATCAAAAATCTAACCTTGATTGAATGAAACGGTAAATATGATACTTGCTTATTTGATTGAACTATGGGTAAAACTGGATGATCTTGCTATCGTTATAGGGGAAAAAGTTGTTTTGATGCTTTATTTACATGGATGAATTCTTCCCCTTTTAAGATGTCCTCATTCTATTTTGTAGCTGTATCCTTTAACTACTTATCGTTGATATTATAACTATTTTTTATATTTTTCAAAGGTAATATGTTAGAGCTAGAGGTTTCAGTTTCTGGCAAAATAATATAATTGAGTTTTGGTCTCTGCCTTTGTATTTCACTTGATTCCAGAAGTAACCATGAGGCCCATTTGGCACTGAAGGTAAAGGTTGAGAATGATATGCCAGCCATAGCAGTCTTCCAAATCTGAGTTCCCATATGAGTCTCACGTGGAAGCCCTGAATTTTTACATTTCCTTCTGCTCTGTTCTCACACGTAGTCTGTGTCTTTAACAAACTACTACATAGCAGATCAGGTTGGTTCAATTCCAGAAGGGTTTATTCCTTGTCTACTATCTGCAAACTATCAGTACTTACCGTAAGACTAATTATGCAGAGACATGATGACCTAAATGAAATGGCTGCACATCTATGTTCTCATTTGCTCATTTCAGCTGTACAGACTAAGCAAGAGACTGCAAGGACGACAGCTCAGTCAAAATATTATGAGCACGGTACTTAGTGCTGAGGACAAAGACAGCAGAGAAACTTTGTGTCTGGTTCCGTGATAAGACAAACACACAAGAAAAAGTTATTCCTACGTGTTTTAATATGCAAATGTATGGGTCTTGAGAAAAAAATGCAACACAGAAGCTGATATGAAAGAAGTTTCTTAACATTTTCATGATAATTGCCTGACCTGTACAGGGATGTGAGCTCGTGGTCCCTATCATATCTAGTACTTAATTGAATTGAATAAGTACCCCAGGAGTTCAGTGGAGAGGGAGACCATGCCTAGTTTGCTCTCTATCAATGGACAGGGGGGTGTTGAAATCTCCAACTGTAACAGTGGATTTGAAATGGAGCTGGACCTTGCAGGGCCTTCTCAGGGATAGACCCCTGTGTCCCTGGCCTCTCATTTGTAGAAAAGCTTTAGCCTCCTAGGGCTTCCCCAAGTTCCAAAGAGCAAATTCAATCACAGAAGTGACAAAATGTAGAAACAAAGGAAAACAGTCAAGCAAGACAAAATAATAATAGTTTATATAAATAGAATGACCATATGGTCCAGCAATCCAACTCCTGAGAATACATGCAGACAAAACTATAATTCAAAGATACATGCCCCCCTGTGTTCATAGCAGCACTGTTCACAAGAGCCAAAACATGGAAGCAACCTAAATGTCCACTGACAGAGGAATGGATAAAGAAGATGTGGTACATATATACAATGGAATATTACTCAGCCATAAAAAAGAATGAAATAATGCCATTTCCAGCAACATGATGCCACTAGAGATTATCATACTAAGTGAAGTAAGTCAGAAAGAGAAAGACAAATACGTGATATCACTTATATGTGGAATCTAAAATATGGCACAAATGAACCTATCTACAAAACAGAAACAGACTTGTGGTTGCCCAGGGAGAGTGGGGGAGGGAGAGGGATGGACTGGGGGAGTTTGGGGTTGGTAAATGCAAACTATTACCTTTAGAATGGATAAACAACAAGGTCCTACAGTATCGCACAGGGAACTATATTCAGTATCCTGTGATAAACCATAATGGAAAAGAACATAATAAAAGAATGTACATAAGTGTATAACTGAGTCCCTTGGCTGTACAGCAGAGATTGGCACAACATTGTGAATCAACTATACTTCAATTAAGAAAAATAATAGTTTAGCTATAAAAAAAAGTCAATGACCTTTAGTTCTTCCTCAAGGGTATAGATAATACCCTGAGTCACAGCCTTGAGCTGTTTTGCAGATACTAAGACCCCACCGGGTGGAGGAAGTTAACTGCATGCTGACCCCATGAGCACATAGACTCCATGGTTGGAACCAGAAGGTTGATGATTCCTGAAACATCACCCTGTTTCTTTGCCATCAACCAATCAGAGAATTGGGCGTGAGCGGATCACACACCCTGTGACCCTCTCCCTCACCCTGTCTTTAAAAACTCTACTCCGAAAACCGTCGAGGAGTTCAGGCCATGTGAGCGTGAGTTGCCTGTTCTCCTTCCTCGGCACCCTGAGGTAAATGCTGTCTGTGCTTTCCTTCACCACAACCCGGTGTCCGTAGATCGGCTTTGTTGCACATCGGGCCAGCAGACACAAGTTAGGTTTGGTAACAGATTTGCTCACTTCTCTGTACAGTTCTGCCAGGTTTTTCCTCACATATTTTGACAATCTATTGTTAGGTGTATTCACGTTAGAATTATTATATCCCCTTCAAGAACTGATCCCTTTATCATTAAGTAGTGCTTTCTTTATCCCTGAAGTCTCCTTTGTCTGAAATTAACATGGCTACTCCACCTTTCCTTAGATTAGTGTTTCTCTAATGGCGTATCTTTCTCCATCCCTTTAGCTAGCAGTTTTATTTGTCATACCAAAAAAGACAGTCCAAGTGTCTGCTGACAGGTAAATGAGAGTATCCACACAATGAAATTCTACTCAGAAATAAAAAGGAATGCACTTTTAATACATACAACGACATGAATGAAAGAAGATACATCAAAAATAAAAGAATGTGTTGAATGATTGCATTTATATAAAATTATAGAAAATGCAAATGAATCGATAGTGACAGAAAGAAGATCAGTGGCTACTTGGGCAGGGGAGAGATGATGGGTGGGAAAGATCGATTGCAGAGAGGCATGAGGAAATTCTGGGGGGTGATGGATAGTTATCTTGATAGTGGTGATGGTCTCACAAGTCAGTGTGGTTCAGAGGACAGACCAGAGCACTCAGAACATGGAGAATCAGGGGCCTCCATCATTATACAGGCCTACAGAAGTATGAGCTGTAGTGTAAGATTGTTGGTGAGCACTCTGAACTTTATACAAACTCTGAACAGTTGTAGAAAGAGAATGAAAATCACCTTCGGTTACTCATTGTACCAGAAATCAAGGAGGTGATGACTATTATAGCAAAGACTAGGATGGGAAACAGAATTAGATCTCAGGCTGATCAAATGGCCCTAAAGGAGAACTAACACTTTTTGAGCACCTGTTATGTACGAGGTACAATGAGAGATGTTTTATATATGTCATCACTCTGTGTGTTATAGTTTTTACAAATGCTATCTCTAACCCTCACATCAACCCTGTATATATCACTATCTCCAGTTAAAGATAAGGACCAGGAAGTTTTATAGGTTAAGTGACTTGCTTAAGGTCAATAAACAAGCAAATAGAGTAATACAAGGCGTATAAAAGATAAAGTAAAAGAGTAAATAGGAAGAGTGGGACCAGAACATGCCCAAGCATGGGGGGGATTTTGAACATGGAGAGTTATAAGAATATCCTCTTATTTGATTCCCTTCTTAATATCAAGCTAAGATCCCCAAGAAGAAGGGAAACTTCTGCACATGGGAATTAAGACTGTGAAGTTCAGTTACTCCTCCCACATGAAGATTTTCCTTTTACTTCCAATTTTAGAGAATTAAGGTTCAATGTTATTAAGAGAACTGGTGGAGTCCTGCAAATGACCTTTTTGTTTGGCGGTCTCTCAAGATGGAGTTGGAAAATTTGGGTAAACTCTTCTATGACACTTGGCTGTGTTTCTCAATAAGAGAATATGTTCTTTTACATATTTTGCATGGCAAATCAATGTTGAGGAGTATTCTTGGATTCTGGAATTTAGTATGTTAATGTGAGGCTGTCACATCTGGTCTTTCAACCTAACTGGAAACTCAGTAAGATGTTGGTGCTGATACGTTTTCAGGCACTTTGTGGGCACTCCAGAAATACTGTTTGATGAAAGTGGGATAGTTTAACTGGAGACCAATCCCCTTGTTCTCAATTTTTTAAAACTGATTTTTCCATTATTAATGCTGTACTCCAAGAATATGGGAGGAATATGGTCATGAAGGTTAAATTCATGGCTGGCTTCTGTTTTGTGAATTGCACTGGCCAGTACCTCCTCTGGGTGTTTTCCCAACATGAAGCTTATTGGTAACATCACAGATGATCAGCATCAAGAAAGGAAATCAGCTGACACTGAGCTGGTTAGTCAGTGTGATCTTTCACCCTTACAAAAATGGGCTTTCCACAGTCAAAGCAACTTTTCACTGGCTCTATAAACTGTCACCATATTAAGATATGTGAAACATGATTTATAAAGGTGCTATAGGCCAATTGCTTGATTGCCGCTTTCTGAGAAATCTCTAATTAATCATTATCTTTAGATGAGTGCAAACACCTGTGTAAATAGATACAAATGATTCTCTGCTTATGAATTATAGTGGGCTAGGAGTCACATCTACTGCAATAATTATTTAACATTTTAAAAGATAACTTGAGATTCGGACAAAAACAAATTTCTCATTTGTTTCTAAAAGACTGTTATTCTCAATTTGTGCCAAGAGTAATAATAACTAATATTTGCAAAGTACTTCAGAAGTTTATGAAGTACTTTTCACATTTTAATAGCTACTGTTTATGATGCCAAATACTGTGTTAAGTTAGGTTCTTAAGATACATCTTTCCTTTAATCCTCACAGTTCTGAGTAAATATTACATTATCTAGACATTTCCTTTAAAAAGGCGTAGGATAAAGGAATCAAAAAAGAACAAAGGTCAGGAATAGGATGGCACTTCAGGGAGCACCTCTCTTACCAGCTTTTTCCCTCGAAAATGGGATTTCAACGTCAGAGTTACCCAGCCATAGTCACAGAATCATAAAATGGGGCGGGACGCCAGAGGGGACTCTAGTCCCTAATAAGAACTGAAAGTGTATGATGATTACAGGAAAACAAACCCCAAAATGCTATGGAGAAAAGAACTCTGAACTACATCCAAATAGATTCAGGGCTTACAGTGGACCTCCATCATCAATCTGTTTCATTCATCTCTCCATGGTTTTATTTGCTAGAATTCCATTAGAATTTCAGATAAAGGATTTACTCATTTCACATCTTTTTATCCCCTCCTTGGCAAGCTTAACATATTTCCTGATATTCTGGGAGGTAGAAGTTTAACTTGGGAAAGGAGGATGGGACTACATCTGCATTTTATAGGGATATTTGGTCGTTAAATGAATGTATTCCTCCTAACCTCCAGTTAGCTCTAGAGAATTCATCTGCCTTAAGGAGATACAGTCAGCGTTTCTCTATCCACTGTTATGGTGGAATAATATTTTGACATATTAAGCTTTTACCTGTCTCTATTTTCCTTGTGTCCTTTCCGTTCAAGCAGAAAGTAAAAGCTCTATGTTAATTGTTCCAGGGGAGGCACATGGCAAGGTAGAAAGCAGAGGCAAGCAGAGGCGACTACAAGTCTTTTTGGCTTTTGTTTTCCAAAGGCCTGAATCTTTAGAGAAAAGGAATTTCTAGATCTAGATAGAGAGTTTTGAAGAAACAAAAGCAGGTAAGAATTTTCTCCAAACTGAAAGACTGAAAAGAAACATTCTCTGGCTAGAGGGGGTAAGGGACACACACACCACACACACACACACACACACACACACACACACACACACAGACACACAGACACACAGACACACACACACACACACACACACACACACACACACTTTGAAGCCTTGTCAGGGTATAAGATTCTAGAGCTGCGGTATAAATCTAGGAAAAGATAAAGGAAAGCCCATGAAAAACTGATGTTAAGTGTAAGTACCCGTACATCCCACCACAACTGACGCTAGCAAAATGGGGGCTCAGAATCAGAAACTGTGCTGAGTTATAAACAGTAGAAGGTTATATCTCTAGTACACTTGAATTTGTGGGTTGAGATTCACATCTACCATACTAGTTAGCAAACACAGTTATATCATGTGGATATGTGTAGCTTTAATGATGTTCGTCAGAGTTATAGCAAACAAATGGAAATAATCTAAATGTTGTTTGATTGAACAGATTATAATATATTAAAATTTTCAACTATTTAAAATATTATTTATGAGATTGCTTAATTATGTAAAGATGTTCAAAATATTCTGTGATATAAAATTATGTTATGAAATATTATGGACAGTAAATCCAATTTTGAAAGAAAAATATATATGTAGGCATAAAGAATAAACTTGAAGAATACATATTACATGAGGGACTTTAATGTTTCCCTTTACATTTTTCTTTAATTCCTAATGTTTTACAAAAAACAGGCATTCCTTTTGTAATAAGAACAATATGATAAAAATCATAAAATAAAACGCAATTAGTTTACACTTTGCACTGAAAATACTATACACTGCTTTTATGGGAAAGTTCAGGGAGAGAAGACTCCTGTCCTTCTCACACAATTCTGCTGCTGTGGTGACTGAAATAGTAGTCCCTTCACCTGCCAGGCTATTATAGTCAAAATTATGCTTAAAACAAGATACTGGAGAAAGAGCAAAAAATAAATGAAAAAACAAGAAAATAAAAGCATGAAATGAAAGAACTGAAAATGAGAAAAACTAAATATGCATAATTTGAGATGGAGAAAAATGACAAAATCCTTACACTTTCTATTTTTAGCATAAGATCTTATATAAAGTAAGTACTTAGCAAAGAGTGACCAAGACTGAAAATAGACAGGGAAAGGAAACTGTCTAGCACTCCTGAATATAAAAAGGAAGCTCTGGCTTATGAATCTGATACATTTTCTAAATAAAACATTGGTGGATTACTTAAGGAACTCCAAAATGTAGATTATTGAGTGTTGGAATGGATGAGAATTTATTATAATAGGAGGGTATGTGGAGTTCTGATAAGGAGTCCTACTTTGATTTGATAATAAGGAAGTTTATATATAATATTAGCATATATGTAGTCTACATTTGGAGGAAAACCAGATAAGAAGATGTAAAATGTATTCTGTAAAAATAAAAATTATAAATATGGCAACACTTAATTTGCATTGTTACGTATTAAAAGTATCTGAACTACTTATTTCTCAGTGCTTTTCTGTAATTAGTAAAAAAAAAATATAAATCAAAGTAGGTAATTTAAAATCACACATTATTATTTAGTACTTAAATACTTCCTAGTATCTCTTGACAAATCCATATAAGATTAATGTAAGTTATAGCAATGGGAGATTAAATTACATTGACTTTAAATTCCACATATTATAACTTAAAATTCCACTAAGAAACTCCTTTTATTATATTTGCTCTGATCCAACTGCTTTACTTTCAGCTCTTTCCTTGAAACTGAAAACAAACCTGGAATTCTTACTGACATAAAACATTAGCTCTCCACATACTCATTGTTTCTTGGTCTAGTCCATCTTTTAAAGTTGTACTTACCCTTGGGAATGTCACTGAGTTTATTTCTTTGAAGAATGAGCAACTTTAGAAATGGAAGCCCATTTCTCAAGCTGCCTCTGTGGCGTTTCACCCACAAGGACTTGAAACTGAGTAGATCCAATGACACGGAGTGAATGGCGTTGTTGCTGAGGTTTAATATTTCCAAAGCATGAAAATGTGCAAGAGAGCTTAAGGTTATTTTCGATATGAGATTGTTACTGAGGTCCAGGTGTCTTATATTCCATTCTTCTTTTTTCATGTGAGTTTGTAAGAGAACCCTAAAGAAACTGGAACTTACATCCACTATGGCTGCTATCTGTGATATGTCCACAGGTATTTCATGCTTTCCAGCAAAAGAACAATTTGTCAGAAGATATCCGTTCCATTGGCACTTGGAATTGAATAAAATACTGCTTTTTCTTGATGGGTTTGTCATTGTGTCAGTAAAATAAAGACCTATAACCATGGTAACGACTCTGAGACGTAGGTTTTTCATAATGCCTGGAGAAAGAAAAATTGACTTATTCAAAATAACTTATGTAAAAACTAATAGCAAATAAGCAGAAATTTTAATTTTCAATTTAAGATTCAGGAAAGTTATCTTGCCTTGATTGCCAATTTACACGGATGTTTGATTTCTTAGACAGTGGGGCAAAATGTAGCTACCAAAATGGTAAACAGCTATAGTGTAAAATTACATTTATGCCACAGTTTTAAAGAAAGAACCCCTCCTGATTTGTCAGAAAATGTGTACTCACTTGGGCCTCACCTGTGTCTGCTTTTCCAGGATTACTCACCCTGCAGTCTGCTTTGGAATGAGGGAAACCTACCAAGATTAAAAACTTCTCTGCTTCCTTCCTGGTCTTCAGTACCGAGCAAAGTCTATTATCCTTATTTTACAGCACGGTAATCAGCCATGTGCTTTATCACATGAGTGACAAGCCATACAGTTACACCAAACCGTGGAACTGTATCGGTGGAAAGTTCAACTCATGAAAGAGACTCGATTTTTTTTAATGACTAGAAGAACTACAAGCTTTGTCTTTGCGGCTTTTGTGGCTTTTCAAATCCACTTGAAACCATTTAGATATCTACGTTAAAAAAAAATGGATTATGAAAAGGATGCTCTCCCTAGGACCCATGAAGATATAATTAGATACAGAAACTCAAGTATCTTTTTCCCCAAAGATTCTTGAGAAGCAATTGAAAGCTTTAAAACAAGTATCTACAAATCACAATGCCTGAATGTATGCACAAAAAACAATTTTAAGAGTAGATGAGGAGGGGTGGGGTAGGGATGGTGGGAGGGAGGGAGACGCAAGAGGGAAGACATATGGGAACATATGTATATGTATAATTGGTTCACTTTGTTATAAAGCAGAAAGTAGCACACCATTGTAAAGCAATTATACTCCAATAAAAAACAACAAAAGAGTAGATGAATAACTTTTTTGTTATTTGTTTTAATTACTAAATTCCATTAAAAAATCAGTGTGTGTACAAATAACCACATTACTCGGCACATAGGTTTACAGCAAATTGTCCCTTCTGTTCTGTTCCAATGGCAAATGGCACCACTCTAGTTCTCATCACTAATCTGCAATACTAGAATGGGCTAACTGGTTTTCCTGTCACTGCCTTTCAATTTTCCTTCTTGCTTCATCCAATGAAATTCCAAAGGATTGCTTCCCCATAGTACTGTTTTCCCATAACATATCCTCATTCAGAATCCTTAAAGGGCTCTGCAGTGCCTACAGTCCAAATCCCTCAGGTTGGCATCCCAGGCTTTGTATTATTTACCTAAGTTCATGAACTAGTTTTAAAAGTACATGTGGAGCAACTACAAGATAGGGCTTGTGCACCTCGGTATATATGTAGATCTCATGCAAAAATTAGCTTTTACTTCACTCCAATTCCAAGCCCAATGCCTTTTCCTCTCCTCAGTCCAAATCCTACATATGTCCTTCCAGATCCATCACAAATCCTATGACCTGAAGACCCTTCTTCCTGCTTTGGCCTCTATTTTGTTCAGAAATCTTTCAGTAAATATTTATTGAATGAATGAATGCATGTTAGTAACATTCAGTTTGACAGAATATCAGTACTGTCCTATATGGCTATTGCTTTGCATTGTGTCTGTTTTAAACAGCCCAAAAGACTATAAGCTCCCAGATGGTAAGGGCCATGTTTTCATACATACATACATATATATATAACTTCCCCCCATGTTTTATATTTTTAATAGTCTTTAGTCTGTCATAGGACTATGCTATCTATATATCTATATATAGGGCTATATCTGTATTATCTACCTATCTATCATCTATTTATCTCATCTATGTATGTATATATTTTCTCCCATGTTTTATATTTTTAATAGTCTGCAGTCTGTCATAGGGTTATGCTCTGCTTGGATAAATGAATGCATGCAATGGATGAAATTTACCATGTAACTTTTTAAACTTTGGTTTCATACAAGGTCAAATCTGCCATATTTTGAAGGGCATCTAAGTTCGGGTACACGTGGCTATGAACTGCAAAGGTGCCCTACAGCATGGAGGAGTGATTTATTTTTAAAGTGTGCCTCTTATGCAATATCAGAAATTCAATTAATTTGTAGAGTCAGAAAGATATTTGTTACCATATTCAAAGCTGCAATCATTACATATGTAATTATATAGCAAGCTAATGTAACAACGTCAGCAACAAAAAAAGATTCATCATTCATAGGCACACTACAATACTGAAGAGAAACGTGGTTGGAAAAAACTTCTTCTTAAGGGGACTTAAGTAAGACTTTCACTGACCTGATTCTTTCTAAGTTGAAGAGATTTATCTATAACTAACAGTTTTGAGTTCAAAACAGCTGGATAAGGATAATCTTATGGCATAAAGTGAAAGGTATTCGTTTGTAAATTTTAAAAAATATTATATATATATAAAACAAACATATGTATTAGGTAAGGAACACCTGAGAACTCTAGAAAATTTTTCTGAGGATATTGGAGACAATTATGTGGAATGTAAATCTTTAAATGGACATATTCAAGCTGAAGTATGAGGGAGCAGAAATACTGGGTGTGTCAGACAGTGAGACAGGGAGAAGGCAGTAGAAAAAACAAAGTAGAAAGGAAATGAAGAGTTCATTCCTATATAAAAGAAACAGAAGTTACAACAGTTGGAAGAAAAAAAGCAGGAGAGGCTAGTTTTGCTAAGATGTAGAAAGAACACAACAGTAACACTGTTTTTAAGGCATACCTTTGGTCCTTAGGGATTTTTCACATGGATCTCTCTCTGAATCAAGCCAGGTGGGGATTTTAGACTTGAGCCTTTGAGGCTCCACCCATCTGCCCTGGAGCCTGCCCTGTGGCAAACCTTCAACCCTTTCATCTCCAAGCTCTGGCCTCTTGCAGAGGTGACAGCAACAGACAGCGGTGCACATTCCCCTGGGATACTGGGGGAAAAGCCAACAGAGCGAGGCCTTCTGCAATGCAGAGGGTAGGAGTTTCCAGACTGGGTCTGTACAACTTCTAACTCTGAGCTCCAGGATTCCAGAGAGATTACATAAATACTGGCGGCGTCCAATTCTCAAGCTGTATTTACATTCAGCACATTTATATAAGTAGAAACCTGCTAATATTTTAACAATTAAAAAATTAACAGCAAACAATTTTACAGAATCTTTATTGTAAACAGAGGTCATTAATAGTTATTACAAACTGAATCAACTGAAAGTCAAATTGGTAACTCGACACATTCATAGGTTTATTTTTCTACGGCATAATTTGTAATCTTTGCCCCCTCAGTGCTTTAAAAAAGATTACTAAAATTATCAGCATTTCAATGTTCTTTTTTTTTTTTGTCAAGTTTAGCACCGTAACATTCTCATGATCTTTAAAAAAATTCACTCAAAAACTAGGTAGAACTTCCACTTTTCATTCAAAACTATCACGTAGAACTTCCACTTTTCATTCAAAACTATCACACACAATTTGTTTTCTCAATGCAAAAAGAATACAAATAAGTATATTTTTAAATGTTATGGAGCACACATACAGTCCCTACTGTGTATAATTTTTGCATTCTTCCTACCTGCCCATTAGAGAGCCCCTAAAATACCTTGCTTTCATTTCATTTGTCCCCCATGTCATTATAATCCACCTCTGAAGGACTGTAGTTATTTAAACAAGCATGTGTCTGCCCCATCTCTGGGGATGCTGCCTTTGTCCTCTACCTCCCCCAAGTCTGTTGCTTGTCATATCAGCGCTTGATGGAGGGGAGGAATGACAGCAGAAGAGGCAAAGTTAACAATTCAGTTTATAGAAAAATAGCATCTGATGGTGAGGATGAGTAGCTGAGGCTTTACTGTTACGCTAAACAGGTCACAGGTAAAATGGACAGCTTGTTCTTGTTCTGCTTCCCAGGGAATTTCCCAGGTCTACATTTCAATGAAAAAACAAAAGCTACCTGTGAAGTGTCCTAAATTACTATACCTGTTACCTTAACAATCAGTTCTGTAAAAACATCAAAATATTCTCTCACGTCCAAAGCACTTAATGGAGATGTATCAAAAACAAGTATTTCTCAAAGAGGAGTAAAAATAGATTATTTCATGAATTACATTCAATAAATAATACTTTGTAACAGAGTGTTCTGTGGTTTTTGTAAAAATATTTATCTAAACAAACTTTCAAAACAAATCTAGAGCAGACAAGTAATGAATGTAAAATTTACAAATACACTGAGCATCTGAACGAACATTCCAATGGATTTTTTTCTGAACATTATTCAGATATCAAATGATACTGAATATATTCATATGGGTTCTGAATATCACTACAACAAATAACAACCAGAGGTCATAAATTTCACTCTCTCTCTTTTCTTCTTCACTTAAAAAAAAACTTCACTCAGTAGTAGGTAGTAAGTCAATCTCTACTTTAGTATACTTTAATGACTACTCATAATCTCTAAAGTATTTGGTTTTTCTATCAGAGAGAACTGTGACAACGCTGAATGCAAATTTTTTTTTGTATCGATTTTCCTATGTATATAGTTCAAACTGGCAAGGACAGAATATTATACTTGAATGCAGAACGGGGCCTGTGATTTATCTCTTCTGCCTATTTTACAGCACACTACTTTGAGGTCTCTCTTCCTGATGTTGTGTGTATCTTAATAATACCAGCGAGTTCCTTTCAAGTCAAATATAAAACACCTTAAAAATCAACTGGCTTGAGGGTTGTAAAACATTATAACGGGTGGTGATGTTAGGAGCAGAGGTCAATCTCATACTTACGTGAAAATTACTTATATTATTTCCTGCATTAGTACCCTTTAGTCCAGTGCTTCCTGACTTTTTTTCAAGGTATGGCACATATTAAAAAGGGTAACGTTTGTCTGGCTTGCTGGGGTAAATCCACCAGCCATTCTGGGCCAGCACGACTCGTCTGGGGCATGGCCTCCCCATTTCCCACTGTGCTGCCCCAAGGGCTGAGGGTATACATATCTTGGCAACCCTTTTACCCATTCAGGTACCCCAGCTGGGAAACGAGGGTAACCCACAACTAGGCCAATTTGATTTCTCTATATTTTAGAATTGGCTTAAGAAAATTTAAAATCTGACAGTGATTGGTCAGTTTTTTGACTGAGATTGATTTATTTCCTTTTAATTAGAGTAAGCATACCTGTTTTTTTGTTTCTTATCTGCCTAGGTAAGTCTGAATTAGTCTTTGTTCATCTTTGCAGAGTTTTAAATAATTAAAACCCCAGCGCAGATAGTGAAAAGAATGCGGTATTTAGAAACAGGTTCATCCAGGTTTGAGTCACACCTGAATTCCAATCCCAACTCTGTTATTTCCTCTGTAACATTAGGCAAGTTTCTTAACTTCTCTGAACCTCAGTTTCCTAATGGGTAAACTGGGATAACAACACCTGCTTATAGAGCTGTGGTGTGAATTAGAGACATTCCATGTGCGATGCCTAGGACAATGCCTAGCACTCTAAGACGCTCAATACATGACAGCTATCATCATTTAACAGTTAAAGCTGAGATGGTGCTTTAATTTCTACCACATTGGGAGCACAATATTTACCAATATTTAATGAGTATACATTCTATTAGAGTATTTTCTTCCTAGTGCAAAACTGAGGAACCATAGTTTCTTACTAACTCCCATATGCGAAGTTCTTTAATGACCTCACTTGCATGTGAGAATACGGCTGAAAGTCAATGCACTAAAAATCTGTCTTTCCGGGCTTCCCTGGTGGCACAGTGGTTGAGAGTCCGCCTGCTGATGCAGGGGATGTGGGTTCGTGCCCGGTCCGGGAGGATCCCACGTGCCGCGGAGCGACTGGGCCCGTGAGCCATGGCCGCTGAGTTTGCGCGTCCAGAGCCTGTGCTCCGCAGCGGGAGAGGCCGCATGGGTGAGAGGCCCGCGTACCGCAAAGAAAAAAAAAAAAAATCTGTCTTTCCTCTTAGAAGCCAAAAGACAGAGCATGTAACATTTACTGATGGTGTACCTTTAAACGTCTTAAGTGGGTCTATCCCCATTAGTTACCAAACGCTTACTTATAGTGAGTCTGAACAGTTGCTTCAGACCTTTAGCCTTTAGACAAGGAAAAGTGGCATTTTAAAAACACTTCTTTAAAGATTAATATTGATTGTATTCACTTCTCTTAATTGTTTTAGAGAACTGTAAGTTGAAGATCAGTGCAACTTAATGAAATGTATTAGAATTTAGGCTCTCTGAGACTATTTTAAACATGGAGACTATATAATAGATAACAGCAGTGCTCTGCAGGTAAAATAATTACGAGTTATCACAAACTCTGTAAAAACATGATTTGCATGCCTACTCTGAAAAAAAAAAAGTCAAGTCACGATCTGAACCTACTGACGCCCTCTCGGGTTCTTCTAGTGAGTGTCTCCACAGGGGTTGTCTGAGGTCTGGCAGCCCATGTTCTGGCCCGTCACCTGTACTTTGAAGAGGGTTCCGTCAGCGCACATACAGAGCTTGTAGCGCACCCAGTCACCACCACCAAACTGGTCTCCGCTGGAGGAACTAGGGAGGCGAGTTGTGCTGACCACCACAGTTCCATTCAGGATGATGCTGTTTTCCTATCAGGAGAAAACTCACATATGGCTTGTTTGCATCCACAAGTAGGGCGAGAACAAGATTAATAAACAACACTCACTGAAATATTAGCAAGAATAGCAGGCAGCAAGAAAAAGTCATGACCGAAACAACAACAATGAAAACCCAAAACCAATCAAAATTCACCTAGTGACCTCTTAGCGATTGTTCACAATGTATATCAGTACACTTGTTACACAATTTATTTCTCAATTAGTTAAAAATTATATCAAAATTCCTAAGTGAACAATAAGACGAATACTGATAAAGTCTCAGATCATTTTCATTTATTATTTCCTAAGAGAGTTTTAACTAATTTGCTGATTGATACATTTCTGACGCTAAGAAGAAAAAGACTGTTTTTCTCCTAGAGAAAAGTAATTTGAATTTCCAATGTTTTTGTGTGACACCAGAAATGAAGATTCAAACCATACAATTTTGAAGCCCAGGCACTCAAAGAAAACTGCCTGGAAGTTCTCTTCTTCAAGCCCACTATCCCAGGAACATTCTTGTATCGCAGACCCTCTCTTTTCTGGAACTCCTAACCCTCTCTCTCCCTTCTTCTTTTCATTCATTCAACAAATAATTATTAAAGGTCTCCTATGTGTCAGATACTATTCTAGGTGCTGGGGATGCAGTAGTCAACAGACAGGCAAAGTCCAAGTCCCCATTTACTGGGGAGGGGGAGACAACAAACACCTGAAGAGGTAAAACAAACAGGACATCATCTGAGAAAAGCAAGTCAGGGTGAGCGGAGAGAGAGTGACAGGGAAGGCCTCTCTGATAAGGTCACAGTCTGATGGAAACTGGATGACATGAGGGACTAGAGCATGTGGGTAACTGGGCAGAGGAAAGCACATATGCAAAGGCCCCAAGGTGAGGATGTGCCTTGTGTTCTAGGAACAGAGAGGAGGCCAGAGTGGTTGAAGGACAGAGAGGGGGAGTCGACTGGTAGGTAGGAGATGAGTCAAAGAAATAACTAGGGGCCAGACACATAAGGCCAGGGAATGGACTTTGGCTTTTATTCTGAATCAGATGGGAAGCCATTTGGAAGGTTCTGAACAGAGAAGTGACGATCTTTTAAAAAGGATCGCTCTGGCTGCTGTACAGAGAACTGAATACAGGGGTGAAAGACGAAGCAGGGAGACCACTTTGGAGGCTATTCTAGCAGTGCAGGCAGGAAACGATGCTGGTTTACACCACGGTGGTGGTGGTGAGAATCAGCCAGACTCTGTACATCTTCTGAAGGTAGAGTCCAAAGGCTTTGCTGATGAAATAATGGGTATCATTTAACAAGATGGGAACACTGAAAAAAACGCATGTTTGGGGAGGGAAGGAGGATATGAAGACTTTAGACTTCTTGAGTTTGGGATGCCTATTAGATATTGAAGTGGAGAGGTAAGAAGGCAGCTGGATATGTGAATCTTACTTAGTTCAGAGGAGAAAGGAGTTCCAAAGTTGAGAGTCATCAGCTTATAGAGGGTATTTAAAGCAATGAAAGTTGATTATGAAGTAATGGAAATGGCTAATTGACTATGTAGTGATAGTATATGGAATTTTCAAATTTTGTTCCAACGCTGCCCTCTTGTGGTTATGTAATTTTACTTTCTTTAAGCTGCTAAAGTAGTTTTTTTTTTTTTTAAATTGAAGTATAGTTAATTTACAATATTGTGTTAGTTTCAGGTGTACATCAAGGTGATTCAGTCATATATATTTTTTTTCAGGTTATTTTCCATTATAGGTTATTAAATTCTTGTTGCTTATCTGTTTTTTTTTTTTTTTTTGCGGTACGCGGGGCTCTCACTGTTGTGGCCTCTCCCATTGCGGAGCACAGACTCCGGACGCGCAGGCTCAACGGCCATGGCTCACGGGCCCAGCCGCTATGCGGCATGTGGGATCTTCCCGGACCGGGGCACGAACCCGTGTCCCCTGCATCGGCAGGCAGACTCTCAACCACTGCGCCACCAGGGAAGCCCCGCTTATCTGTTTTATATATAGTAGTTTGTATCTGTTAATCCCATTCTCCTAATTCATCCCTCCCTGCCTTCCTTTCCCCTTTGGTAACCATAAATTTGTTTTTAATGTCTGTGAGTCTGTTTCTATTTTGTATATAGATTCATTTGTACTGTTTCTTAGAGTCCACATATACGTGATATAATATTTGTCTTAGCAGTTTTTTTAAAAAAGCAGTTTGATTGATAAAATTCTTTCTAATGACTAGCCATACACTTAAAAACTAACCTCTGATATTAGCTGAATTATAAAGCTAATTATCTTTTCAATACTGGTTTATTTTTTTTTAACTGTGGAGAAACTGATATGTGTGTATATGTATTTCAAAGTATGTCATATTAACAACAGGTAGAATTTTCAGGTAGAAAAACTTAAAAGATTTAGGTGACTTGCTAATGGTCATAAACAAATCAATCACATCTCTTGCTGCTTTGAGTTTCTGATGCAGAGAACAACAGCCCCACTGTGACCATTCTTCAACACTATTATTCTCTCAGAGGCATGGCTTCTTTCTACAATGTATGCAAACAATACTCAGCACTACTACTGAGTTTCTGGCAAGAATCACATTTTATGTTCATGTTTATTATTTAGAGATTGGAACATATTCTTCAGGGGGAAGAGATATTTATGAAAGTGAAAGAACTTAATTTTTAAAAGTTTTTTCCTTCAAGAACTATGATTAAATTTTTTAAAAGGAAAGAACTATTTTATAAGTCCTTAGGTTTAACTTTTGTCATTTAATGCTTAGTAGAACAAATTTAATTAGCTTTAATTAGGTAGCATAGAGCAGATGCCCAAAGACATTTTGAATAAATATACTTTGACCAGAATTGTGAGCAGGTAAAATGTTTTCGAACTTATGGCTCCCTTAAATGAAATATGTTACTTATTAAATAAGTTCAGATATAATCTGTGAGGCACAAAGAAAAGTTTACTTTTCAACAGGTATAATAAAGGCAAAATCTTTTTCCTTTACAATTAGTAATAGATGTATAATTAAAAATACATTTAATATATTTGCTAATTGATTTTCACATCACTAGACACAAAACCCATGAAGAGATGTGAAAAATCTTTAACTGAAAAAAACCCTATCAACTTCAGGGCATGCATACTGAGAATTCTCTTTTGGAAGCTTTTTGCTTGTTTGTTTGTTTGCCTTTTAAAATAACACAGGCATCATTATGCAAAAAAAAAAAAAATTTAGAAAATAACAGGCAAGCAGAAATAAAATGAAAATCATCTGTTACCCTGCTACCCATAACTAACCATTGTTGACATTTTGGCATACCCTTCTAGGTTTCTATAAACATACACATGATCTGAAAAATAAAGATGAGATATTTCACAGATTGTTCTATAACTTTCTTTCACTTCATAATCCATTTTGAACATCTTTCCATGTCCGAAAAATACAACTACATTATCATTTTTCATAACTCTTTTTCCGTATAAGGACTTATGGACCCAAGAATCTAATAATTCTCTTAAAATCAAAAAATACTCACAGCCTTTAACTCCATATTACCACCCATGCGAAATTCAATGGTTTTGCCCATAATGAATACTCCTTCATTTCCACGCACAATAGCACGCCCATCAACTTTTATATTTAAATCACTAGTAGCATTGCTGGTAATCTGAAGATTAAAAAAAAAAAGTAGTGATGAAGAGTTTCTAAATTAAAGTGAGGATTATTATTAGAGATAGAGGAGGAGGCGTTTCAATGACAAAATATGAAAGCAAGTGTTTTAATTCACATTTCACACATGTAGAGATAAAGACAGATGATTTGATAATGGTCACATAAACTAGTTGGTGACAAATCTAGAACTAATCCTTTCCGCTGCTCTGGAGTCACTTCATTCATAGCATTTTATCAGTAAAGCTGCCCCTGCCCCCCACCTCACACACTTTGTAACTTTAGATAATAATTCTCTTCCATTAATGAAAGCAAGGAAAATAAATCATACCCTTTCAGTAGATGCTTTTTGAACATTCAAACTTTTCACTCCACTTGGCAAACGAAACTCGTGAGTTTCATAGTCTGTGCTGAATAAGATATTTTGAGTCCTTGGGTCGAAAAACTGCACACCAATGTCACTTATAATAGAAGTTTTGTTCTTTTCTACACTGAGCTTTGTCGTCCCTTGCTGAAAAACAATCTTCAGAAAAACACTTTATCATGAATACGTTTTCGAACAAGACTGCATCCAAAATTCATCAAGAACATTCTAAGAAAACTCTACAATAGCAGGCTTAACTCCTAATAATTTTAAGTGCCTCTCTCTGACTCCCTCCACCCACTTGGGAGAAGAGTCCTTTAAAACGAGGGCTTAACATGCTTATTTGCTGTAATGCTTGGCAGACACAGATGGTCGCAGAGCACAGGGACCCAGAGCTAAGATGGGCAGGGGCAGTAAGGATGCCTCCTTGAGGTTCTGGTCAGTTGAAAACCCACATTATAGTAGCCACTTGACAGGGGTTGCCACTGACTAGACTGGCATATTCTCTTCCAGACTCCCAGAGAGTAGAGGGTATTCTAACCTGGGAAGGTGCTTTTTAAAATGGTTTCCTCACATGGAGGAGAAAAGAGTAAACTATGTATTCTTACAGTAATTATATCTATCCCAGAAAACGCTACCATGCGGCAAAATCTAGAATATTAGGAAAGTATCTAACATTAATAGATGGATGAGAAGGCCAACAATATTATTAAATATATTATGAATTTTCTTTAAAGGAAAATACCCATTTCCAGTAATCAACTCTAGGTTTTTACGAAGAATTTTTCTCTAATGTTCCTCAATTAATGTGGTTACTTACAGGTTGGTTGTTGCCAGTGATGACTAAATTTTCATTTCGCCTTCCTCCTACTGTGCTCTTATAAAGAGGGTGTATAACTCCCATGTCAGACACTTGCTTAAATCGAAGCAGACCACTTTCATGAAACTCCATGCTGTCACAGCCATTTGGTCCAATGCGAATCACAGCCCAGATAACAAGTGTTACCTAAAAAAGAAATCAAGCCCACTGTTAATATGTTAATAGGTTTAACATAATCAGTAAACAAATAGGAAAGGTAGTTGCTAAAGGATTAAACTTCCTAAAATGTTTCATCAATGAGATGAACACATCAATTGGGTTTCCACTTACAAACAAAACCAATTTTATTTTTATCAAGGTATTACATACCAATAACTAAAAGTCAAAAAGTGCTAAAGGTGGGCTTCCCTGGTGGCGCAGTGGTTGAGAGTCCACCTGCCGTTGCAGGGGACACGGGTTCGTGCCCCGGTCCAGGAAGATCCCACATGCCGCGGAACGGCTAGGCCCATGAGCCATGGCCACTGAGCCTGTGCTCCGCAACGGGAGAGGCCACAACAGTGAGAGGTCCGCATACTGCCAAAAAAAAAGTGCTAAAGGTTCTATAATTAAAAAAAAAAAGATTACTTTATTTCTTCTACCTCCCCTATACCTCGTCCCAGAACAACCACTTTCAACAATCTTAGCCATTTCGTCTAGAATTTATCTCCATATTTCTAAATAATAAGTGTATGTTATTTCGTCACTGATCAATTTTAGGTTGTATCTATCAATTTCCTATTTTAGCAGATGAGAATTTTAGCTCATTTATATTTCTTCTCCTCCAACTCCAATCTCAAGTTTTGGTTAAATCCATGTTCCGTATTTTCAGTATTATAACAATGTAAATATTGTTCACTGCTAAGCCAAATACTGTACTATGATGGCAGTTCCCTTCTTGTACTTTGTGTCTTTCAGAGTTTAATATTTGTCCTTCTTTCATTTGCTTAGTTTCTTTGAAAATCAGACTACGTTTTTTCAAACTCTCCAACATTTCTGTAAAATGTCTCTCAATAAAATGTTCTAAAAGTCCAAACCTCCCAGAAAATGTATTAGTTCTATTTGCCTCTCCCAGGAAATCTTTCCGGAACGAACCCTCATCTTCTTGCTCCAGTCTGAGCTCCTGCCCTCTGGGTCTGTCGCACGGCTATAACCATGAGCTTTCCATTCACTTTCATGCTGGAACTTCCTTTCGTCTTTCTCCCATGCAGGATACCCAGTTTCCGGTATCCTTGTCTTCAACATTCTCGGTTTAGTACCTTCTTTTGGTAGGGCACATTGTCCCGTGGCTTCTTTAAAAAGAATGTATGTGAAATAATTTTGAGAGTGTGCGTGGCTAAAACAATGTCTATAATTCCTCACATTTGACTGAGAGTTTAGTTTGGTATGCATTTCTAGATTTGAAATTATTTTCTCTCTGAATCTTGAAGGTCCTTGCTTTCTTGCCTTCTAGTTTCCAGCACTGCTTTTGACAGCGTCCGATGCCACTCTGATTTTGTGTTCTTTATACAAAACCCGTGTTTTTAATTCTCTGGAAGAGTTTAGGATCATCTCTTTATTCCTGGTCTTCTTAAATTTCACAGTAATAGCCTTGGTGTGAGTCTTTTTTTTTAATACATATGCTGGATCCAGAATGGTAGTTTTCAACTTGTCCTAGGAATCTTTCTTGATTTATTTATTTGATAACTTTCTTCCCATTGTGTTTTTTCTTCTCTCTTTCTAAAACTCCAATTAACAGAATGTTCCTGGATTCATTCTTTAATTTAGTTGAACTTTGTGGAAGACTTTATCTTCCAATGTCTGTCTATCTATCTATCCATCCATCCATCCATCCATCCATGTATGTGTATTTCTATGAGTTCTTCCATATTCTTTAACTGCTTCTTTTTAATGGCACGCTATCCTTGTTTAATGGATGCAGTATCCTCTGACTTCTCTGAAGCTATTGATTGTGTGTTTTCTTTTAAGTTTCCTGTCATTTGTTGCATTTTCTCCATTTCCCTGAATTCCCACTTTCCCCATGGTTTGGGTGCTTTTGGTCTCAATCATTTCTCAATTCTGGGAGCTTTCCATAAAAATCTACTGATCCCTGGTGGCTCTGTGTTCATAGTTAACAGAGCGGTTATAAAAAGTTCAGGGAAAGTTCTCTGGGTGGGGTGGCACTTGTGACTGACAGGCTTCACAATAGGGAGATTAGGTGGCTTTTTCACAGGGACCTGCCAAGTGTATCTTCAGGTCTTTTCTCTATGTGCTTCAGTTTCTTCAGAGCAGGCTATTTTATCTCTTGCTGGGGGATGTAAGCCTGGTACAGGGAGCTGGAGCTGGAGGATGAGGATACGGGAGTCTCAGTGCTCAGGATACAGACTTTCCTGCCTTCAGTGTGGAAACCCATCCCTACCCTCCTCTTGGCAATATCCTCAGGCAGAAAGAATCCCCTCTGGTTCAGTGTGGGGTTAGGAGGGCTGGCTGCCTAACTGCTGCCTGGAAGGAGAGGGAGGCTGGGGATTGCATGCTTTCTTCTATGGACTTTTCAAACAAGCTCTCTGTTTTCAGTTCCCCCTTCACTCCTACTTTTCAAGGCACTTGTACTTCCAGCTCCTGAGGCTTTTCAGGATTCTGCAGGACACTTCCACCAATGCCCCCTGCAACCCTCTCCCCCAACACGCAGTTTCTCTTCTCTAGTAAGTTATTTGCCACTCCTCCTTTTTGTCTTCATATATTACGGTTCAGGATTTCAGTTGCCTCCCACTTTCTTCCAAGGTATTTCTGATTCTTGACATTGTCACCTAAGGATGAGCTTTTAAAGCAGAAGGGGATGAAAATGTCTTTTTTTTTTTTTTTTTTTTTGCCATCTTAACCATAACTTTCCAAAAAAATAAATTTCTAAAATAAAATAAATTCAGAACATGTGCTCCTAGTAAAGCTATTTACAGTATCAGCTCTTTTTGATTTAAGTGAAGAATTAGACACAAATGTTTTGGATGTACATAAAATACAATGGACTGCTTTGAGAGTATTAGAAGTAAAAAAATACAGTAGTAAGTGAAATTACGTTAGAACTGCTGCATCCATGTTCATGATTGGTCCCAGGGATACCAATAATCACTCTCTGAAAATATCTATCCACACACATGCCAGAGGGGTTCAAATTTAACCCCTTTCTTTAAGAAAGCAAATATCTTTGGAAAAGGCAACACACCAGTTCCTCACACCTTAGTGTAAACCAGTCTCCTCATATCCTTTCATTCTTTTATAACAGAGATTTAGGACTACAAAATACAATGCTTTACTGCCATCCAAGGTTTACAATTTTAAAATCTAGCTGAGCAGGCAAGAGCAAATTTTGGAAAAGTTGAATGAAAACAGGAAGGAGTATATTTTTAGGAGAGATGAAGGCAGTAAAATCATCTTGGCAAAGGTCTCTTCTATTGAGTTGACTCTAACCTTTTAAAAGTTGTTTTTTATTTTATTTTTAAAAATTAATTAATTAATTAATCAATTATTTTTGGTTGCATTGGGTCTTTGTTGCTGGCGAGCGGGGGCTACTCTTCGTTGCGGTGTGCAGGTTTCTCATTGCGGCGGCTTCTCTTGTTGTGGAGCACGGGCTCTAGAGCACAGGCTCAGTAGTTGTGGCGCACGGGCTTAGCTGCTCTGTGGCATGTGGGATCTTCCCGGACCAGGGCTTGAACCCATGTCTCCTGCATTGTGGGAAGCCCTAAAATTTAAGTCTTTTTTTTTAAGGAAAGAGTCTATGAACATTTTTTTCTAAATAAAATTAGTGCATGGCAATATTAACATACTAAGTTTTCATATAGAAAATATTCATTAAAATTCAGTAAGAGATAAAACATATACAGGCATAGTTCAGAGATATTGTGGGTTTGGTTCCAGATAACAACAATAAAGCGAATATTGCAATAAAGCAAGTCCACACAAACTTTTTTGGTTTCCAAGTGCATATAAAACTTATGGCTACACTATACTGTAGTCTATTATGTGTGCAACAGGATTATGTCTAAAAAAACTATGTATAGGGAATTCCCTGGCAGTCCAGTGGTTAGGACTCGGCGCTCTCACTGCCGGGGTCCCGGGGTTCAATCCTTGGTTCGGGAACTAAGGTCCTGTACAAGCCATGTGATGTGGCTGAAAAAACCAAAACCCCAAAAAACCAATGTACATACCTTAATTAGAAAATACTCTTTTGCTAAAAAATGCTAACCATCACCTGAGCGTTTAGCAAGTTGTAATCTCTTTGCTGGTGGAGGGTCTTTCCTTGACGCTGACGGCTGCTGACTGACCAGGGTGGTGGTCACTGATGGCTGGGGTGGCTGGGGCCATTTCTTAAAGTGAGACCACAATGAAGTCTGCTGCACTGACTCTTCCTTCCACGAACGGTTTCTCTGTAGCATGTGATGCCGTTTGATAGCGTTTCAGCCACAGTAGACCTTCTCTCAAAATTGGAGTCAATCCTCTCAAATCCTGCCACTGCTTTATTTAATTTCTTTCTTTTTGTAGGGGGTATCTCACAGGTATGTCTATTCGTGCTCGAGGACAGCGGCACTGCTACAAGTGTGCATGATGTCCCACATTCCCACAATACAGCCCGACCGATGTCCCATCCAAGTAAAGCTGGTTAATGATGACCATGAGCAGGCGTAGGACTGGAAGCTTTCAAGGCTTTACTTCTTTTATCAGCACTCCTGATTTTATAAACGATGAAGCCCGTCAACCCCACTCCGACCCAAATCTCCTGGTAAACTTAGGTACAGCAGGGCTTCACGGAGATGCAAACATTCTTAAGGCTTGGAAGCAGCTCAGGCAGCCCCTGCCACTGCCTTATCAACTAAGTTTATGTAATAGTCTAAATTCTTTATTGTCATTTCAATAATCTTCACAGCATCTCCACTAGGAGTAGATTCCATCTCAAGAAAACACTTTCTTTGCTCATCCGTAAGAAGCAACTCCTTATCCTTAAAGTTTTATCATGAGGTTGTAGCAATTCAGTCACATCTTCAGGCTCCACTTCTAATTCTAATTATCTTGCTATTTCTATCACATCTGCAGTTACTTGCTCCACTGAAGGCTTAAACCCCTCAAAGTCATCCATAGGGCTGGAATCAACTTCTTCCAAACTCCTGTTAACTTTGATATTTTGACCTCTTCCCAAGAACTGCTAATGTTCTTAATGGCATCTAGAATGATGAATCCTTTCCAGAGGCTTTTCAACTTACTTCACCCAGGTCCATCAGAGGAATCATAATCTATGGCAGCTATAGCCTTAAAAAATGTATTTCTTAAATAATAAGACCTGAAAGTCAAAATTATTGCTTGATCCGTGGGCTGCAGAATGGATGTTGTGTTAGCAAGCATGAAAACAACACTAATCTCATTGTACATCTCCATCAGAGCTCTTGGGTGACCAATGCATTGTCCATGAGGTGTAATATTTTGAAAGAAATCTTTTTTTTCTGAGCAGTATATCTTAACGGTGGGCTTAAAATATTCAGTAAACTATGTTGTAAACAGGTGTGCAGTTATCCAGATTTTGTTGTTCCGTTTATAGGGCACAGGCAGATGTAGATTTAGCATAATTCTTAAGGGCCCTATGATTTTCCAAATGGCAAATGAGCACTGGATTCAACTTAAAGTCACTGGCTGCCTTAGCCCCTAATGGAGAGTCACCCTGTCCTTTGAAGCTTTGAAGCCAGGCACTGACTTCTCCTCTCTAGCTATGAAAGTCCAAGATGGCATCTTCTTCTAGTAGAAGGCTGTTTTGTTTGCATGGAAAATTTGTTGTTTAGTGTAGCCATCTTCATTACTTTTCTTAGCAAGATCTTCTGGATAAGCTGCTGTAGCTTCTACATCAGCACTTGCTGCTTCGCCTTGTACTTTGATGTTATAGAGACAGCTTCTTTCCGTAAACCTCATGAACCAGCCTCTACTAGCTTCAGACTTTTCTTCTGCAGCTTCCTCACCTCTCTCAACCTTCACAGAATTGAAGAGAGTTAGGGCGTTGCTCTGGATTTGTCTTTGACTTAAGGGAATGTGGTAGCTGGTTTGATCTACCCAGACCAGTAAACCTTTCTCCATATCAGCAATAAGACTGTTTTGCTTTCTTATCATTCATATGTTCCCTAGAGTAGGACTTTTATTTCCTTCAAGACTCTTTCCTTTGCATTCACAAGTTGGCTAAGTATTTGGCGTAAGAGGCCTAGCTTTCAGCTGATCTCCGCTTTTCACATGCCTTCCTCACTAAGCTTAAACATTTCTATCTTTTGTTTAAAGTGAGGGACACCTGCAACTCCTCCTTTCACTTGAACACTTAGAGGCCATTGTAGGGTTATCTCAGGGAATAGGGAGGTCCGAGAAGAGGGAGAGAAACGAGGAGCGGCCAGTCAATGGAGCAGTCAGAACGTACACAACATTTATCAATTAAATCCACCATCTTACCTGGATGTGGTTAGTGGCAACCCCAAAACATTACACTAGTAACACTAAAGGTCACGGATCACAGATCACCATAACAAATATACTAATATTGAAAAAGCTTTAAATATTGTGAGAATTACCAAACTGTGACATGGAGACTGAAGTGAGCAAATGCAGTTGGGAAAATGGCACCCACAGATGTGCTTGATGCAGGGTTGCCACAACCTTCAATTTGTAAACAACGCGGTATCTGCAAAATGCAATAAAGCTAAGTGCGATAAAACACGGTATGCCTGTATAGAAAAGCAGAAAGAGGGTCCTGAAAGAAATGATAGGAAGAGAGTCCATGATTTGACTAAAAGACAGAAGAAAAATTCCCCACGGTAATTAAGAAAAGAATATTCTGTACTAAATACTCACAATTAAATTGATGACAGCCAGAATAAACAGGAGGATAATCACACAGATGGCTAAATTGCCCTTTCTCCCTCTCAGTCCCGTTTTATGCAGGCGATCTTCATCAATTGGAATATACCCGGCTTTAAAGTTACTGTTGTGCTCTTTATTGACATTCCTTCTCTCAACAGCCTTCTCACGCATGGACTTCTTTACAGGACCATTGGAACTTTGCTAAAAACAAAATACAACACAATGGAGCAGCTATACCCTCTCTTTTTGATGCATTTATTTGTTAGGTGCAAATTCATAACTAAAGAAAGCTGAATTGGTTAGTGATATATTTTCCACCAATAAACCTCAAGTCGTGTTGAGCTGCAGGCTCCAAGTAAGGACATGACTGCTGAGAAGGGTCATAGAGAAGAACCTTCAGTGTGACCATCTGATAACATATTTCCACTGTCTGCTTTGAATAGTCCTACCGTCAGTAAACTGAACAGCCAGCTCATGTGGGGGAAGAGTTAACATACACATTCTACAGTGGGTAATCTTGTTTTAATTAATGATTTGTTTAATTGTATATAGTTTTTCATTTATATGAAAATAATTTGGAAAGGCTAATACACTTTATTCATCACTCCAGATGGCTAAAGTTAACATTATCCTAGACAGGCAGTTTTCAAAATACGGCTGGGAAGCCCTGGAGGGGTCCCCTGAACTCTTTCAAGTGTCTGGTGGGTGCAAATTATTTTCAAAATAACACTAAGATGTTATTTTCTTTTTTTACTCTTCTTCTCCCATGAATATGCAGATGACACTTGAACAACATGGATTTGAACTGCATGGGTCCACCTATACGTTTTTTTTTGCGGTACGCGGGCCTCTCACCGCTGCGGCCTCTCCCGTTGTGGAGCACAGGCTCAGCGGCCATGGCTCACGGGCCTAGCCGCTCTGTGGCCTGTGGGATCTTCCCGGACCAGGGCACGAACCCGTGTCCCCTGCATTGGCAGGCGGACTCTCAACCACTGCGCACCCAGGGAAGCCCTATACGTGGATTTTTTTCAGTAAATATACTGGAAAAAAATTTGGAGATTTGCAACAATTTGAAAAAACTTGCAGATAAACTGTGTAGCCCAGAAATATCAAAAAAAATTAAGAAAAAGGTGCGTCATGAATGCATAAAATATATGTAGATACGTAAGTTTAGTGATATTTAATATAAAATTAATAATGCTAGTTTTCTTACTGTTTTTTAACTTTGCTTTCAAAGAATTACATTACTGTACAGTCTCTCTCTCTCATAACTGGAGAAATTGTGTATCAGCCTATCAACCCATGTAACTGGTTTTTTAAAAAAGATATTATGAATATGACTGTGATACTCTATGCCATAAAAATTTTTATTACGATCCTTTCATTAGTGTATAGGTTAGGCTACTGTGAAGGAATTGTACTGATTACACGAGGCTACTGTAAAGCAACCATACTGCTGCTTCTTCGTTATCAATGCATGAATCGTTATGCACGTAGATAAATATGAATTTCTTTTCCACATTATCTTTTCATTTTTGATGTCCAGTGTTAGTAATATGTATAACATCTACAGTGTTTTGTACCATATAAGACAATATTGATGTAGGTGCTGACAGATGATTCATCTTGTAAACAGACGACATAAATTTATGGTATCGATAAAGACAGTACAGTACTGTAAATGTATTTTCTCCTTCCTTATGATTTTCTTAATAACATTTTCTTTCCTCTAGCTTACTTTCTTGTAAGAATACAGTATATAACAAATATAACATACAAAATACATGTTAATTGACTGTTTAGGTAACCAGTAAGGCTTCTGGTCAACAGCATTCTATTAGTTTAGGTTTTGGGGTAGTCAAAAGTTATACGTGAACTTTTGACTGTGTGGGGATCAGCGCCTCTAACCCCTGCGTCATTCCAGGGTCAACTGTACAGTGAAGCTTCCAGAGGCTACATGACCATATGTGATGACGCCGTTGCTCTAACAGCTAATGGAATGTGTGTTTGTATACTCCTGTGTTTACAAAATTTCCCAATTTAAATTCCTAATATGGTAAGTATCAACAGATATAACCCACATAAACAAAAGCTCTTTGGGATTCTCAGTCATTTTTTTTTTTTTTGCGGTACACGGGTCTCTCACTGCTGTGGCCTCTCCGGTTGCGGAGCACAGGCTCCGGACGTGCAGGCTCAGCGGCCATGGCTCACGGGCCCAGCCACTCCGCGGCATGTGGGATCTTCCCAGACCGGGGCATGAACCCGCGTCCCCTGCATCGGCAGGCGGACTCTCAACCACTGTGCCACCAGGGAAGCCCCTCAGTCATTTTTGAGAGTATCAAGAGGGGAACTTCTCTGACGGTCCAGTGGTCAGGACTTTGCCTTCCAATGCAGGGGGTGCAGATTTGATCCCTGGTCAGGAAGCTAAGATCCCACATGCCTCAGGCCAAAAAAACCAAAACAGAAGCAATATTGTAACAAATTCAATAAAGACTTTTAAAATGGTCCACATCTAAAAAAAAAAAAAAAAATCTAAAAAAAAAAAAAGAGTATAAAGAGAACCTGAGACCAAAGAGTTTGAGAACCTCTGACTTTCGACTATGGTTGAAAGACATTTTAGGTAATAATCTGGTACATCATGAACACAAAAGGAAGGAGTAGAATGTAATACTGCCCGATTTTCATATTTTTCAGAGCTCTGAGAAAATTAATTTATTGAATAGGCATTTATTAAGCACTTTATGCTTAAACACTAATACTATAAATAGGAATACAAAAGAAATATAGGACAAGATCCTTACCCTCCAGATATTACAAATGTGATTTGGGTACACAAAACAGTTAGCAATGCAATAAAATGCTCTGTATGTTCAGATGCCAAAATCAATGATTTAGACAATACATCCTGTGGAGTTCATGGGAGAAGAGACAGGAGGGCTTGGAGTTGTCAGGGAAACCAGGAAGAGTAGGTGGGTCAAATCTGGCAATGAAGGCAGAATCAAGTTGGAAATGGAGAATAGGTTGTGAGTTTTTGGACATCTGGGTACAAACTCTAGTCTTTATGTCTGCTGATTTGGGAGTCACTGGAAGTCTCTGAAGATGAATGACATACGTTTCAGGATGCAATGTGTGGGCATTTGTAGGAGACACGGGAAAGAGGAAAACCACCAAGTAGGCTGTTGGGATGCTGTGGTAATGGAGGCCTGAAGTATTGAGGGTCTAAACTAAGGTGGGATGAAAAAGGATAGATTTAAAATATACTTCAAGAGAAGAGTTAAGTGAATTTGTAGCAGGTTTTAAAAAAAGCCCCTCATGTTTACTGAATGGTGACTATTTAAATATGGGGAATGAAGCAGGGAGAAGATTTTACACATGTTGTATTTGAACTGATTGAGAAATAACCACCTGCCTTAAAGGCAATGGGAAGGATGGGATGGGGTATTAGGTCGGTCAGGACTAGAAATACAGATTTGAGAGTCTTCACCTTCAAGGTAAATTAAATCTATGAGACCACATCAGTTTGCTGTCAAAAACAGTATAGAGGAAGAGAATAAAAAGCCAAGGATGTACCCGTGGAAAACTTTAAATGTGCAGGAACAGTGGAAAATGAGAAATACAAGAAAACTACGGATGTGCAGTGTTGCTGAATTTGTCAAGAAATGCCTCTGTGACTTTCAAATACGAACTTTGAGCAGCAAATTGGTAAGTAGGGATAGTCCTGAAAGGATGCCAGCATGTATGCATTTATTTTCGAGTCCAGGAAGACAGAAGTGTTAAGACAGAAGACTAAAGAATTATGTACTGTCGGAGAAAAATTGTGCTTGTTCTTGCTGTCGTTAGTATCTCTTCATCCTCTCCTCACAACAATTTGCAGGAAGACTTGTATGTTTGATGGCAGAGGGAAAGATGCCAAGAAGGGCAAAGGTCAAAGATCTCAGAGTAGGGCAGAATAATGAGGGAAATAAGATCTTTCAGGAGATAGGAAAGAAAAGTGATAGTACAGGAGAAACCAGTCTTAAAGGGTGGGTTCCCACCTCATTGAAATGGTTCACACCAAGAAGAGAAAAAAAAAAAAAATTCTTCTTTTCCCTGGGGATGTAATAGGGAAGGTCATCTGCCAAGAAAGAGTAGAGAGGGCAGCTGGAATCGTATTGTGGTGGCAGGGGTAGCAGGCTGGTTGAGGGCTTATGGAAAATGGAAAAAGACAGGAATAATCATTGTGAGTAATGCGGCAGACAAAAATTTTAAAATTCTACAAAGTGGTAAGAAAGGTTCTGTAGAAGATAATTCAATCTACTCAACAGATTTAACACAAAACAAGTTGCCAAATACAGTTGTGTAGGTTGTATATCTGCATGGGGTACAACAGCTACGAGGGTGCATCGATACTCAAACATTTTAGAGTTGAACATGCATTTTGACAGCCGAAAGCAGTAAAATATCTAAGGGGAAGCGTGCTTGCTTCTAATGTTCACAGACGCAGTATGGGTTTACGACAGTGCTGACAGGTGGGCAATTTAAAAATCTTAGCCAGAGTTTGAATATAGGTCTACATAACAGAGAGCCAGGGCAAAACTTACCCTCCTGAGATGCACTCTTTAATTTTCTCTGCCAATTCATGTTCATTTGGTGCACTTACCATTTATTGGAGTTACTATACGTCAGAGGCTCCAGACTACCAAGATGAGCAAGGTAGAGCGGCTACCCTCAACAAACTTACCTATAGGCCAGCAGAGTAGATAGACAGGGTCACTAGCAATTGCAGTTCAACACGGCAAGTGCTGTCGTACAGCAATGCACACAATACTGAAAGAGTGCATAAGAGGAATGCCACTCGACTTAGCAAGCAGGGGCATCAGTTGAAGGTTTTTAAGAAAAGTTGGGGCTTCAGTTGAATCTTGAAGGACAAACAGGAGTTAGCCAAGCAAAGTACAGAGAAAGGCATCCCAGGCGGAGGGAACAGCATGGGAACTTTGAGTATAAGTCATCTCTGCAAACTAATTTTGGTAGATTTATGTGGATGGTGAAGAGGATGAGTATAGGAATGGGACAAAACTTGAGGTGAGATGTGGTTAGGGGCTAGAAAACGAGTGGACGTAAGTATCACATCTAGAATGATGAATTTTATCCTGAAGGCAATGGGGAACTACTGAAGATTTCAAATAGGTCAGTGATATAATCAGATCTGCATTATAGCAAAATCAAACCAAAAAGAGATGAACTGGAAGAGAAGAGTTTCGAGATGGAGATTTCAACAACAGGTTTCTCTAACAGTCCAAATGAAGGCTTGACTGAGCTTTGGAGCTGCAGATGAAGAGAAGATTGGGGAGAAGCCTTAAGAGGTAGAACCGAAAGGACCTGATGATTGACTGGGTGTGAGTGTGACTTAGAGGCATCTAAGATGACTCCCAAGTAGGACCCGCTACATAATTTGTGGGGTCCAGAGCAAAAAGAAAATGTGAGGCCCTTTGCTCAAATATCAAGCTTGGGACAGCAGAGCATTAAACCAAATGTGGGTCCCTTCTGAGTTCCCTTGAGCCCGCCCTGCTCCCAAATTTGTGGCGAGGTGAACCAAGTTGAATGGATGGCTGTAACCCTTTTAATGGTGCATATGATCCAATCCAACATTTTTGAGTTTGGGTGCCTGTGGAAAATTCAGTTAAGTTCAGGCTGGAAACATAAACGCCTAACTCTGAAGTAGAGATTGAGGAATGGATCAGATTGCCCAGTGCAGGTGTAAAGCAAGAAAAGAAGTTCAGTGGAACTTCAAGAGCATTAACAGGTGATGCAGATGAAAAAAGAACCATCTAAAATGGGCACTGATAAATCAGGAGGAAAACCAAGGGACAATTTTAATCTCAACAAATTCAAGAAGCTTTGTCTCCTTTCAATTTCACTCATTCCTTTAGATTTTATTTTATTGTTAGGACCTGTAGCTTGCCTACCATATTTAGCTGATTTTTCTGCATTTATCTGTCAGTTTGACTTTAAGCTTTGAAGGCAGATGTCATGTCTTTTATTTTTTATGTCCCTCAGAATGACTGTTCCAGTGATATCTATCTACTATGTCTCTAAAAGCTGTTAATTGCCTAAGAAAATCTTTCCAGTTCTGGAAACAGAATGTTGGCTACTTGACTTGTGTATTTTTCCAGCAGTGTTGAAGAATGAGACTTTCCCAAAGAAACCTATCATACCACAGTTTCTTTTTAAAAGGAAATAACAGTTAAGGGGAAAAAGTGGCTACCAAAATTATATTTATTATAACAAATCACCCTAGGAACTACAGGTATGTATATATGTGTGTGTGCATGTGTGCCTATGTATAGCTTGCTTTTTGTAAAAAATGGCCTTTTACACTATTATTCTAAGTTACCCGTTTACAATGCAGATCAGGAAATACTTGATAAAGCATTTTAAAAAATGATTTTAAACCAACTGCATACGAGACAGTTTTATATTGGTGACTGTCTCCAAAAACCAAAGCGGGAGGAGAAACGTGGATGTCAGCATATGGGGATGGCACACAAGAAGGGGCTGCAAGCTGACACCCAGGCAACAGCTGAGTGTTTCTTGGCTGGTGTCAGGGGAGGCTCTTGGATCGCTGGCTGGGGTTATTTTTGCCTGCATCTTCGCTGGCCACCGAGCAGGGCATGTCCCCGGCAAGACCTGGCCCAGGCTCCCGGCTTCCACGGCCGCCTCCCGGGCCCTCAGAACAGCGACCCCTCCTCACCTCGCCGACGGACAGCCAGGCCAGGCCGACGGCCGGGGCCGGCTCCCCCTTCTCCGCCCCGGGGCCCCTGCCTGGGGTCCCGCCCGGCCTTTGCCAGCAT
>NW_020173388.1:7283293-7308012 GCF_003031525.2 Neophocaena asiaeorientalis asiaeorientalis | reverse complement strand
CCCCAGCAGGGAGGTTCAGAGCCCGCGGCGGCCGCGGGGGCCCGGCGCCCAGGCGGTGGCCTCCGGGCGCGTTTTCCCACGCGCCGGGATTGCTCGCGACCTCGGGCTGCCTCTGGATTCCTCCGAAAGGGCGCCCTCAAAATACGGAAGACGCCTCTCCCTTTGCCCTCCTTTCCCCATCACGAGGGGCTGGTGCCATCCCGAGTCCTCCTTGCTGCACGGGCCGGGATCTCCCTGGAGAGAGGAGAGTACGCGTGGACGAGGAAGGAGGTGGTGATAATGTGGCAAAAGTTAACAAGTTGCCGATGAGGTAGCGAAAATCTTGAAAACCGAGACCCCTTAAGAGGACATACAATCACTTCAGGGATGCTTCTTAGCTCTGGAGGGCCTGTGAAGTCTGATGCTTTTTTCTGTAGTATTGGAGGTGGGTTGGAGATAGTGTCGATGTATCTCCTGGGGAACCCGATTTAACAGATATTTACTGCACACCAGGAAGCCACTCAGACACACAAGTAACTCGAGTACACATTCCTTGTTCCCAGTCGAGTCAATATAATCCAATAATCCTCGTATTTAAAAAAAAAAAAAAAAAAGAGGGCAGTGGCATTCGAGGTGCAAGAACCGTTCCAAGAACTGTTCCTCAGGTAGCCGAAACCAGTTCTCCTAAGCACCTTTGGGCCCTAGGCCTGCCTAACTCAGCAGGAAGCACCAAAGAGACCTACCTACTGGCCAAGTTTTCCTTTCTCTGGGAACTAGGTCAGTTTTGCTTTTCGATGACTGGAGCCGTTGTTTCGCTCTCTGCCTACTTCGGAGGATTGCCGTGAAGTTTAAGTTAGACACTCTCTCACGTGGTAAGTCCCTCATAATCTTTTCCCTTCTCTCTTCTGGTTTTGGCTAATGTCAGTACCTACCTGGTCATCAGTCTCTGCCTATCCTTTCCCAAATGCTGGAACCAATTGATTTGCATCTCTAGGCTCACTCCTGCCTGGATCTCTAGGACAAACCTCATCTTAGGCAGGAAGACTATAAGTTATAGCCCAATGCTTTGGGAGTCAGCAGTAAGTCTCTTTGAATAGTCTTGACTGTGGTCCCAATTATCCATTCAGATAACAGGGTTTTTGACTGATCCTTATTTCCTGTCTCCAATTCTGGTCCTGTAGTCCTTACTTCCTATGCTTTGCCTTTTTCCCCTCTGCTTGGAAAATCCTTCTCTTTTTTCCTGGCAAGCACACTCTTATACGTCCTCCAAAAATCCATTCAAATGTCGCATTCTCTTTAAAGCCTTCCCAGGCATATGTGCAGTTTTAGCTGGTCCGTCCCTTAACTCTGCTCCTGGTCTTCTACACGCACTTTAGATTGCATTGTATTCTATTTTGTTAACCTGTCTAATTTCATCTAAAAAACAGGAAGCTCTATCTGGAACACCCATATCTCACTCACTCTTTTATCTCCAATGCCTAACACAGTAAGGAAACTTAAAAAATGTCTTAGTAATATGCCTGATACCCCAGTTTCTAAGACCAGCAGCCCTGCCTTGATTTTGCCAACCTCTCTCGCACTTAGGTGGTGAGATACCTGATTTTCCTAATGCCAAATTCCCCTTAGGCTATCTGAAAAAAAAAATTACCTTCTCTTGGATTCCTCCTTGCTGATCTCCAGCTCTGTGAAAGGACACCTCACTACTCTCCTTGATGCCAATTCCTGTATAGTCTTTAAATTCACTCATAAGACAACAACTTTGATGTAGGTCAGTCCCAAATGCATTATCTTCAAGCTTTTTTTTCCTGAAATAATATTTTAAGTCCAATTCTCCCCCATTTTACAAATGAAGAAATCAAGGCTCGTAGAGGTTAAACACAGCTTTCAACTACTAAAGAGCCAGGATTGAACCTAAGTCCACTTGACTAAAGTGTTTGCTTTTTCTACCATATCACATAACCTTTAATTCTGCACTCCCTTTGGCCTGTTACATATTATTAGCATTTAGAAGTGCAAAGTAGAGCTCCGCAAGGCTAGAGTACTAGTCAGAACATAGAGACCATTATCCATTCATTCACATTACAGCGGGTTAAATAGTGTTCCCCCCGCAAAAGATATATCCAAGTCCTAATTTCCAGTACCTGCGAATGTGACATTTTTTGGGAATTGGGTCTTTGCAGATGTAATAAAGTTAAGGATCTCACGGTGCGATCACTCTGGATTTAGAGTAGGCTGTAAATGTAATGACTGATGTCCTTATAAGAAGAGGTGAGGACAGAGACACACACATGGGAGAAGATGATGTGAAGACAGAGGCAGAGATTGGAGCCATGTGTCTACAAGGCGAGGGATGCCAAGACTTGTCACCAAAAACTAGGAGAGCAGCCTGAGACAGAGTCTCCCTTAGAGGCTCCAGAAGGAACCAACTCTGCTAACTTCTAACTTTCAGAACTGTGAGAGAATCAGTTTCTGTTGTTTGAAGCCACCAAGTTTGTGATCATTTGTTATGGCAGCCCTTAGGAAACCATCCAAAAGTTAAACTCAAAAACTTCCCCCCAATCTTCTTTTCCTGTGTTCTCTTAGTGAATGACACCACCATCCTGTCAGAAACCTCAAAAGTCATTCTATGCTATTTCTAGTGTGATCATTCTACAGTACAAACCTGATCATGTCTCTCCTCACCCTGGTGCTTAAAACCCTCCAATACCTTGCATGATAAAAATCAAACTCTTTATGGTAATATATGTATATATATATATGTATATATATATATAGTCCTTTACTTTTTGGTTCCTGTCTACCTCTTTTTAGCCTCCTTTCCTGCCCCTTCCACAAACTCATCCTTCACTCCTGCCGTGTGCAGTATCTGCAGTTCCCAAGTATTTGTCTGAACATATCAAGTTCTTCATGTCTCTGTGCCTTTGCATATGTGGATATTTCTCTTTTTTATCTAGACATTCTTCAGCTTGTCCACTAAAACTCAGCTCAAGGGATGTTTCTTGCCCTACTATGATAACTTTAACAGTATCAACATGTCTAAAGTTAGAGAGAGAAAGTATAAAGAAGAGAGTAATGAGCTTTGTGGGGTTGGAGGAGTTAGGAAGATTTTGTCAGTTTGAGCTGGATTTAAATTAATTAAAAGTGCAACTAGGGCTTCCCTGGTGGCGCAGTGGTTGAGAGTCCGCCTGCTGATGCAGGGGACACGGGTTCATGCCCCGGTCTGGGAAGATCCCACATGCTGCAGAGCGGCTGGGCCTGTGAGCCATGGCCGCTGAGCCTGCGCGTCCGGAGCCTGTGCTCCACAACGGGAGAGGTCACAACAGTGAGAGGCCCGCGTAGCGCAAAAAAAAAAAAAAAAAATAAATAAATAAAAGTCTATTTTATGTGTATATATGAAAGAAAATATCAGTTAAGTAAGGGTACTATTTGGAGAATCTTTTGATGCTCTAAATTTTGTTCCAATTCGATTATTTCAGGATATTATCAAGTAGGCAATTATTTGGGAAGAAAAGATAAAAATCAAATCTTTCTTTTTGGTACACTATCAGGTAACATGGAGAAGTTGAAAGAACAATGAACTTGGAACATGGATACTCTTGCTTTATCTCACACTCTGCCAGTTAGTGGCTTCTCACGACTTTACATAAGTCTTTAATCATTCTGAACCTCATGTTTTTTCCATTCTATATAATGAAAAACATGGACTAGATGAACTCTAAGACCTCTTACAGTTCTCACATTCTTTAATGCTATTTTTCCTTTTTTTTTTTTTCTTTTAACATATTGGTTATGGTTCGGATTGAGCAAATCTTGCCCTTTGTTTCAGTTTTTGGTTCACAGTTCAGTTGAGGTCAAGCCTTGATTCTGAGAGCATTAGCCAATCATCAAAAGTTGAGCCTCTTTCTTGCATACAACTTAATCTGCAGACTTTCTGGAATAACTAATATACCTAACCTCCAGGAAATAAACAAGGGGGTTCACTAGAGTTGCACTTTTTTTTTTTTTTTTTTTTTTGCGGTACGCGGGCCTCTCACTGTTGTGGCCTCTCCTGATGCGGAGCACAGGCTAAGATAGGCTTTTAAAGCAGAATCTCAAACTTGTTGAGTGCATACTTGTAGTTTGAAGCATATGGATTCTTCTTTAATCAGCAACATCGACTGTTTGCATTCCAGATTCTAGCTCTCTCTTAAATTGATTACCATCCTACACCCATAAAAAGCTCTGAGGAGGGGATCATCATTAAGGGCACTTATGAGGATATCCACTTATTCCTACACGTATGGAAATTCTAAGCTTGTATCAAGTAACATCACCAGAGAGCTAAGAAATGGGGTGTCAATCACTTGGCCCTCTCTTTGATGGCATGTGTTCTAGTGTTACCCCCTTAGCATTGATCAAGGTGACTGCAAGAAACAATCAAATTAGGATTGTTTCTATATTTTCTAAAAAAAGGGGGGGTGGTTATTAAGGACATCTTAATTCATCTATGTTGTTCTATACTCTTTGGAAAAGAATAAACATATTTTAGAACTGGTACCAGAAAAAATGTGTTTTCATTTAAAAAATTAGTATGTATACTTTTTTGTTTGTTTATTTTGTTTTTGTGGTACGCAGGCCTCTCACTGTTGCGGCCTCTTCCCGTTGCGGAGCACAGGCTCCGGACGCGCAGGCTCAGCGGCCATGGCCCACAGGCCCAGCCGCTCCGCGGCATGTGGGATCCTCCCAGACCGGGAAACGAACCCGTGTCCCCTGCATCGGCAGGCGGACTCTCAACCACTGCGCCACCAGGGAAGCCCAGTATGTATACTTTTAAAATCAAATAGTACTAATCGTACCACCCATTTTCCTTTTTTCCTTGACTACTACAAAGCCCAGAAATAAATGTAAAATAAGGCTCAATCTTAGTACATAAGCTTAAATTGGGGGCATATTTTTTCCATTAAAGAATTTTCTAGGGGGCTTCCCTGGTGGCGCAGTGGTTGAGAGTCCACCTGCCTATGCAGGGGACACGGGTTCGTGCCCCGGTCCAGGAAGATACCACATGCCGCGGCCACTGAGCCTGCGCGTCCGGAGCCTGTGCTCCGCAACGGGAGAGGCAACAACAGTGAGAGGCCCGCGTACCACCAAAAAAAAAAAAAAAAAATTTCTAAATCTAACAATGATATTTTCCACAAGCCTTTTACTGTAAGCCATCTCAGATCCTCTTTTGGAAGTTTGGGGGGAATAAATAATGAATAAGTATGCATTTCCTTTGTTTTGAGTCCTTAAGAACTATGCTTGTTGCTAGTAAGTATCAAGTTCCTGCTATGGGCAACCATGCTCCAGAATTCTACAGAAACCAAGAAGTGTATGAAATGACTGGAGGCCTGAAGGGTCTTGAATCTAGCTGTGGGGCTCCAGTATTGTAGAGATAAATAACATCAGGTAGCATATTGTAAAGTGATTTCAAAGACCCATTTTAGCCTAAGACTCTATACGTCTATTAAATTAGTAATATGAACATTTGGTCAAAGCATATTCTGTTTTGAGTTGGCTTAAATATTGATATTTTGACTAACATTTTTCTGAAGGTGGTCAAGTTTTTGGGTAACTTTGTTTCTGAGTAAGTTTTCATAAAAGCAGTTTGTGTTCATGGTAGAAATTTGGAAAATCAGAAAACTATAAAGGAACAAATTAAAATCATCCATAGTCATGCTTGGTTTCATGTTGTATAATGTAACACAATATATATAATTCAGTGTCTGGCTTTTTTCACTTAACATTATATAGTAAGAATTCCTAGATACTAGATATTCTTCAATAACAAGATTTCTAGTGTGAAAATTTCATTGAATGATTTGCTCAGTCATTACCCTATCATTGATTTACATTGTTTCCAACCTAATTTTCTCTGTTTAATATAATACTGTGATCTACATTCGTCGTAATAGTGATCATAGCATTTAGGAAGCACTTGCTATAATAAATGCCAAGCACTGCGCTAAGTATACTTCACATGAATGATCTTATTTAGTCTGTAATATTCCTGTGAAGTAAGAACTATTGTAAGATGATATAAACAAGGATGAGCAGTTAATTAAAGTGTCCACAGCAAGGAAGAGGATTTAACACAATCTGATATAAGCAAATATTCCAACTTGGTTTTTATGAATAAGTAAATCCGACTGTTCAAAGATTCCAATTGCCTATTAAAATGTGCAGTTACTGGCCCTAAATTAAGAAATCTATGAGATTCTTCTCCATTCCCTTCCTCCTTCTTTAGAATTTTTTAAAGGAAGAAAGTCTCTAATGAATAGTGTTTTTTTTAGTTTAGTAATTGTTATTGCACCGTGATAAAATAATGTGTGTTCTTTTTATATTCCTTAGTTTTTCTCTTTTTGTAGAGATATAATCAAAATAATACATTATGTACGATTCAATATTTGTATATTCTGTGAAATGATCACCACAATAAATCTACTTAACATCCATCACCACACGTAGTTACAAGTTTTGGTTTTTTTTTTTTTCTTGTGATGAGAACTTTTATAGTTCTTATTTTGTGGTCTATAGAGGATAGTAAGAACATAGGCTCCAGAAATGAGCCTTTCATTTTTATTAGAGGACATTAAAACCATTGTAATTAAGGGAAAAAAAGGAGGGGGCAAAAATTCTGAATTTTACGGTAGGTGGACATGTGCAATGTTCATATATTCTCATATACCTGAAGAAAAGGAACTGAATTAAACTAGCTAGCTGAGGCCCTGCTCCACCCACACTGTTTTAATGAATAGATAAGGATGATTTGCAATCTGCCCATCATTTGATGGCATAGAAAGTAAGGGTTCTGAAGTGCGTAATGATGGTTGAAATGGTTTCATTTCTTAAGTAGTTCAAACTATCACTGTGGCGTAATACACCCTTTTGAAATAGCGCCAGACCGGCCCTGAACTTGAACAAAGTCTCAATTAGAGAATTCATAATTAAATGAAGCTTTAGAGTGTTAGTGATTCTAAAAATAGACCAAATCTTGTTTAAACCTGATTAATTTGTGAACATCCTGGAGCTAACATCTATTTACGTGGGCACCCACAAAACCCTAGGTGTTAACAAATGAAGAATTAAAGCCTTGAGAAATGAAAGAATAAAGGAAGGACCCAAACAGGTGCTTTCTTCAGAGCCTAACCAAAGACGTCCAGGGAGAAACGACCTTTGCTTTTCTAGACAAGAGGCCTCCAGCTGCCTCCCATCCTACACTGCGGGCGCGTCTCAGCCCATCAGGAGGTAGGGCAGTCGCCGTCCGTAGTCTTAGCATCTTCCAGCCCCCGGCCCAATCCGGAGTCTCACTGGCTTTGGGCACCCTCGCTTTCGACCACCAGCAGCACCATCAGCAGCGGGAGGAACTGGGGCATCGCGCGGGGTGCCCGGGACCCCCGGGGTCGGAGGGAGAGCGCCTGGGCTGCAGGCGGGCGAAGGGCGCGGCTGGGGCTGGGCGGCGCGCGTACCTAACAGCCGCGCGCTCACGTCAAGGTTTGTTTCACAATCACCCGGGTGTTCTGGCCGGGGCTCCGGGCAGCCGCAGGCGAGCCTGGAGACCGCGCGGGGCGGCGGATGAGGTGCGGCGGCTGTGGCCCAGGGCACCTCCCCCCGGCTTCCCGAACCCTGCCCAGTCCGACCGGAGAGGGAGGATGGAAACACCAGCCGCGCTCTGAGCCCCTCCAGAAGATAACACTTTTCCCGCGACATCGCCCCGCGGTCCACGAGTCCATCTCCCAGAGCTGGGCCGAGCGGAAAAGCGAGCAATGGCAGATAACCTGAGGAAACTGGTCTTCAACGAATCTTTAAGATCGATGCAGGACCAGCTAGAGTCCTGGCTGAGGCAGTACAACGTGAGTCAGGGTGGGAGACCCCCGGGGCTCGCCCCTCCCTCTAGTTCCTCGCACGACCCTCGGCGGGGGCTTCTTAGGACTGGTCTCCGGTAGCCGCTTTGCCAAGTCCCGCGGTTGTGATGCCTAACTGGGGCCCAGGGTCGGACCCGCATCGCCGGGAAGGAAGGAAAGTGCGGGTTCCCCTTTCTCCCTGCGGAGCGCGGGACTCGGAGTCTGGGAAGAGAGCACGCATTTTACCCAGCGGTAGCCAAGGACGCTGGCGGCCCTAGCAACGCGAAAGCCCTGCGAGCCGCCGGGGTCTGGTCAAGCCTGCCAGTCTCCCACCTATCCCCTCCTCCAGCAGTCTACCCTCATACCCCCGACTCGAATTATTATTATTATTATTTTTACTACATCCCTCCTCTTGCCTTTCCTCAAGTCTCCCACCCTGGGGATAACTTGTGGTTGTATCAGAATGGAATTTTATAAAAATACACCCAGGAGTTAGTACCCAGAAATCAGTGAAACGGGAAGTTGTTAATGTTGCGGGTTTCACTTGTGTTCCGGTCAGCATGGCAAGTAAGGCACAGTTTCAACACCAGGGCAGATTTCAGAAGGCCTGTTGCCAAGGCATGTGTAAGCCCATATTCTCTCATCAAACCCAGAAGGGTTCTTCAAATCTCCTCAGTCCCCACCCCCACTCCAGCTCCAGTTAATCTCCACCACCCAGAGAGTAGAACTCCAGAGCTGAATTTTGCTTCGGCTGGTCTGTCTTAAAAAGGGGAGTCCTATTTTCACACAGCAAGTAGAACAGGGAGGCAGAGAGAGCTGGGGACACGGAATCAGTCCCCCTAGCTTCTAGGTCTGGCTCTGCATAGAACTAGCTGAACCATCTGGGGCAACTTATTTAACCTCTGGGTCTCAGTACCTCCCCTGCTAAATGGGAGACTGGAATTAGATGATAGGTAAAGTTGCTTTCTAAGATCTTAAAGTTTTGAGTCTAGATCAGCTTGTTTCTGAAATTCTACCAGGAAAAATGCAACTGGTAGCTATCATGAGTCCCTGGGCTTTCCTATCCACCCTCTAACCAGGGCTCCTGGGACGAGGGGAGTTCAAAGCATAGCTACAGCTTTCTCCTTAGCCTTCCTTCCTAGGGTTTACCCCCTTGGCGCACATTTAAAGAACCAGCACTGATTATTCCTTCTCCACCGAGATTGCAGGAAAACTAAAATTCACCTCTAGCACAAAGCCTTGGATTCCCCTTAGCACCTACCTTTAAAAGTGGCTACTTGTTACCTAGTCTCAGAAGGTTGAGAATAACAAGTCCTATACATGTATTCACCCTTCTTAAAACTCCCTCTTACAAGAAAAAATGTTTTTCTTGCTTGTGGTCTAAATTAACTCGGAATATTAAGAAGTGTATTCAGTTTGTCACCAGACAACATTTAACACAAATGATACTAGTAGTGGCTGGACCAAATTAAATGATTGCTTTGAAAATACCTGTAAGTACTGAGAAACGCCAAAGTTTACTGCACTTTCCCTTCTCACTGACACTGGTGCATCGCATTCCTCTGTTCTCACTGAAACCATGTTTTTTTTTTTTTTTTTTTTTTGGCGGGACGCGGGCCTCTCACTGTTGTGGCCTCTCCCGTTGCGGAGCACAGGCTCCAAGACGCGCAGGTTCAGCGGCCGTGGCTCACGGACCCAGCCGCTCCGCGGCATGTGGGATCTTCCCGGACCGGGACACGAACCCGTGTCCCCTGCATCGGCAGGCGGACGCTCAACCACTGCACCACCAGGGAAGCCCTCACTGAAACCATTTTAATCTAGATTTTTCACCTGTCCCACCCCACCCCCTAAAACACACACACACACACACACACACACAGACACACACACATGAATAGTAGAGACTGCACTCTAAGAGATCAATGGCTTTCCAAATTTTGTGGCCATTCCCTGGGCAACATCATTTCTCCTCAACTCTTTGGCGTCTCTGTCACATTTGACTCTCGACACCCCTATTCTTCTAAGGCTCTAATAATTTGTCTCCTTGCCTCACCCACTCCCCTCTTGTAACTGTTCTTCAAGGGCCAGACTTTAGAAATCTTCTCTTCTACCTCCATTCCTGCTTCATCTCTTACTCCTATGCTGATCATCTCATATCTATATTCAGGTCCTATCCTCATCTGAGTTCTCTCTTCTCCAACTGTACATTGGACATTTTCAGTTGTGCTATTGTCATCTCAAAGTCAAATCAGCCTAAGACTGACCCTAGCCTCTCCCATGCCCCAAACACCAACTTCTTTCCTAACTTAATAGTCTTTATCATGACATACTCCACTTTCTTCTCACCAGCAGAATCTGTGGGTACCAGTTGTAAATTTGTGCAGAACCTAATCACTTTCCACCACCCCTGCTGCTGCCACCCTTGTCCACCTTTGGTCATCTTTTGTTTGAATCATTAAAAAAATAACCCAAAGTGATTCTTCTAAATGTCAAGTCAGATCAAGTTACTCCTCTGGCGAAACTCTCCAAACTTCCTGTCTCAGAAAAAGAGTTCCTACAATGGCCATCAAGCTCCTATACAACTGTGGTCCTTTAAATTCTGTGATGTCATCTCTTACCCTCTCCCTTGCTCAACCACTCCAGCAATACTGGCAGTCTTAGAGCAAAGCTGTCCAACAGAACTTTCTATGATGACAGACGTGTTCTGTATCTATAACTATATCTATATCTATACCTATATCTGCACTGTCCAGTATGGTGGCCATTGGGCACTTGAAATCTGGCAAGTGCAAACTGAGGAACTGAATTTTTTTTTTTTTTTTTTTTTGCGGTTCGCGGGCCTCTCGCTGTTGGGGCCTCTCACTGTTGTGGCCTCTCCCATTGCGGAGCACAGGCTCCGGACGCGCAGGCTCAGCGGCCATGGCTCACGGACCCAGCCGCTCCGCGGCATGTGGGATCTTCCCAGACCAGGGCACGAACCCGTGTCCCCTGCATCGGCAAGCGGACTCTCAACCACTGCGCCACCAGGGAAGCCCTCCAATCCAACTTTTATAAAGCTGTACAGGGGATCATTTTGCGGGGGCTCCTCATTCCCCATACCAGTGATTCTCAACGCAGGCAAAGCCCTATGCCCTGGGACAGTGTTTTTAAAACTTACCCATAGAAATGAATGCATTTTACATCACGACATAGCACACATACACCCTTATATAACTGAAGTAAAGGTTCATAAATAATTCTTCTCTTTAGTAATTGTGATATACTCTGTTTTCTTTTTCATTAATTTTTTTAGGGGGAGCTGGATGAGACTCACTAAGTCAATATCACTTCCCATTAACATTGTGGTCTTGGTTACACCTACAAATCATCTAGAAAGCTTTTTAAGCTTTCTAATGCCCAGATCCCACACTAGAACAATTAGAATTTTTAAGAGTGGGAGCCCACAAGGCTCCTCGGGTGAAGGCTTTCCTGAATCTTCCTGGCTTCTTACCACTTCCTCTTTTGAGCCTCACCTCTGAATTCTGGACCTACCTTTATTATAGCAGGCAGTACTCGATTTTGCGTTCATTTACGTGTTTATCTGAGACTATAAATTCCTTGGGGGCACGAGACCATCTTGGGTCCCTAGCACCCAGCACACCGTAGCCTCCTCCATAAAGATTTGTTGAGAACGTAAATGCATGAGTGAAGCAGAGAATAAGCCATCTTCTTTGGCTTCCTCGTTCTTCATCCTTCTTTCTGGCTGTCCTCTTATTTCTTACTGCTCTTGCTTTGTTTTTCATTCACTGGTCCCTCTTCCTCAGCCCACTTCTGAAACAGTCAAATTGCCCTCTGCCCCGCCCTCAGCCCCCTTCCCACTCTCCCCTCTCGATGGGCCCTCCTCTGTGCACGTGGCTTCCATTCTTCCTCTGCTGGAGGCTTCCAAAGCCGCACCTCTAACTCTCACCTCTTTTCTGAGATCCAGATGACTTTCCAACAGCTTTTGGTAAAGCTTCGTGTTAGAGAGCTCGGCTCCAGTTCCAGAAGCTGCAAGGATGGGTTTAGGTTCCAGCTGAACCACCATGTCTTCCAAATTACTTAAGAGCTTTGTCTTCCTCATTAGTGAATTCAAGATGATGGATGGTGTCCAATTTGTAGGGTTGTTTTGAGGATTAAATGAAACGTTTAAACATGTATTTAAAGCTCTTAGCACAGTGCCTGGCTGGCAAAGGGTAGGTGCTCAGTAATGGTTACATACTCTCACTGGACTTCTCTATCTGAAGCTCCTTCAAACCCTTTAAACTCTCTGAAAACAGTATCTTCCCTCTCATACCTCTTACCTGTTTCCAAACATCCTGACTTCCTCCTCAGGTAATGCTAGAATCAGTGGGACCTTGCCTGATACAGATGTAATTTGGTGGCTGGGAAGGACTCTTAGGGGACCCTTGTCATTGCCACAGCTCTCAGCATCTCTCAGCCAGACAGCTACTACCACCTCACAGGACTCGCTCTCTAATCCAAATTATCTGGTCTGTTTCTGCCAGAGTAATTCTTGTAAAATCAAAGCAAATCTTCCACTCTTCCTCTCTTAACACTCTGCAAGGCTTTATCCCATTTTCCTGGATAGGAAATGGGATCAGAGAGGTTAAATAACCTGTGTAGGATCACACAGGACCGTGGCAGGTAGCAGAGCTGAGGTACTCAGGTCTGCTTGACTCCCAAGCCCCTTCTCTGTCCACTTAGCACATGGCATGATCTAGCCAGAGGGCAAATGGCTGTAAGTGGGGAATTGAAGTTCACTGTGGTAAGTGCAGGAATAAAACAGCAAGGGCAAGGAGCTGCTGGTTCAATGAGGAAGGAATGGAGAGAGCTGTTCAAACTGTGGGTTCCATATGTTCTGATCATGTCAGTATTATGCTAAGTCACTCACTTGCTCACTCATTCATCAAATATTTTGAGCCCTTCGATTTGCTATGGATACTAGTGATGATTGATACAAACATGAGAAAGACAAAGTCTTTAAAAAAAAACTCAGTCAAAACCAAACCAGGAAAAAAAAAAAAAAAACAAACAAACCAGGGAATTCCCTGGCGGTCCAGCAGTTAGGATTCCACACTTCCACTACAGGGGGCCCAGGTTCGATCCCTGGTCGGGGAACTAAGATCCCCCAAACCGTGCAGCGAGGCCAAACAATAAACAAACAAAAGAACCCCAACCCAAACCAAACCCAAACAAAAATACTTAGTCTTGTAAGGAGAAGGGGATAGAAAGATGAGACAGAAGAAGAAATGGCTACAACAGAAATCAATGCTACAACAGAGCTAGTCCCCAGGTACCGTTAACCAGGCATGGAAGGTAAACCAGCAGCTTCCTCCCAGTTACAACAAGTCCATTCCATCTGGACTGCTTACCAGGCCTCCTGGGCCCTCCAGGATCTGTCCTGTCAACCTCTCTGACCACCTGTCCTCTGCCACATGTACCTACTTCTGGTTCAATTTTGCCAGGCTCCTTCCTGCCGTTGGGCCTTTGCCCTTGCTGTTCCCACAGCCTGGCCTGCTCTTTCCCTGGTGTTCTGCATCCGGAACTTAGCTCCAGTGTCTCATCCTCAGAGAGGCCTCCCTGAGCGCTCCTCATTCACACTTTGTCACATCATCCAGTCCTTCTCCTCTTCCTCCCGGCACGAATCATGACCCAAAAGTCACTATAGTTTAGTAGTTAAGAGCATGGGCTCTGAAACCAGGTCTCAGTTCTGGCATTTTACTAAAGTAACCTTGGCCATGTTATTTAACCTCTCTGGGTCTCAGTTTTCTCATCTGAAAATGGGGATGATGACAAAGGCCCTCCTAATCTCCTAGAGTACTGTAGTGGGGTTAACTGAGTTTACGTATGTAAAGCAGTAACAGTGCCTGGCATTTGTGGGGGATGTAATAAAGCCACAGTGAGTGAATCGCCTCATTTTCATTCATCAACCCAATACATATTGAGTTTGAATACAGAGAGACAATAGAATGCAGGGCTAGGAATGCAACAGTGGACAGGCCAGGCATATCCTCTGTCCACAAGAGCTTACTGCCTGTCTGAACCATTTCCCTTGTTGACACAGATCTGCATTTTACTTGTAAACTTTTACCTAGAGGTCATCTGAACCTTTCCTCTTCATTCCAGTTTCTAGCTCCCACTTCCTGCCTCGGGATTCATGGTACCCAGAAGGTACCCGCTGCTAGTGCCTTATTATGGCTTGAGGTCACACATAAATCTATGCATTTTTACACCCACACGATTGGTTGCTTGTAGTTGCGTTCATTCCTTTGGAGTTAGAATCAGTTAGAGGTTTGGCTAACGAGGAATTGGTGAAAGGTCACCAAGGAGATGAGAAAAGCAGAAAAAGAGCTGAGAGGTCTACCTCTTAGCTTCTTCTTTCTGGGGACAGACTTTCCCCAAGTCTGCCTAATTTCTTCTCACCTCGATTTAACTTTGTCTTGGAAGCCTTCCCTGACTTTCTAAGACAATGGGCTCTTGAATAGACCTTGTGCTCATCCCTATAGTAAGACTTCATTCCACTGCAGGGTAACTGTCTACTTTCCTCTCTCCCACTTGTCTGGCTCACCGTATGGCCTGGGCCATCTTTTTGGTCTTATTCTCCATTGTATCCTCAAACCAGCAATACCTTCTTATTGTTAGCAAGTAGTGCCCTTTATGCACGTATTGAACTTAGGTAGAGGGTAAGAACCAGTAAAGTGGGTAAGTTAGGAGGCAGTGATTTATATTGTGTTACAAAAGGACTATTTACTTTTTTTTTTTTTTTGGTACGCGGGCCTCTCACTGTTGTGGCCTCTCCCGTTGCGGAGCACAGGCTCCGGACGCGCAGGCTCAGCGGCCATGGCTCACGGGCCCAGCCGCTCTGCAGCATGTGGGATCTTCCCGGAACGGGGCATGAACCCGTGTCCCCCGCATCGGCAGGCGGATTCTCAACCACTGCGCCACCAGGGAAGCCCAGGACTATTTACTTTTAAAAGAAGTTTTTGCAGGGTTCCATTGAGTAGGGAGTCAGGGTTATTGCTATAAAAAGAACCCCCAAGTTTCAGTGGCTAATGCCCACCAAAAAACTTTCTCAGTGATATGACAGTTCAATTCAAGTGTTCAGTTAGCAACCTTCTAAATCCTGTGGCTCCACCATCTCTTATGCCCTTGGGGTCCTCTGCATTTGGATAGTAGACGTGGGGAGAGAGGAAGAAGACAATCATTCAGGACAATCACATTACTTACCATCCCTAACAGGGACCGGTTTGCACAGCTGCACCGACCGCTAGGGAAGCTGGGGAAAGCAGTCTAGTGGGTGCCCAGGAGGAGAGGGAAGTGCATTTTTGAGCACACAGCAGTCTCTGCCCTGGGAGCACACCTGAGCCAGCTGGCCCTGTGTAAAGTGAAGTGCTTGATCACCTGCAGTGGGTCCCAGAATAAGGAAATTGCACTGATGTCTACTGTTCTGGCTTTGCAGACGAACTCATGTGATCAAAATCTAAATCGTTGCCTTGAACTCATTGAACAAGTCGCCAAAGTGCAGGGACAACTCTTTGGGATCTTCACTACAGCAGCCCAAGAAGGTGAGAATGGCCCATGCATCCCCGTCTTTGCTTTCTTTTCTTTGTCCCTTCTCTGTGCTCTCTGACTGGGTTGCTGTGGTTGGATTTCTCTCACTGACCTGATTTGTGGATTCTTCTAGGAGGACATTATGATGGTGTGGAAACAATCAAATCACGCCTTTTGCCTTGGCTGGAGGCCTCCTTTACTGCCGCTTCCTTAGGAAAACCTGTCGACAGCAAGGTCCCCTCTCTACAGGTAGGGATGCTAAAGGATCCTCCTAGGTGTTCAGCACCTGATCAGGCTCTGGGGACTCAAACATATGTAAGACATGGTTTTTACCTAGTGAGGGGCTCAACTCTAGTTAGTGAATTGAGACATGGGTCGAAAAGGTGAGTTTCTATATACAGTAATACGTGGCATAATGGATTAAATTTCCTCCTAAGACAGATCGGCATTAAAATCTCAGCCTTGCCTACTTACTGGTGGTATGGCTTCAGGCAACTCAATAAGCCCCTGCTTCCTCAGCTGTGAAAAGGTCCTGGTGATGATCTGCATCTGGGACATTGCTGGGCCCACACTAGGCACTAAATAGTAACTTTTAAACAATAAGTTAGCCACCCAGACAGGGTACCACCGGGCAGAGTCAGAAGAGAAAGAGATCATTAGATGGGGGAAAGCTCAGTATTCTGAAAGAGTAAAATAAAACTAATTAGAAACTTCCAAGATAAGAAGAAAACTCAATTCTGGTAGATTGATCATAAGTGTCATCATTTGTGATTGATATTTGTGGTTTCCATGCGACTGTGGCAGTGTTTTAACAGTTGAGGACCAGACTGGAAACAGAAGGCATACTTTGCTTAAGGTGCTGGTATCGCTATGTCTGGATAGGCAAAACATTTGTAACCTTGATTTTAAATGTTTATATGGATTTACATAAATTCCTTTCAAAAACTGAACCATTTAGAGCAGGCCGTTCTAAGCAAGAGGGCCTTATGAGGTAGTGGCCAAAGGATTCCTGCTTAGAGATCACTGGACAGAATCCTAGTCTATCTTCTATGGTCCTGGGTAGGTTGTCCAACCTGTTAGGTCTCAGTTTCCTCATCTGTTATATGGAAACAGTGCTTTTGCTGACCTAACAGGGTCACTGTGAGAGTTAAACGTGATAAACCTGCGAAACAACTTACATGTAGTAAGGGCTCTGGAGACATCAGCTGTTATTAAACAAATTTTTTTATGTGGGGATTTTCATATGCATCTTAGATTTTTACCCCCTGTGGATGTTATTTTGGGTATAAAGGTGTAGGATGATATTTCACTGTCTTTTTTAAAAATCTGAGGTATCATTTACCTGTAGTGAAAACCATAGGTTGGTGAATTTTGACAAGTGGATATATTCTTGTAAGTCACACCACTAACGAGATATAGAACATTTCCATCACTTCGGAGCATTCCCTTATGCCACTTCCCAGTCCCCTCCTTCCACCCTCAGGGCAACCACTCTTCTGATTTTTATCACTCTCCATTAATTTGACCTGCATGGGAAATTCATGAAGATGGAACTATACATTACGTGCCGTTTTGTACTTGACTTCTTTTTTCCAGCGTAGTGTTTTTGCAATCTGCCCATGCAGTTTCAAGTATTCAGACTCTGTTTTGATTTGTGTACCATTCCAGGACACGTTTGGTAAGGACGGATGTAAAGAGTTTGGCGCTCGGGATCGGGACATACAACAATTAGATGCTGATTTGAATGCAACTCGTAATCAACTCAACCAGGTTCAAGACGAGTAAGAGGAATGCAAGTTATTTTCTTCCAAAAAGAATTGCTTGTTCTTAATTTTTAAGTTTGAAAGGAGAATACTGGCTCATGTAAAATGTAGACATTTGCAAATAAGTCATATGATGTGTGTGTGTGTGTGTGTGTGTGTGTGTGTGTGTGTGTGTGTGTGTGTATGAGTTGGGAGGCAGTGTCTTTGAATTTGGGGACAGGATTCCTATATTACATTATGATCCCTAAGACCCTGGTCCCCTTGGCTTCATTCCTGGGGCTCCTCCTTTTCCATAGGCCCACTATCAGTCCATATGTATGAAAGAGAAAGATTGTTGCATGAAAATCTAACTTTGGGGAGGAAAATAAGAAAAGAGGCAGAAGAGGAAGGGTTAAAGAGTGAAAGATCAGGTAAAGAGAAAAATTAAGAGAAAGAGAGAAAAAGTAAGATGAAGCAGCCTGCATCTATCTGTCAGTTAGGGGTTATACATGCCTAACTGAGAATCATTCAAGATTTTGGAATAACTTTTAGATATAAAAATGTATTTTTAAAAAGTTAAGCAATGTCTGGCAGTAACAGATCTCAGATGTATGCTGTGTGCAAAGCCAGGGTAGCAAGTTCAAGGAATCACTGCAAAGAAAATTGCAAACTTTGGGTTGTACTTGAGGGAGATAGACAAATGTGATGCAGCTGCTTTTAACATATCTAATAAAAATCCATCAGTAAGGTGTTTCTCCTACCAAAGCATTGCTCCATGGCTGACATGTAGAGGATGGCAAGGGATTCTTTTGTCACTAGTTAAGGCTTGTGATGGAATAGGGTATGGCATTCTGCCTTGTTCTCTGATTAGATTTCCTTCTAAGGAAAACATCTCTATTGATTGATTTAATTTTGTCCGATTATAAAAGTAATACACATTTCCTTTGTCAAAATGCATATAACAAATAAAAGTATAAAGATGAAAATCGACCGTTAGTTCATGCCTGTTAACATTTTGGCATATTTTACTCCAGACATTTTTCCTTTCTCACATACACACACGGTAACAGGGTTACCTCTACACACTCCCATTCATTTTTCCAACTGGAACCACTGTCAGTGTGTAGTTTTACAGCTGCAGCAGTCAAAATTTACAAATGAACTGTGCAAAATGCCTAATTCCTCTGAATTCATATGACTTATTTCAACTAACGTCAACTGACTTGGAGAGGGGTAAGAAGGAACCTTAAATCTGCCACGTCTTTTCTGGTTTATCGTAGTTCGTTTTGTGTAAATATTCAGTTAATTCCAAGCTCTGTTTGGGACTGTGTTTGCCCTTTCAAGGGGTCTCATTGTCCTCCTCCTTCCTTAGACAGGCGTCTAGGGGTGAAGGGCTGTTTCCGTGCTCTCCTGGTGATGGAGGAGAGGGGTTTTTTGTCTTGTACTGCCCTCTGGGTTCTTGCTGCCTTGGTTCTACCTGGGCACTGGAGTCTTGTGCTGATGAGCGCTGAGTTGTGGCTCATCTGGTTAAGTTTCCTCAGGCATTCGCTGGCCCCTGCTGCTGCCTCCATTTGCCTCTGGTTGTGAGGCAAAGCTTCGCGACTTTGCTGATTCTTGTCTTCGGTCAGAATCCGTAGGAGCCAGGAATTCCTACCTGCCTCTCTTGTCACTATGGCTGTGTAGTTACCCATCAGGGGCATCATGGACCAAAAACAATGACTGCACGCTTGTTTTTAAAAAGCTTTTTATTTGGAAATAATTTCAAATACAGAAAATTTGCAAGAATAGTACTAAGAACACCCATATACCCTTTCATATGCCCCTTGTCCTGTTTGCTTTATCATTTTTTAATTAATTAAATTTATTTATTTTTGGCTGCATTGGGTCTTCGTTGCTGCATGCAGGCTTTCTCTAGTTGCAGCAAGCGGGGGCTACTCTTCGTTGCGGTGTGCGTGCTTTTCATTGTGGTGGCTTCTCTTGTTGAGGAGCACGGGGTCTAGGCATGCGGGCTTCAGTAGTTGTGGCGCACGGGCTCAGTAGTTGTGGCACACGGGCTTAGTTGCTCCGCGGCATGTGCGATCTTCCTGGACCAGGGCTCGAACCTGTTTCCCCTGCACTGGCAGGTGGATTCTTAACCACTGCGCTGTCAGGGAAGTCCCTGCTTTATCATTTGTATGTATACTCTCCCTATCTGTATACACACTGCCCTTCGCCATTTGAAAGTTGCACACAGGAAGGTGCTTTTCCCTTTTGCTTTTCCCTGTTTTTGTTTTTTAACCCACGTGTGGTTCATGTTCCATTTTTTAAGGCATCAGAAATGATGGAGGCTGTTCCCCACATTCTATGGTAGCCAGCTCTCTCCTCCACTCTACTCTGCCTACCTGTCTCTAAATCCAGGATGCTACCTAATGTGGAATGAGGGGCCCACCCCAGGAGGTTCCCATGTCTAACCCCGTGGAGACCAGTTTAGCTGTGACTCAGTTGCAAAGGTGCAAATTCCAACAGAGTGCTGAATGGGGACAGGTCTGCTCAGGTTTGACGAGCCCTAGACAAGGGAAGACTGCTGGATTTTATGTTGGGACTCTGGTTAGAAATCTCACCTGTCCTCATTTCCTATATCCAATCTATTAGAACATCCAGTGGAATCTACCTCCTCAACGTCTCCCACACATGCTCCTTTCTATTCTACTACCACTGCCCTCATTCAAGTCACTGTTACCTTTTCCCTCAGCCAGTTGCCTTCCAACTGGCTTCCCTGGGTCCATTCTTGCTGTACTACAACTCATTTTCCACACAGCAAATATAGATATACTTTTATTGTAGCAAGTCACCCCCTGGCTTAAAAGCTGTTAGTTGCTTCTTTTAGTACTTAGAAAAAAATTCTAAATTCCTTCCCAGGGCTCTCCCAGGCCTGCGTGATCTGACCCTACCTCTTGCTCCACCCTCATCTCATGCCAAGTTCCCCTCACCTAGTCTTCTGTCTACTTCCTCACCTCGAGGCCTTTGCCTGTGCTTTTTCAGAGAAATGGAAGTCTTCTGCTGGCTCTTGGCATGGCTGGCTTTTTCTTGTCCTTTAGGTCTCAGCTTAAATGTGACTTTCTCAGAGTCTGCGACCACTATACATTGAATGGTCTTTCCTCTCCCTCTCCTCTAATTCTCTTTCACAATCATCTAAGAATAGCACTTATTGCAAGTTGGAACTTTGAAAAATTTGTGTGAATATTTATGATCCAGTAGACTGGAAGCTCCAAAGGGTTACTGTGCTGTATCGCTATTCTGACACTTGTATCTCCAGCATCTAGCGTCGTAAATTCTCTATAAGTTGCTCAATGAATGAATAAATCCATAACAAAAAATAAATATGTTAGCCTGCTTAAAACAATGCTTGTCACATGAAGGTATCTCCTTTCTTCTCTCTGTATATCATCCAAGGGGGCCAAGTTCGCATATATATTTGCTTGTATATATATGTACTCACACATGTATGCCATGTCTCGAGAGAAAAAAACCTGATTACTGTTCACACTCTTGTTTCTTTCTTGGTCTATTTTCTTCTTTTAATTTTCCACTGTTTTCTCTTGATAAAAATGTTCATTTTCCCATATATACTTTAAAAAATCTATAACGTATTCACATTGAAATTAAATCACAGCAATTTCCTTACAATAGCCAGCATCCCTATCGTGAAGTTATTGCTCCTCTGGTTTTATTTTAGACTTCAGACATTTCATTCATGCATTCATTCATTCAGTTTTTCCGTTTTTTAAAAAAATCTATATGACAGGTACTGTTTTAGGAGCTGGAGATAAAGAGATGAATAAAATAAAATCTTTGCCTTCAAGTAGTTCACAGTGTGTTTGTAATGAGATTACAGATGTGAACAAGTGTCGGAGGAGCTCAGGAGAAGGGAAGACAACTTTTCTTGGGAGTCAGGTGTGGCCTTTGGAGAGGCACTCATTGGACGAGTAGGCATTTGTTAGAAGAGAAGGGGATGAGATGGAATTTGGGGAAACGCACACCACCTCCTGCATTGCCTCATCGGATCTCTGCGGAATTGATAGGGATCCTGCTGTCCCATTATTTCTCAGTCTGCCTCACTGTATAGGGGAGGCCAGTGTTTGACCTTCCATGCTTCCATCCAAGTGTAGGGAGGAAGACTGGTGTGAGTTTGGATAGCAGTTGCAATCTCTTAGCTTCAGAACTACTGTGATGAAAGATACTTGGTGTTCCAGGGATGCAAGGTCAGAGAAGTCCAAAAACATTTGCCAATCCACAATCTCTCACTGTACTAGGACAGCCTCATTGAGAACCATTGGTCTTCATCCAATGGCACCCATCACATTCTCATTTCCTAAAGAAATAGTACAATTTATTATGATTTGTCTACAACGAGGAGAGTCCTTGAAACCAACAAGGACTAAGCTAGTTGAAAACTCAGGAAAACTGTGCTCAATTAGTGGTGGAAGTCAGAGGCAGGAAGACACGAAGTACTTGGTAGTCGAGTGTAATTGTGGAGGACTTTTTTATAGGTGGGCAAATAATTTTTCTATATTTAGTAAATCTGGGAAAATTAAGTCAAATGCAACTCTACAGTGCAAAGTAATAAGAATAGGTATTAGTATATTACAGAAAAATGGAGATTTTATAGAGAGGCAACCTGGGAATTCAGTGTCATTAGAGCAGATGAATTAGGAGGGTGAGAAGGAGAAACTGAACAAGTTTGTCTTTTACATTCTAATACCAGTAATTATTACCTAGTCTTTTAGAGGTAGTAGCTCTGTAATTTCTTTGTGTTTGACATCGAGGAAAGATGCTAGCATGTTTTTGCATACTAGTGTGCCATAATATTTGTAATATCATCTAATTGAATGCAGATGTCTTATAATTCGATGTTGTTTATATTGAATTTATATCATACTGCAAAAGTTCCCAAGAGAACCTCTGCCTTGATTTAGAAAGTCTGCCAATTTTGTAAAATCTGTCTTTAGTTACTGATTTCTCTTACAGTATGGCTGAAACTGAAAAGACTCTTAAAGAAACCAAGAACAGATCGGCCATATCCCTTCTGACTGCAGAGGGGGAAATAAATCAGCTAAGAAAGCAGTAAGGAAAAAAAAAAAAATGACAGGATTATTGCAGGCTGCTGATTACCCTTTGAATTTAGCTTTTTTTGGTGCTCCATTACAATATGAAAGAATCTGTCCATAAAGAGGAAAGGCAGCAATGTTTTTATTAATGTTTTATATATTTTTCTTACTACAAAACAGTACTTATCCACTATAGAAAATCTTCAAAGTACAACATGTTAGAAAGGAACCTTAGCCCTCATAATTCCAGCGCCAGTTACTGTCACAATTTGCTATTTCTTCCAATTAGTACGTTAAAAATAAAGTTAAGACAACAAAATGTAAGCATACAATTGTGGACCCCATTTTTTCATTCAACATTATTTTTCTCTATTACTAAGAAAAAATAAAGCAGAGCTTAGTCTTAAATAGGTACATCATATTTCCTCATTTGGGTATTTCCCTAACATGGAATATTTACTTTGATGCCAATTTTCAACATTGGAAATAATTTTTTGTGGCCAATCTTAGTTTAAATTTCAGATTATCCTCTAAAGATAAATTTCTAGAAGGGGAAAATAAACACTGATCCTTTAAGGGTATGCTTTTTTCAATCTTAACTTTGATTTTTTTTTCCCCAAAAAAGAGCAAATGGGAATTGCAGTTTTTTTTTCAGTAAAAAAAAAAAATATATATATATATATATATATATATATATATACACACACACACACACACATACGTACATACATATCTTTCTATTGCCTTCATACATGTTCCAATTGTTCTGATTTCTTCAGGAACATCCATAAATTTTAGCTTGGAGCACTAATCTCATATCCTAGTTGATATAGCTTCTCCAATTCTTTGAGCATATTACTCAGCAATTCCCTATCGCACCAATTCTGTTCTTTACTGTTTCTACGGCAGCTTTTAATTCTGCTATTGCATTTTTAGCTTTTCTACATCCTTCTTAATCTTACGCCTTCCCTTCTCTTCTTACACCATTGTTATTTTCATCACAGCATGTTCTCTTCTTATGGCTTTTGTTCCCTTGTATGATGGCCTTACTTCTTTTTATTAATGAGGATGCCAGTTTTATTTCTAAAGCTTTACTCCTTTCCATAGTAGTACATTATTTTCATAGGTCCACACTTCTGCTTGGTGGTGTGGATGTTACTCAATTTCCACTGCAGTTTCCCCCCACATTCCATCTGTTCAGAGAATAGAAGAGCTAGTGAGAATAGATTATCTCTTTGACCAGCTTCTGGACTAGGTTTTGGAGATCACAGGCTTCCAGAGTTTTGTGCAGTGAAGCCGTCCAACGTAGAATAGTATGTCTCTGCTTTGCCTCTGCAAAGACTTCATGACTCTGCCCACTCTGCTTTGGCTAGAGGATTTGCATGCCTATCTCTTCTTCAGGAGCCTTTTTCCATGCAAGCTACAGACATGAAGTGGCACCCTGACCCTGGCAATTCTGCTCTTTGTTCATTTGTGTTTGATCCTATGTATTTCCATCTGAGTTTCCCAGGGCAATAACGGCACACTAAGGAAAGCAGCCTCCTTAAGTAGGCCAATTGCGGTTTATTACCTTTCCTCCATCCCTCCCTTTCTCTCTTTTCTTTCAAACCTTTTCTTCTGTTCAGGCTTACATCTCTTCAAGCCCAGGAGGAATCTCGCCACAGACACTCAGAGCATAGGAGCTCAGAGAAGCGGGGCTCCGAGCGTAGGAGAGAGGAGCTGCGGGGCTCGGAGCCCCAGGGCTTGGAGCAGATGGGCGCCGACAGGTGGAGCGTAGACCAGCGGAAGGCAGAAGCGATATGCGATTATGAGAAACAGCTCCGAACACTGAAGGACAAGAGAGCAATTCTGTCCGCTGAAAAATCTGTACTCCAAGGAAGGTCGGACAAATTCTCACAGATCTTTTCATTTAAGCTCCTTTTGTTGAGGTAGTGATAAAAGCCTGGCTTGGAAAAGGAAAAAAGAAAAATAAAATGATATCCTGAGCGCGAACCCCAATAATATGGAAAACTTTGAATTGTAGAGGGATTGTTTTCTCTAACTTCACCCTTCCATAGAGAAAATACCTCGTGGATTGACAATACTTGGGCACTAATTAATTTCGGACTGACATTGATGCTTAAGGAATGAAACTAAGACATGCCAAAGGAAGGTTCTTTGTCTTGATACCAGATTTGAGCGCCTATAATGCAAGAGGCGGTACCCATGTTGAAAGACTGTTCCATGTTAGGGGGAGGGTCCTGTTCTCTGAGTTCTAGGAGTTCTCTCGCCAGGATGACCAACTGTCATTTCACAGAGTATTGCCTTTTTTACATCTCACTTTGTTTGATGGAATGAGTAGGTAAGGGAATGTGAAATTCCCTTCTACTGATGGACAGAACGTTAAGACAGGTCATTCAGACAGTGTTAAGTGAGGACAAAGTAGAGTGTTTCTCTCTTTGGAGTTTCTGCATTTTCCTTGTTCTTTCTAACACTTCCCCTCT
>NW_020173388.1:7258944-7282913 GCF_003031525.2 Neophocaena asiaeorientalis asiaeorientalis | reverse complement strand
CACATTCAGGCTATCAAAGCCACCCCTAACCCTGTTCTCCATTCCCCTAAATGTCACCTTAGGCTTTCATTTTGGGGAGTCACTCCATCAGTGTTGTACGAGTGCCAACTTGTACTAGCTCTGGGAACTGATTCTGTGCATTTCTACCTAACTCTGGTTTCAGTGACGTCACACTGATAGTTTGAAATTGGCTATGGTGAGAGTATTTGTTGCATCATGGAAACTGGCGAACACTATAAATGAGGGCTTTTTTTCCCTTTCCACCTTCGGAGAGTCTGCTTTGTACTACCTTTTGCCCCACAGTTCCTTCTACAAAACTTCTCTTTTTGGTGGCCCATTCCCTTTGGACTAGCTAGTCTGATCATTTACTTTGTACTTGGTAGCAATATACGTTTCACTGATGGAATGCTTTTCGATTCACCAAGTACTTCCACATGTATTAGCTCACTTGATAACCTCCCCACCATCCCGAAATAGGGCACAAATTATGTAGGTGAAAATGGAGGATCTGCGGAGGAGAAAATGACTGCAAACGGTTCCATTGCTATGGAAGGAGAACACAGAATTTCTTTCTCATTGTTCAATCAGTGTTCATCTCATTTTATACCAGAAAGCTCAGTGATGTGTTAGTGGCCCAAGGTTGGGGTAAGAAATACTGAAAATCTGACTTTTTATTTAACTCTCGCTCTTGCTAGCTGTGTTACTCTAGGATAGCCTTCTTAGCATTTCTGAGCCTCAACTTCTTCATCTGTAAAAGGGCCAACAATCAATGCTAACCTTACCTGGCTGCTTGAAGGATAAATTGATGTGCTGAGTGAGTGAAAGTGTGTTATAAACTCTAATGCACCAGGCAAATATAGAGTATTGTTTTTTGTTCGTGGTCCTATTTGAGGCCTTATGGTGACACAGCGCCTCTCACAGGGAGCTGCTCTCCCTGTTCCCGTGGCTTCTGGTTTATGGGGAGAGAAGCAGCCGAGTCTAGGAACAAGAAAGTGAAGGGAATCAGAGCGCTTCCCTGCCTGATTCTTGTTCACCAACAGGTCCGCCAGGAGCCGGTCTCCGAGCCCTGACCCTCGCAGGCGCGGCCGCAGCCGCAGTCACAGCCGCAGTCACAGCCGCAGCCGCAGACGGTCCACCAGCCCCTCCACCGCGGTCGCGAAGGTCAAGAGCCCGTCTCCGAGTCGCGCCAAACTGTCCAGCGTGGCGCGCAAGGCCGCCCTGCTGTCCCGGTTCAGCGACGCCTATTCCCAGACCCGCCTGGATGCGCAGTGCCTGCTGCGGCGCTGCATCCACAAAGCCGAGACGGTGCAGCGGATCATCTACATCGCGACAGTGGTACGTGAGCCTCGCGCGCGCGCCGCTGCACTTCCGCGGTCCAAGGGCGCTGCGGCCAGGCAGTGCTTGGGTAAACTGAACAAGACGGCTTAAAAAAGACTTGGTAGGGCCTGAGGTCACTGAAGGAGGGTGGGTTTCCATCTGTCTCCTCCCTCCCTCCCTCCCTCCCTGCCTGCCTTCCATTACAGATATTTGCGATGAATTATTTTTCACACTCAATAACTATTCATATATGTCAATATCTATTTTGACCAGACATTTGTTGAAGCATCCATAAATGTAGGACTATCTCAGATGGGTATATACGAAGTTGATTCGCGCTGGATCTTCTATTGTAATATGGGTATATGTACGCACAATGGATATATTATTGCTAAGGGCTATCATTTGATTGGTTACCTTCCCTTCTTAGAAAAATCAAAAGGCTGTGATTGTGTTCACTCTTTTGTTTAGTTAACTAAGAGTAGTTACTAGAACTGCTAACCACTTGAGTATGGCAAGATTAAAAAGTGCTCATATATAATCTCAAAATCCAAAGCAAATGCGTTTATTCTGTGGGTACCATACAGAGATACTAAGAGTCTGTAATGAGAACAGCTAAATATTAACAAACAAAACAAAATATTGGTGTGAGAGCAGAATTATCAGAATCTACCGGACTTTATCCTATATTTATTCATTTATATCAGGAGTCAGCAAACTGTGACCCCTGGGCCATATCTGGCCCAGATCTGTAATTCTAAGAGAAATGCCACCCAAGAGCTAACATATGAGAATGGTTTTACATTTTAAAGGGCTGTAAAAAAAAAAAAAAAAAAAGACAGAGACAATTATGTGACCGGCAAAGCCTAAAATATTTACTATCTGGCTTTTTACAGAAAAAAGAATTTATATCATTAAGAATTATTTAATTTATATATAATTTATATAATTAAGAATCATGTACTGAGTTGGTTAAAGTTCTGTAATTGTAGAGGCTATATCTTTCATGCATAACTGAGTTTTCCCCGTGCCTGCTATATTACAGGCATTTAATAAATATTTGTTGAATTAATATATGCCAGGAAACATGGCAGACGCTTGATATGTGTCTATGTATGACGTGACCACTAGATTTATAATTTTCTCTTATTTCTTGATAAGAGTATAATGTTGCTGTGGGATCAAAGCATCAACTAGCATATTTCAAGTATTTATGTAACCACAGGTGATTTTATTTCCTTGAACGCCTGCATTGTCCTGCTCCTTGCAATCAGGATTACCAGAACAGTGGTCAACTGCCTTGAACTTAGTGAATATGGGTAGTCTTATATGTATTTATGTACTTTCCAAAATTTAGATATGTATTTTCTCCCAGATTAAAAGTAGTTTTGACCATGGGTTTAGTTACCAGAAGTCAAGTATGATGTTGAATTTTTGTTGGGCATTCTTTCTTCATTCCTTGCTTTGGACCTCTTTACCTCCCTCCTCCCGCCAGATAAATTTGCTGTACTTTTATGTGCAGGAGGCGTTCCATGTAGCTAAAATGGCATTCAGACACTTTAAGATCCGTGTGAGGAAATCGCTGACACCGTCGTATGCAGGGTCAAATGATTTTGAGGACGCTGTCTTGGATTATATCATTTGTCATCTTGATCTATATGATTCCCAAAGCAGTGTTAATGTAAGTGTTGGGTCTTTTATTGGGACTGGTTTGCTGCTGCTGCTGTTTATAATGAATACTAATAACTCAGAAATCCATCCAGCTTAGTGTCGCATCTATGTAATGGAAGAGCAGGAATGAGCATCGAATATATTTTGTAGAACCAGTCATTATTGGCTCTTTCTTTCTTAGACGTATTATGAGGAAAATATTTTGAGCTTTCTAGTTTTATTCTTCAGACAGGCTCTTAAGATTGGAAGATAGAATACCATAGTGCTTAGGAGCAATGATTTTGGGAAAGCTAGCTATGGAATTGCATCCTGGTTCTGCCACTTACTAGCTGTGTGACCTTGCACATTTACTTAACCTCTCTGTACTTTAGTTTTCTAATCTTAAAATGGGAGCAACAATGGTCATGACCCCATAGCGTTTGTGAGAGGATTAAATGAAAGGAAGCAGGTAATTTGCTTAGCACAAGAGTTGGCACAGAGTAAACTCTCAATAAGAGCAAGCTATTATAATTGTTATTATTATAGTTTATGAACAAGTCAGAGTCCTGTGTTTGCGATTATATAACTTGCTCAGAAAAAGAAGGAAATAATAAATAAAAGCTACTAAGGGTTTTTGCTTTAGTTTTTTGTTTATGGAGACTTTCTTGGCCTTTCGTATGTCATTTGTCCTCTGTCATCTTTCCTCCTTCTCTGTTTCAGCACATGCACTTCTCTTCTAGTTTACCTTGTTTTCACTCACATGCTCTTTCCCCCTCCCAGCAGTCATAACGTCCTTAGGATTGTCAGTGTGTATTTCACAGGTTGGTAACAAGGTGATGCCATCTTTTTGTTTTTCAGGATGTGATCCGAGCCATGAATGTCAATCCCAAGATTTCATTCCCTCCTGAAGTTGATTTTTGCCTCCTCAGTAACTTCATCCAGGAGATATGTTGCATTGCCTTTGCAATGCAGACTTTAGACCCACCCCTCGACATTGCATTTGGGGCCGATGGAGAAATTTTTAATGATTGCAAGTAAGAGACATAGGAGCAGAAGCTAAGGGATTCTTTATAAATAAATTATCTTGTCTGTATTCTCTGGGAACAATTTAGGGAAAATAACTCTGGGTGGGGAAATCAACAGACATTACCTGATTTTCAGGCCCAGCTATATACTTCTCTGTACTACAGGGCAGGGCCCTCTTCTGGGGTCATTTTCCTTCTAGGTCAAATGTGCTTCAGAGGTGATGTTATGATTTCCATTGAACATATTGGTCTTGGGGAGAACTAATGAGTACCTGGAGTCTGTTTGGAACTCTTTAAAAGAAAAGTGCTAGGGAGGAGATATGGGGATATATGTATATGTACAGCTGATTCACTTTGTTATAAAGCAGAAACTAACACAGCATTATAAAGCAATTGTACTCCAACAAAGATGTTTAAAAAAAGTGCTATAGAAATACAGACATATATTGCTTTATATTGTTTAAAATTTTTTTTAATTGAGGTATAATTGACATACAAGATTGTATTAGTTCCACATCTACAACAATAATGATTCTACATTTGTATATATTGTGAAATGATTATCACCATCAGTCACCATATATAGTTACAAAACTTTTTTTTCTTCCAATGAGAACTTTTAAGATCTATTCTCTAAGCAACTTTCAAATTTGCAATACAGTATTATTAACTATATTGTTAACAATTATATGTCTGAATAACATTTATTTTGTAACCGGAAGTTTGTACCTTTTGACTTCCCTAACCCATTTTGCCCCCATGTCCAGCAACCACTAATCTGTTTTCTGTATCTGTGAGCTTGGCTTTTGTTTGTTTGTTTGCTTTAGAGTCCACATATAAGTGAGATTGTATGGCATTTGTCTTTCTCTGTATGACTTATTTCATAATGCCCTCGAGGTCCATCCATGTTGTCTCACTTGACAAGATTTCATTCTCTTTTCTTTAAATAGCAAAATAGTATCCCATTGTATAGATACCACAACTTTTTTTTTTTTTTTTAGATACCACAACTTTTTTTTTTTTTTTTTTAGATACCACAACTTTTTAAACCATTAATCCATCAATGAACACTTAGATGTCCATCTTGGCTATTGTAAATAAAGCAGCAATGAACATGGGGGTGTATATATCTTTTCAAATTAGTGTTTAGTTTTCTTTGGATAAATACCTAGAAGTGGAATTGCTGGATCATATGGTAATTCTGTTTTTAATTTCTTTTTAAAATAAATCTATTTATTTATTTTTGGCTGCTTTGGGTCTTCACTGCTGCGTGCGGGCGGGCTTTCTCTAGTTGCGGTGAGCGGGGGCTAATGTTCGTTGCGGTGCACGGACTTCTCATTATGGTGGCTTCTCTTGTTGCAGAGCATGGGCTCTAGGCACGCGGGCTTCAGTAGTTGCGGCACGCGGGCTCAGTAGCTGTGGCTCGCGGGCTTAGTAATTGTGGCTCACGGACTCTAGAGCGCAGGCTCAGCAGTTGTGGCGCACGGGCTTAGTTGCTCCGCGGCATGTGGGATCTTCCCGGACCAGGGCTCGAACCCGTGTCCCCTGCACTGGCAGGCGGATTCTTAACCACTGCGCCATCAGGGAAGTTCCCAGCATGAGAAATCTTATAGGTTGCCTGTGGGACTTAGATGGTCTCTGTCTCTAGCGTTTCCCTGAATTACAATTCTTGTAATCCTGAGAAGGAAAAAGACTAGTCTGACATGACTTTTTGTTTTGTCAGTTAAAAAAAATTGAAGTATAATTGATTTACAGTATTGTGTTGGGGTGGCTCCACTGTGCAGTGATAGCACATTGCACTTCTACAGTGCTGTGTTAATTTCTGCTCTACAGCAAAGTGATTCAGTTACACATATGCATATCTCTATACACATTCTGTGTTGCTCCGCAGTGGGAGAGGCCACAACAGGGAGAGGCCCGCATACCGCAATAAATAAATAAATAAATAAATAAATAAAATAAATAAATATACTAGTTTGCATCCACTAACCCCAACCTTCCAGTCCATCCCTCCCACAACCCTTCCCCCACGGCAACCACCAGTCTGTTCTCTATGACATGACTTGTTTTTAGTGAGCGCATGTCGGGTCCTTGTTATCAGTGGTTCCTATTCTAGGAGCCCACAACTATCTCTTTAATAATAGAATGAGGATCCATATTTAAGTGTGAGCAGAATAAAAGATGAGAATTTACACTGATGTCTGCTTCCCTCCCAGTTAGGTTATATAACTGCTTATCTTCTCTTTCTTGTTCTTTTGGGTGTTTAAAATAGGTACCGTCGAAGCTATGACTCCGATTTCACGGCTCCCTTGGTCTTCTATCACGTGTGGCCTGCTCTCATGGAGAAGGACTGTGTCGTTATGAAGGGAGAAGCTGTCACCAAGAGAGGGGCTTTTGTATGGTGGCCTTGCATAATGACAATTCATCCCAAGTGTTTGATTCACAAGTTCGAGAACATTTATAAACCCAGAGATTCTATAAAAGAAGTTCATAAAGGGTTATTTGATAAGATTTTGTACAAAGGAGAGGAAAGGGACTGGCTGGGAAAGAACAGATTCTTTTCTTTGATTCTTCCATGAGTCTTCATCATTTCCTGCCAGTCATTTCTTTGTTTATTGCTTTATTTACATGATAGAACTGGTCCTATTTGCCTCCTCTGTCTTAGAAATATTATGCTATTATAAGGGCAAAGCCCCTTGAGCTCAACTTTTAGAGGCCCTCTACAGTTCTAAGCATTTAAAAGTGATCGATTAACAATCAGAAAACAATTGGCCCAATTTTTACTGATAGTTTTGTATTTTGGGATATGATGAATGTGTCCTGTTTTTCTCTCCTTGGTACGATGTGTAGGGAGGGGAGGGATGGAGAAAAAGAGGGCAGAGGAGGTAGGGAGAGAAGAGCCAATCAGTTTTGGAGGGTTGCTTCCTATCTACATTGGCTGTAGAATGTTTTGAACATGTTAAATAATTGGACAGCCTTCAGAATGGAGTCTTAGGTATGCAAGTGTGTAAGTGTGTGTGTTAAGGTGGGGAGAGGATGTTGGAACTCGTTGCTACGGGTGCTTGGATAGTCTATATTGTGTTCCCATTATGGAGTTTTACCCTGCCCTTCCTAGAAGTTAAGTGAATTCAGGAGAGGAGCTCCCAGGTCCAGAGCAAAGCCACCATCTGAGTGGTCTCAGTTCCTGTTCTCTTTGACCTGGAGGATAGGGGAAGTGCTTCATGGCAGCTTTTCACACATGAAGTGGAGAAGCGGAATACTGTATTTAAAAGAACTTAAGAACTTAAGCTTAAACATCCCACTGTAGCATAAAGTATCTCAATGAAAATATTCTGTGCTGTAAGAGTTGAGCCCATAGAAACTGGGTTGCGTTGACTTGGCAATCGCACGTGCTCTACAACGAATGAACTCATAAAACGTGCTTCTTGCCCTTACAACAATTACCCTCTGTTAAGGAACTCTTGTAAACTGTCTGCAGTGCAATGTGGAGGGGAGGGAGAGGAAATAGCCACTATTCCTATGTTCTCCATCAAATAGCAATGCCTTTTAACTTCCTTCTTCTCTCCCCTCCAGTATGTCACCAATATTTACCCAAGCTTAAACTCCTAAAACAAAGAAAATGCCCTAAAAGCAAGAACCCGGGAAAGGGTTGAATGACGGGAATTGATGAGAAGACTTTGACTAGTAAAATCTCATTATAGGAAATAAAATTTTCTTTTTGTTCATTAACTTAGTTGGACAGTAGGTGGGCCACAGTAGTGATTCACTCACTCACTTATTCATTAATTCATTTTATTCAATAGTTATTTATGACCCAAGCTCTGTGTTTAGGTGCTGGGGATTCAGCAATGAACAAAACAAACACAAATCCCTGACCAGATGGAGCTTACGTTCTCCAACACTTGCAAACTTGAATGTAATTTCTAACAGTTTACTCATCAAAACAAAGTTCCACTAGCATCATGAATCTGAATATCCCAAAGTTCATTGTAATGGGATTTTATTTGAGAAGTACCCTAGAGCTATTGTCAAATATTGGGCAGCTATAGCAAATGAGTGTACTTATACTGGCGACCAGGAACGGGCAAGTGTAATCATATCGGGAAAACCTCTTGTTCGTTCTATGGGATATGAGTATTGTTTTAAGCCACCTGGGCTTTCACAAACTATTGACTATTTTTCTCTTTCTCCTTTTCTAGTGGAATTCAGTGCGATCTCTAAGTCGATGTCGAAGCAGGAGTTTAAGTCCCATCTGCCCTCGTAGCCGTATTAGTTTAAGTGTGGTATGTATCTGTCTAATCATTTTTACACAAAATCATCTTATGGTTGACGTTTTTTTTTTTTGTCCACAGTCACCTACAAAAGAGGCGATGATAAGTTTGTAGGTAGAAAGAGAACCTACTACAATCACCCCAGATTGATTTTTATACTACCTTGGCTAAGGAATTTATCATTCTAGAAAGAAGGAGGCAGAGGTAGATTTTTCCTTCATTAGTTGAAAGAATAATAGACTTTAGTTATTTTGTGTTTTATTTTTATCTTTAAATGAAAATGGGCTATTAGCTATGAGTCTCCTGAGCAGGGAACAGGATATCTTAGTCAACTGATCTCTGCACACATCAGTCTCTGGTATCTCTAGAACTTCTTGTATGAGTTTGGAGAAATTGCTCAAATGGTCTGGATTTTAATACTGTATAAAGGGCATTGCAAGTCTTAATTTTCCTCCAGACTTCCAAGTAGGAAGAATTAAGATTAGTCTCTGTGTATTCATCCTTAGGATTACTAACACATATATCAAAGAAAAAAATAACAGCAAAAACATCTCTGAAAACTGTGGATATAATATCCCTAAAAACTAACATTCATATGATTCACCACTGTTCATTCATTCAACACATAATATTTAGTCAATGCCTTTTGAATAGAGATCTAGACCAAGACATGTTAAGATACCAGATAGGCTAACAATTTGCTGTTCCTCCAAATAAAAATTCTTTAAATATTTGTTCAAACTTGTTCTAGGGAGAGTGGTAGAGAAGGCAACTTCTCTGAAATTATCTCTAGTGATGCAACTCTAGCCCTAAACTTCTAAACCCCTCTCAACAAAACATTATGTTTGATAACATTCTTTTTTTTTTTTAGAAATTTATTTATTTTTGGCTGCATTGTGTCTTCGTTGCTGCATGCGGGCTTTCTCTAGTTGGAACAAGCAGGGGCTACTGTTCGTTGCAGTGCACAGGCTTCTCATTGCGGTGGCTTCCCTTGTTGTGGAGCACGGACTCTAGGCATGCGGGCTTCAGTAGTTGTAGCACACGGGCTCAGTAGTTGTGGCTCGCGGACTCTAGAGTGCAGGCTCAGTAGTTGTAGCACACGGGCTTAGTTGCTCTGCAGCATGTGGGATCTTCCTGGACTAGGGCTTGAACCCGTGTCCCCTGCATTGGCAGGCAGATTCTTAACCACTGTGCCACCAGGGAAGCCCTGATAACGTTCTTATCAAACATTTTTTCCATTATCGGATGGATGCTAGTGTGTATGTCTGTGTGTGAGCGATACAGAAATGACTAAAACATGGTTTCTTCCCTGAATGGGTTGCAATATAGGAAGATCAGTATGATTTCAACAAAGTAACTGAATGTTACAGCTGTCGGAGGAGGTAGAGATTCCCTCTGGCTTTAGTTCACGGTGGAGTTGTTATGTGATCTGGCAGAATTTCTGTGGGCTGGGAAACTGGGGACGACCATCCACATGAAAGAAATGGCCTGAGAATGGAAAGCCATGTGTCAGACACAGTTCTTTAGTTCTTGCTGATTTTAATATAACTTAATTATCCTTATTGCCAAATAGGTATTCACAGTAGGAAAAAGCGAAAGGAGAGTACATTTAATGGGCTGATAAATGAAAAAGACATATTATGAGTTTTATACTGGAAAATCACAATGCTCATTCTAAGAGGAACTGTTCTGTCAGGAGAAAGAGCCATATCAGACACCTGTTGCACTCACAGCCATGGCAAATTTTAACTCTGGGCCCTCATTGGAAAGCTTAGCAATGGGCAATGTCCCTCTGTAATAAGTACCTGTGTATGTTTGAACCCATCCTCTCTTTTTCCTACTTTGTGCCCAGGGAGTGCAAACTTAAGCTTTTGATAGACTAAAGTAGATGCTCAAAGGTGAAACTGCTGCTAAAATCCTGTCCCTTTCCAGCATCATCTCTTTACGACAAGCCCGGTACAAACATTTTTGGTTAATCTGGTTGACTTGTTTGAGACCTCATATCCAGAACAGCTTCCATCTTTGTTAATGTCTATTTATCTAAAGTGCTTGAAAGCTCACAGCAAAAATGATAATTGTGGTCAGTTATTTCCGAGCCATCGCAGGCTTGTAGGTGTGGGGGTAGGTTTTCCTCAGTGAAAGCAAAGGTGAGGTTTGAAAAATGGCTCTTTTCTGGCTTCCCAGAGACCCTCCTTAATAGGACAGCATTTTGGACACAAGACATAATTCATATAAAGGATGTGCCAGAGAGTATTGGATCATTTTAGCTTTAATTAATAATAATAGTAAGTATTTTCTGGAAAGCATAGACTTCAGTATGGCCAGTGAGCATCCAGTCTCAAAGTGTTTAGAAACCACTAAAAACAACCACAGCAACAAAAACCAATAAACAACTAGGCCACAGAGCTTAGCTTTTAGTTAATAATATAATTTAAGCTAAGTTGAGTGTCCATTTACTTCAGGAAGTATAAACGGAATCACAGCGCTCAACCTTAGGGGGAAACCATCATAGTTCTAAACTGCTTCAGATAAACTCTTTAGCTGGTTTTAGGAAAAACACATCAAAAGGATTCTTTCTTTGAGCTCCATCTACTGTGTAATTTGCACTACACTTTTATATTTTCCAGATATCTCGAAGCCGGAGTCCTTCTCCAGTAAGGTGTGGATTGCCAAGTAAGTCGGATGGTCTAGATGGAACAAAGTTTCTGCTTTTTATTGTTGCTTTTAGAGCACAGCATCATGCAGCAAAGTGAATGTTTTGCTCCTTGGAGAACATTTCTCACCTCCACTTCACACCTTTTATTTCTGGGCCTTCTTGCGGATGGTACCACAGCAGGTGCCGTGGGTGACACCGGAAGAGGCTCTCATGGAGAGATTTCATTGATGTAAACTTAGATTAACCATCCGCCTTTCTTTTAGGTCTTCCCAAAAGAAATGGACCATAATAATGAACCGTTTACTTTTCTCCCTAGGGTTTTAAAACCACCAGCCATGTTCCTCTGCCCAGGACGTCTGCAACGGCTAACTTACCCAGTGCCTCCACCTGCCAGCTGTCTGCCTCAGACCTCACTTAAAATAATGTGAAAAGGCAATTCTGTGTATCACTTCACACAGAGAGTTAAATGTTTTGGCTTAGTGCATTTGTAACTTCAGATATATCGCATTTTATTTTATTTTATAGATACAGATTCCATTAATTTGATAAAAAAACAATTGCCTAGGGCTTCCCTGGTGGCGCAGTGGTTGAGAGTCCGCCTGCCGATGCGGGGGACACGGGTTCGTGCCCCGGTCTGGGAGGATCCCACGTGCCGCGGAGCGGCTGGGCCCGTGAGCCATGGCCGCTGGGCCTACGCGTCCGGAGCCTGTGCTCCGCAATGGGAGAGGCCACAACAGTGAGAGGACCACGTACAGCAAAAAACAAAAACAACAACAACAAAAAACAATTGCCTGGGTATTTAGGATCATATTCATTTGAAGCAAAGTCCGTTACACAGGTTCAGGATTCTCATCCTGAAACACGAGGCTCTTTTATAGCAACTACAAGAACTAAAGTGGAAAATCTTTACCGTGCTGAGTCCAAAAGACAAGAGGAGTCATTTCAGTTTATAAACTGATCATAAATAGTATAATTGCTGGTTTTAGCTTTAACTGGAAAACAATCTGGGGTGTTTCAATTTTCTTTGGGGGTTTGGAAGACAGCCCTGGTCTCAGGTTGGGGAACTTATAGCATAGCAGTGACTTCAGGCTAAAGGTAGGTGATGATGATTTAGGAGAATATAGTTCATTGGCCTGCTTCTCTTCTCTTACTGTGAAGTGCCCAGTGTGGCCGAGTTGAGCACTGTTTGTTGAAGCTACTTACTTGAGAGAATCCTCTTGCTTCATAAATGCAGAGCTGTGATTTGGATAGAAGCCAGTTTGGAGATAACTGTTAATTACCTTGCGTTTATCTCCCGGGAATATTTCGGGCAGTTTTAATGTACGTGTGAAATATAAAAGCTTCCTGGGACACCCCCTTTACCTATTCCACCTGGTTGTTTACAAACTCAGACCGCGTAAGAACTCCATCTGACTAAAAACGCTTAAACTCAAGGCTAAAAGCTAAGGGTACAATTTATGGATTTTAAGTTGAATGTCTATCCCTTGATTTCTTCGCTGTGAAGTACTGTTGAAAAAGTTCACATTCAAGATTATAATGGAATGTTGCTTTCTCAAGATGAATACTGTTCTTTCTGTTTTTGTTTTAAAAATTCTTTTCACTTTAATGCTGGTTTTAAACACAAGCTTTGCAAATGACAGCTTTTGCTGTGTGCCTTTTAGAGAGAAGTGCTGAACTGGTCACAGCTCAGTTTGTATAATCTCAGCACCAGGACCAGCAACTGGGGCTTTTTAGGTGAAAACAAACAAACCAAAAACCCCACAAAAACCAAAAAAAATCTTCTCTAAAGCATCTTGCCTCTTGTGCTGGGACACAGGGACGGGGAGAGACCTCCCCAGTCTCCACCCTTTGGGTCTAATGGTCACCAACTCATTCTGAAGCGTGAACTTAATTGTTCTCCCTCTCCGTTTATGTAGTCATCACTTTGAGGCAGGGCCGCGTGCTGGAAGGAGAACCCAGTGCCCAGGTAACTCCAGTTCTGACTTGGTCATCAACTTGCTTGGTGGCCTTAAGCAAGTTACTGCATCTCTCTGAGCCTCAGTTTCACTGCATAGCGAGGGTGGATGGGATCAGTGGTTCTCTCAACCCTCCCAGACTCATGCCCTCTTTCATAACAAATATTTTATTTTGGCTATTCTGAAATGATGTTCAAAGTTAATATGATTTATAGGCCTATATACTTTTAAACAACGAATATAGTACTTGAACTGCAATATAAATCGGAAAAAAGGAAAGCGGTTTTTAATAAAATAGAATGTATTTCAACAAAAAAGCTTGGGTATGACTATCCCGGAAGATAAAGTCATCAGACGCTTACGCCTTTATGTAGAATTACTAGCTACAAGTGCCGATCGACGTGCGTTGTACCGGCAATATCATAAACGCTAATGTCATGGGTTTTCTGAAATGGTGAAAAACTCTTGGTAAAGTTTTGAACAAAAACTTACGGCTGTACCTTAATTTACATAGTAAATGCATTCCTGGAGAAGCTGGTGTATACTAACACCATAGAATGTGTTATATGTGTTATATGTTAAAAGGTCTTTTCTAAAATCTCACTAAATAATGAGAATGCCTACATATCAGTGAAATATGGGAATGCCTCTGATTGGGAAAAAGGTCACATGCACTCAGTTTATTTGCTTTGTACCCTGTCTGGCCACTTGCCATTTCTCAAGTCTCTGATTTGATCCATAATTGCACGGGACATGGCAGTTAGTCTAGACTAATTCTTGGAAAGGATCCACAAAACCAAGGGAGGCTGACCTCTACTCCATCAGGGTGTGCACCTTAACCTTGGTGACTTTGACAAGCGATAAACTCTTTCTTTGTAACCTGGATACATGTTAGTTTTTGTATTAACAGTTTAACATCTAATCATGAAATTAAGAAAAAAAGTGCTTCTGTACTTGTAGGTTCTTTGCAATGAACTGCTTTCCTTGTAGATTTCCTTCACCCATCTCCATTTTCTGAGGTCTGAACAAAGGGCCACAAATTCCCTCAATAAATATCAATGGTGCCTCTGCTCTGGGGTTGACTCCATGATGCTGTGATTCCATGCTGCAGGTTAATTATCAGCTTCAGGTTATTTTATTCACAATTCATTGAGTTCATATTCAAGACACTCTCTGAGGAGTTCTATACTGTTTTCATGTACATTATTTCAGTTTCTCCCCACGAGAAATCCAGGTTGTCTTCAATGTAAAATAGGTTAGGAACCTGTTCCTCCAATACACCATGTGGTCTTCTTCCAAGCCTTTTTATTTCAGAATAACATTCTCTCCTCTTTTCTTTTGTTCCTCCATGGCCTATAGCATCAGTTCTTTTGTTTATTGGTTTGTTCGTTCATTCATTCATTCATACAGTCACAAGTTCAATGAGCACCTCCCGTGTGCTAGATACCGTATGTACTGGTAGGGATGTAGCAATGGACATGGTTCGGGCTCTTCTGGAACTTAATGTCATGTCCAGTTGCATTCCTTTGTGTTTTTCCTGTCATAGAGAGCATATATGATGGAAGAAAGAAAAAAAAATACAGCCAGTAGAGCAAATTTAAAAGAGAGAGTGCCACATATCAATTGAAGAATTAATTTGGGGGGCAAATACCTATATATAAGAAAGTTATGCAAGACAATGGGAGAAATATGGTGAACTTCACAAAAGAAAGTAACTCAGTTATGTCATCCACAGGTGAATTACTCAGTCTTTTTACAAGTATCTACTGAAACTATAATCCTAAGATCATCATCAACCATAAAATGAGTGCAGGGGGAGGGGCCCAGAGATCCATCTAATACTTCCAATTACCGCACCTGTGTCCTCCACCTGCCGTATTCCTAAGAAATGGCAAGTTGCAGAGCATTATAATTCACTTTTAGGCACCTGCAAATCCTTCACAAGGCAGATTGCTGCCAATAGTGTTCTATAAAGTTTGGGTTGAATGGAAGACTTTTAGTAGTATGACTTTGAATAATATCATACCTATAGTTAAGGGTAATGTGTTATGGAGATTTTAAGAAGCTAGTATTCCAAACTGCATTAGGTCATTGAAATGTGAGCCCAGGAACCATACGGGTAAGTGACATTCCGCATATGCCATTTAAATACCAAAACGGTGAAGGCTGTTGGCCTTAATACATTGAGTGAATAGGGGCATCGAGAATGAAGCAGGAACTAATTTTCTTTCAAATGCAGTGTGATGCGATAATTTCACACTTAAAAAATTGACCCCCATGGGCTTCCCTGGTGGCGCAGTGGTTGAGAGTCCGCCTGCCGATGCAGGGGACACGGGTTCGTGCCCTGGTCTGGGAAGATCCCACGTGCCGCGGAGCGGCTGGGCCCGTGAGCCATGGCTGCTGAGCCTGCGCGTCCGGAGCCTGTGCTCCGCGACGGGAGAGGCCACAACAGTGAGAGGCCCGCGTACCGCAAAAAAAAAAAAAAAAAAATTTCCCCCTGGGTGCCAGCATAAACATCATACTTTCCACAGTATTACTGGCAATTAGTGTATCAAAACCAGGCAGCCAACAAACACATGAAAGGATGCTCAACATCACGAATCATTAGAGAAATGAAAATCAAAACTACAATGAGGTATCACCTCACACCAGTCAGAATGGCCATCATCAAAAAAATCTACAAACAATAAATGCTGGAGAGGGTGTGGAGAAAAGGGAACCCTCCTGCACTGTTGGTGGGAATGTAAATGGATAGAGCCACTATGGAGAACAGTATGGAGGTTTCTTAAAAAACTAAAAATAGAACTACCATACGACCCAGCAATCCCACTACTGGGCATATACCCTGAGAAAACCATAATTCAAAAAGAGTCATGTACCACAATGTTCAATGCAGTTCTATTTACAATAGCCGGGACATGGAGGCAACCTAACTGTCCATTGACAGGTGAATGGATAAAGAAGATGTGGCACATATATACAATGGAATATTACTCAGCCATAAAAAGAAATGAAATTGAGTTATTTGAAGTGAGGTGGATGGACCTAGAGACTGTCATACAGAGTGAAGTAAGTCAGAAAGAGAAAAACAAATACCATATGCTAACACATATATATGGAATCTGAAAAAAAAAAAAAAGGTTCTGAAGAACTTAGGGGCAGGACAGGAATAAAGACGCAGACGTAGAGAATGGACTTGAGGATACGGGGAGGGGGAAGGGTAAGCTGGGACGAAGTGAGAGAGTGGCATGGACATATATATGCTACCAAATGTAAAATAGCTAGTGGGAAGCAGCCACATAGCACAGGGAGATCAGCTCGGTGCTTCGTGTCCATCTAGAAGGGTGGGATAGGGAGGGTGGGAAGGAGACGCAAGAGGGAGGGGATATGGGGATATGTTTATACGTATATCGGATTCACTTTGTTATAAAGCAGAAACTAACACACCATTGTAAAGCAATTATACTCCAATAAAGATGTAAAAAAAACAAACAAAAAAATCAGGCAGGTAACTCTATTTGCTATTGGGTGAGCAACAAAAAATATGATAAATGGGCATGTTATAGCTTTATTTCAGTATAGTTTAAGCCATAATTTTAGGATACAACCAAAATAATGTCTTGAAATGTGATGTGAAATATATTTTGGAAAAGATAGTAATCGGATAATTGTCAGAAGCTCTTGAATGCCATTTGATGAATCGGACCCTTTCACAATTGATTTCTGGTGTTGGGATGCTGGGCAGATGTGGCATTATACACCCCTCCTATCTTAGACCAGGGAACAAATTTCAGAGCTGTGTCTTCAGAATAAGAGACTTTAGGATTGGCCTGGCTCTGTGGGTCACAAAGTTGAAATGAGAATGGAAACAGTTATTCGTTCATTCATCATTGATTCATTTAGGAAGCATTTGTCTATGCTTCTTTTTAAAAAAAAATTTATTTATTTTTGGCTGCATTGGGTCTCCGTTGCTGCATGCGGGCTTTCTCTAGTTGCAGTGAGCGGGGGCTACTCTTCTTTGCTGTGCGTGGGCTTCTCATTGCGGTGGCTTCTCTGGTTGCGGAGCATGGGCTCTAAGCATGTGGGCTTCAGTAGTTGTGCTTAGTTGCTCCATGGCACATGGGATCTTCCCAGACTAGGGACTGAACCCATGTCCCCAGCATTGGCAAGCGGATTCTTAACCTCTACGCCACCAGGGAAGTCCCTTGATGTGTGTTAAATGATGTTCCAGTCGTGGTGTTAGGAGGTTTTGGAGTCTTTTCAGGAAGTCATATGGATGGAGGGGGAGATGAAGGACTATTAGGGCCTTTAGCATGTGATTAGGGTTGGCAGGATATATAGTGGAATTTTACCCTTTGAATGGGATAGTCAAGGGCATGAAAACCAAGTTACACCTATTACACTCTTGTGTTTGGCACCAGTAGAGTTTTACTAGGCAGTGAGAATTCTGTGTTTCCAGAAGGCGGCTTCATCTTAGAAATGGTTGCTTTAGACTGGATATTTGTGTCCCCCCAAAATCCATATGTTGAAACTAAACCCCAATGTGATGATGTTTGGAGATGGGGGCTTTGGGAGGTGATTAGGTCATGAGGGTGGAGCCTTCATGAATGTGATTAGTGCCTTTATAAAAGAGACCCCCTCGAGCTCCCTCAGCCCTTCTGCCATCTAAGGACATAGCAAGAAGATGACTGTCTATGAACCCAAAAGCAAGTTCTCACCAGACACTGAAGCTGCTGACACCTTGATTTTCGACAATCCAGCCTCCAGAACTGTGAGAAATAAATGTTGAGTAAGCTCCCACTCTATGCTATTTTTGTTATGGCAGCCCGAACAGACTAAGATAATGGTTATCTTTATCTAAGACCCGTTTGTATCCATTCTATCCTGTTGTTTATGACAACTGTCTGCTGCATATCACTGGCCTGGATGTGATGTCACTGATTTCTGACGTTTCTTGGTTTGATTTGAAATCGCCTAACTGAAAATAAAAAGGGTTGGGGGTGGAGGGAGGAAAAATAAAAGAAAAATTTTCAGGTTTTCTTTCACTGGAAAAATAAATTTCTTCTGATGTTAAGAAGAGTGATGGCATCATTTAATACATACGCTTCATATTGATAATTTGACAGAAAGCTTAAGATGTTTCTCAGAATAACCTTTGCAGAATACAAGTAACTAGTACTTAATCCAACATTTTTTATGTGCCAGATGTTGTGCTAGGCATTATTAAACCCATTTTACAGATGGAGAAGCTAAGGTTAAGTTATTAAGTAACCTGACCCAGGTCACGAAGTACGTAAATATTAGAGCAAAAGTTCAACCCAGGTTTTCTGATGTTGAGCCCCACACTCTTCTCCCTGATTCTACAGAATGTTAATAAGATGTGAACTGAAAAAAAGTGTCCTGTGGCCAACAAAGTTTGGAAAACAATGTGTTAAATGTGATTCGAACAAATCTCTATAGGACTTCAGAGCCTTTAATCTACTGTTTGTGGGGAACTTCAAAGAGAATGTCATGTGCAGACTCTCCAAATTTATTTTGCCATGGAAACCTTTTTTTTCATGGAGTTCTTGAAGAAGTACTGTTCTAGAAGACCTGTTTCAGGAAATTCTTCCTCAGACCTATTGGTTTTCTAGAATTACAGATGCTGCTCACCACTGGGAGTTAGATTTTATGAACTTTTACAAGTGAAGGAAGAATTCTGACTCTGATAAACAGACTTTTCGCTCAATAAATTCATTATGCAATAAAAGGCTCAAAATAGAAATCTCTTATTTATCCCTGTTCTTTATACTTCTGCTTATCTTTCCCTTTTGTCTTATTTGCTTCACCCTTCTATCAAGTGTATCATAAAATAAAATTCCCTTGAACCCAGTATTTATGTCAGTGTTGCTTTTCCAGCATTCATGTTTCTCCTTCAGTCCCTCACATGTTATGCCTTTGCATCTTTACTTCTATTTTCTCTTTCTTGTTCTCTTCTGCTTTATCAGGGTTTTGTTTTCCTAGTTAGTCTCTCTAATGTAAATCTATTTACACTTCTTAAAAACAGGTACCTAACCTTTAATGTAATTATGAATCAGTGAGAGAGACAAATGGATATTATTCAAAATTAGAACCCACTGAATAGTATTCCCTATAAAGATGAATTTGTATCCTGATTCATATAATGCATGCATTTTATGAAATTCTTAAATAACTATTTTCTAAATTTTTGCATATTTGGGTTATTAAAAATGACAATTCTTAACTTACGTGTAACTTCCAATAAGTCTGAGTTGTGATTATACTTACATCTTAAGTCACTTCAATAGAAATGTTGATTAATATTTCCCAAATTTGTTTGATGATGAAAATCACTTGGCATACTTATCAAAGATAGATTCTTGGACTCTACTCCAAGCATACTGAATCAGAATCTCCAGGGGCATCTGTATTTTTAACATTGGCAGACAAGTTTGAAAAGCACTGCCCTCGATCTGGCTTTAATGACTCACAAGCAGAATATTGCAGAAATAATTTATTGCATGTATTATGCTGTCCTTAAATTTCTAAATGGAAAATAATATATTAATTTAAAAGCCTCTGAGAATATTATTTGCCATACTCCAGTAATAGGTAAGTTACTGAAAATTTAGTATATGTATTCTTTATCTGTGTACATACATATAAAAAGATTGCTATATAATTAGATTTTCAAGAAAAGAAAGAGGACAAAAAAGAATAGAAATTTAATTTTTCTTCCCTAGAGGTTAAAAAATGTCCTTTCCTATGTTTTGTATTTGCATAGCCTCTTTGTTGAGCTGTCAGAATGTGTATTTCATAAGTCATTCCCTTCTACCTGTTAGAAACACAGTTTCTAAACTGTGTTAGAAACACAGAATAACGAGTCCCCATTGGCCACAGTTTGCCTACTCGTGGTTGTCTGCCAAATGGAGCTTGTCACCTGGATGATTCAGACTTTGGAACAGCTTTATGATTATTCATATGAATCTCTAGAGAAAATCTAAACTAGAGTGAAACTGACATCCAAATATTAGACCTCACAGGTGGCCCACCTCAACTGGAATTTTCCCAAATATTAGAGGAGAGACATTTGGCTTTTTCTGTTTACTCACCAAATGTTCCAAAGAGAAGATTGGAAATGAACCTGTTTCAGTTTCTATTCCTAAAATCTAAAGCACTTTTTCTGTTTTCAGAGCGCAACATAATCTCTCATCACTAGTGTCTTAGTGTTGAAAATTAGGTTCTCAAAAGCTCCAAGAAAGAAATATTGATACAGAGGGGCTAAATGTAACTTCAAATTGAATATGCCAGTATTTGAAATACATGGTGCTTTCGTGGAAATAATGATAGATTTTTAAATTTTTTCTTAATGTTTTCCTTGTTTGGTTCAATTTTTCTTCATTGAATAGCTAGAAGTGGCCTTGTAAAAAAAACAACACTGATTATTGGAAATAAAAGTTGCAAAATTTGGGGGGGGCAGGATAATCCCTTTGTCCTTAACCAATTTGATCCACACAATTAAAGGAAATTGTGGGACATACATCAATTCCAATCTTGAGGTCTCTTTAGTTCATGTAGGCCTGGGAAATGTATGAATAGCCACCAGATGGCAATGTTGCTTAAGAAATAGGCTACTCTCCCTCAGTACTAAGACTCAAACTGGGAAATAGCAATTCCTTAGGTAAAATCTATAACAATTACCAGTTTTACTGCTCTCCATAAATTTAGAGAATAAGTTAAATTGATGGAGGATGGCCATGCATAAAATACAAAAAGTGTGATAGAAAATGTGAAGTGTTAAATAGCTATCATTATACCTAATATTTATGTATTTGATCCCCAAGGCCTGGGAAGAAATTCCTCTGCTAAAACAAAGCTTTCTGTGTGTTAATTTTTAAATTTCCTTATGCAACCTACCACCACCATCTTGTTAACTTGGAGCTCTTAATGAGGCATGATTCAGTTTGTTAATAAATATTTTGAATATAGTTCTTTGCTTTTAAACATGGAATAGGAGAAACTGAAGGTTTAATCATCCTTGAAGGTTTCCAAACTTTTTCAGATTGTTAGCTTTTCCCATGGTCCAAACTCCCCAGGTCTGTCCTGAGCAGGGAGGTCAGTTTCAGAGACGCTTAGGGTTATTCCAAGCAAATATTTCAGTTTTCACCTGGAAGATGGAATAATATTGTTGAGAAACTCTCGTAAGAAATTATAGGGACTCACAAGAATAATATGGGAGTGTTTGAAAAAGGTCACAAATGAAAGGAAGAAAATTCTATAGCATTAATTAAAACTATTTACTTAAAAAATAAATTTTGAAGAAGCAGAAATGTTTCCTGTCAAAAATGTAGATTTCCAGGATGGGGGGTGGGAGGAGATAAATTAGGAGTTTGGGATTAACATATACATACTACTACATATAAAATAAACCAGGACCTACTGTATAGCACAGGGAACTATACTCAATATCTTGTAATAATTTATAGTGGAAAAGAATCCGAAAAAGAATATATATGCATAACTGAATCACCTTGCTGTATACTTGAAACTAGCACAACACTGTAAATTAACTATACTTCAATTAAAAAATGTAGATTTGCATTTTGGCTTCTCTAGACCTGCTTTGGTATTTTTTTTCTATTTTATTTTTTAACATAATTTTTTCTGAGAGCATTGATCTTAAAATTTACGTCTTTAAGGTCAGTGAATTTATCAGTTAAATATTCCTTCTGCCAATGACCACACACCTAAGTTTATGTGAAAATTCTAGTCTCCAAACAAAATTTTACAAAGGATTTTATACATCCCCCTCCTTCACTGAGGCTTTAATCCAGGTCTTTAGGCTCTGTATCACCTGGGTCAGACTTTTGGGTAAGGGGATCAAATCCCCAATTTTTCCACTATCCTCAGAGATATAACAGTTTCAGGATATTGTCACTGATGGCTGGGAAAGGAAACTCTTCCTTGGTGTGTGTTTATTATCAATAACAAAGATGCTGTTAATTGATGTTACAAGCCATCAGGAAGCCAAGAGCTTATTTGTATTTAGTTTTAACAACAGAGCATCCATCTACTTAGTATTTAATTTTAATAAATAGACATTGTGCATGGTCCCAGGAGGACAGAAGTCACTGTGGGTAAGGTACCTATCTCTCTTAAACCAGAATAGTGTAATAGTGACTTTGCCCCAGAGTCAATCCAGGAAATGGAAAGGAAAAGTTTTGAGTGTTAAAGATATAAGGAAAAGGGGTTAGGATTAAAGAAGAGGTTGGAGGGGGTCTGTTTCCAAGGACATCTCTTTGTTACTAGTTTTGCTTCTGGAGCTGTGTCTATCAAGAAGTCAAGGAGAGGTGAAAACAGGATGTCCACATTCAGTTGTGCAGATTTTGCTTTTCCCAACCCCAGGGAGCACCTCTCACTTGGATCACTGCTATTCAAAGTGCCAATCAACAAGGAGCTGGGACCTGATGCTTGTAAATCAATGAACTGCTTCCTTTGTTGAGAAAGTTTTGCTATGGAAAAAAAAAAAAAAAGCTGCACTAAACAGCATGCTTAGGGATAGAGTTGATTTAAATTCTGATGCAAGCTCCTTATTTAATGGTGGACCTAAAATCAATGGCTTATGGGCTGATAGCCGTCCTGAGCAGCACCAATTAGACTATGATGAGAGCAGTGTTCCCTAGAATTGTGCATTTTGCCCAACAGTGAACCTTATCCAGCAAACTTGCATAAGAGAAAGTGGCTTTAGTATTGGTTTAGTAGCATCTTCAAAGTTCCTGGAAGGCCTCATATAGAAGAGATTATCAGAACCATTTTTGCTGTTCCCCTGCTGAGGGGAAATAAACCATATTCTTCAAAAGGGGCTTCTTCCTTTCTTCTGAGATCCTTTAGGAAGAGAAGTAGGCACAGGCTCTGGACTAGGGTGAGGCAAGCAGTTGCACTGGGTACCAAAAACTCAGTAATAAAATAACATTTTAATGCAATATTAAAAAAAAGTCAAAGTTAATGAAAAAAATCCATGACGAACAAAGTATTTCACTTTAAATAAAGATAGGGATGATATTGATAATACATTCTTTTGAATTCTGAATGCATGCTTTGAATTGTCTGCAAATTAATTCAATATGGCTAGTATCTCTGGGCTTTGATGAGAGAATCTCATTGTGATCTGTATCTTTTCAAGAAATCAGTTTGGAATCAAAACAAGACCAAAAGTAACAAGGTTTCTTGGATCACATGGAACTGCATTTATCAGCAACTTTTCTCTGTAGCCACAAAAATAAAAAATGCTAGATCTAAGAAATAATGAGGATTTGCCCAATTTCAGTTTCTGATCACATGAACTTTGTTATGCAGGTCTGATCAATACACTTCCTTTTAATCCTAGGCGTATTTCAGGCCAATATGGACATTGGGATGGAAGTGCCAGTCTGATGTGTGGACATCCGTACTGGTGGACCTAAAAGGCATTTCTAATCAAGCGTACAGTGAATAAAAATTTAAAGACATTTAACAACATAGAAACTGTTACTTGAGCAAAATATAATCTCTGACATTCACACTGAAAGAGAACAACTTGTGTCAGGAAGAGAGACATTTCCTTGGAAAAGTCAAAGACAAGGGGGAGTTGTTAATTACTGGATGTAATCCCATTGTCTGTTCTTTGATGGGGCTTTCTGAAATACTTACCTTGTTTGGCTTTAGTCTCTGTGGACTGGAGAGTTGCCTTAAGAAGAGTTAGCCCTCCCTCAATTACAGGATGGTGCAGAGTACGCTAGCACTTGAGTGATCTCTGCTTTGAAGAACAATAAGAACTTCCTAAAGAAACTTTGGAAAGTCATTCCCTTTGGAGATAATACCCATGTCCTACTAAGCCTCCTCTCTTGGAACACCCCTTTCCCCAGAGCCATAAATAAATTTAAATGAACTTGTTAATTTCTAAATATTCTGAATTATGACAATAGAGTCATTGAAAACAAAAGAAAGCTTATTCTTTCCTTCTTCTTATGAACCTGCAGATCTATGTTTGCTTATAACCCCGAGGGACAACAAGAATGCCCTGTTTTGATTTTTTTTTTTTTTTTTTTTTTTGAGA
>NW_020173388.1:7241188-7258771 GCF_003031525.2 Neophocaena asiaeorientalis asiaeorientalis | reverse complement strand
TTTTTTTTTTTTTTTTTTTTTTTTTTTTGGCAGTACGCGGGCCTCTCCCTCTGCCGAGCACAGGCTCTGGACGCGCAGGCCCAGCATCCATGGCTCACGGGCTCAGCCGCTCGGCGGCATGTGGGATCTTCCCGGACCAGGGCATGAACCCGTGTCCCCTGCATTGGCAGGCGGACCCTCAACCACTGCGCCACCAGGGAAGCCCTGTTTTGATTTTTATACTTGGATGTAGAGGACCAGGACCAATCCTGGGCTGCTGCTAGTCAGACTGACCATGGCCTAGGGTATCAGCCGAGCAAGGTCACCTCCCAAGTAAAATAACTGAGTGTCTGTTACTTTCAAAAAGTATTATAAGTAGCTTTAGGGAAAAAAAATCAGAATTTTGTTGGACTTCCTCAAGATTTTAGACTGTGAAAAACATTGAATTGTAAATGGGTGGAGGGGATGCGTCATAATTTTTTCAAAGTTTAAGGTCTTTGAAGACAAAATAACATGTACGGGGCAAAACATGAAGCCCATCTGTCCACTGAGGCTTTCGAGAAGATGGTCAGCTTGCACGTTTCCCACAGCTACTGTGCTCGCCTCTCTTCAGAATTTCCCACACGGGAGGGGACTGGTTTTGTTACTAGAAACTCTGACCAGAAAAGAAGTTCCCGATGTCTGGACAATTCCCTTTGCTCTTGCTCTTTACTGCCCACGTGATGGTCCTGGCTGCCAGCAGAAGCCCTCTCCACAGGACCCCTGGCAGGGAACTCACTTCAGTACCAGCCTCAACTCCACAGCATTTGTCTAAGGAGGGAATTCTAGCCACAGAGGCAGCTTTGCACACGGTGTCTCTGAGCCTTGAGGGAGCCACACCAACCAATGTGGACACTGAATGGGGACTAGTGTGGCGCCGTTTGCATAAATAGAATACTTCTCCAGGTTTTACTGAGAGAAGAGAGCTGGGTTATCCACTCCATCACTTTTCCTCGGGCTCAGCTTTGAGCGCAGTAGACTGCCGATGCCCTGTGCAAAACGCGGGGCCAGAGTGACCGAGGGAGGTTGGGAGGTGACGTGAGGACAATACTTTTTCACTGGGCTGCTTCCTCTGCTGGTATATGACCAACAGACAGGCATTCCAGAGCCAGCCGAGTGAGAGATTCTGTCAACTGCTCACAAACACATGGACACACACCCTGTACTGCATGCAAACGTGTGCTGATAAAGGCTGGAGTCTTGGCTGGGGGCAATTTTACTCTGAATATGTAAAGTCTGCCTGCTGGGACCCTGCCTCAGGAGGAAGTGTCCAGAGAAAGTCTACCCCAGGCCATGAGTCTTTGAAAAAAAATTAATTCATGAAGTAAAGTATTTGCTCTTACTGAGAGTAGCATGAGAATTGAGTTGATGCCAGTTTTTAGACAACTGTCAGTCCAGAAACTTCAGAAGTGGGTTGCAATGATTCCTGTGAGAGAAAAAAATCTTCCCAGGAGTTTGCCCTCTCAAAGTCAAATGAAGTGTCTGGGGGTGTTCTAGCTTTCTGAGGCCTGTCCTTGGTGGTTCTCTTCCTCCTGGGAGGATGGGAGAAGTGACACTGGGTCTCACACAGCTGCAAGCAGAGGTTTGCTCAGGGACCATGTTGTACTCAGGCAGCCCTGTCCGGAGCTTGGGAGGTTTCTGACAGGTCTCAGGCCAAGCCCACATCTCAGGGAGGTGGGAGACTTCACCCCAAGGATCCGAGTCTCCAGCCTGGAGACATTGGATGGATGAGAACTTCCACCATTGCCCCACAGGGTGTGTTAGAGGAACGGCCTCATCCACAGGTGGCTCCTCCCGCAATTATGTTGGGGCTGGAGGATGGTCACTAGCTAGAGCTGTGCAGGGCCTGGTTTCTGTTGAGGAATGCCGGGCCTTGCAGGAACAAGAGAATACAGAAGGAAGACAAGAAGGGACTGCCTGATCGTGGCCCCTGCTGAGGTACCATTTTGAAGAAATGTGGCGACAGTTTGGGTTCCTTATCTTCTCTCCTTTCCTTTCTTCCCTCTTCTCTCTCTCCTTCTTCACCCTAACTAAGACGAATCCCTGGCTGCAACAAGGCTTTCCTACCAGTAGGTGGGAGTTCCCTTTGGGCGCCAGGAGGAGGGAGAGAGTGATTTGGGTGGATGAAAGAGATGTATTTGAAGCCAGCACAGAGAGAGAGGGGTAGGGAGAGAAACTGGTAGGATAAAAATCATGGATAAAAGGAGTGGCAGATTACCGGGTAGGTCTGGAGGTCTCAGCATGTGCGGCTCCCTCTGAGTTGACCGCCAAACTGTCCACTCCCTCTTGTTACCTCCCCTCACTCCATCCCCCAGAACTGCTGAGACTTACCTAGCTCCATCACTCAATGGGAACCAACTCTTGACCCTCTGGGCAGGATTTTCAGGCTGTTTGGTCTGTGGAACTAGTGCCCAGGGCTTGGCATCAGTTCTTTGGCGGTAGGAATCCCTATGCTACCTGTGGTTTCCTTTGTGAACTCGGGCAATTCATTTAACTTCCCAGAGACACACTTTCCTGATGGATAAAATGGGATATTTTAAGAACTAAATTTGAAACAATGCAGAACAGGTACTAGATAAATGTGTTGAGAACCCAAATCTCCATAGAACATTGAAGAAGCAGCTGGAGAAGTTAAGCTGTCTCTTGCTGACGGCGCTCAGCATTCCGTCTCTGCACACCCCACTCCAGCCCCGTCCCTTTCTTCCCCAGTGCTGTGGCCCCTTTCTCTGATTCCCAGGCTCTCAGTTTTCTGGTTTTCAGTTCCCAGGCAGGGTCACTTCTAGGAATCCTGGGATATTACTTGTGAGAAGCTGTCAGTGAAGGCAGGATACTGTTTGCCAAGGAAAACCCACTGTAGAGTATACAGGCGGCCAGGTCAAACATGGTTCTGCTCTGGGCTTTGGTGAAAAAACATCACCGCTGTTTCTTTAGAAAGACTTAATATTTTTGAGAATAGTTAAGGATTGTGCATAAGAGAGAGGACTGAATAGCACATTGTTTTGGCAGGAAAGGATGCAGACATCTTAAAAAACAGGAGCACCCTGCTACAATACTATCGCACTGTTTTGAAATATTCTACACCGTTAAAATAAAAAAGCAAACAATTTATGAAGCTGGGGAACTTCACCTCTAAAGCTTTTCTCCTGAGCATAAAGAACTCCAAACATTTAGGACAAGACCTGTGAATCGATTCCTTCTGTAATGAGACCTCTCCGCAAATGCTCTCCCCATGCCATGTCTGTAGCAGTAACCAGTGTAATTTCTGGTCTGGTCTGGCCTGTAGCTTTGATGACCGGAAGAGAAGCTCCATTTCCTCTTTGCATGGCTAGTTCTTGCAGCGTTTCCCGGAAGCAGTGTTTTGTCTAGTCCTAATGGAATTCGAAAGCTAAAGGCATTATTCCTTCCACTCTGCAGATGCAAAAGCTTAGTAACTTGTGCATGGTCTCAGCTCCAACCCCTTCCTTTCCTATTAAAATACGTGACAACAAAGAGTCCCGACCCTCATCCTGTCAGAGTTGGACAAAGTTTGCCTCTATGTGTTATTGTAATACTGAGCTCACTAAATCCCTTGCCTGGCTCGACTCACTTTTAATAATTAAAAACTCAATTAACTCAAATATATAAACACAGGGACTGTACAAGCTCATGTTTCATTCAGAGCCCAACTTCAATGCAGACAGTTTATGGGCTCTTACTTTCTTCAGTGTGAACCTGTAGGGGCTGATTGCTCAGTCTCTGCATCTCTGACTGCCGTATGCTTTCCTCACTGCTACTTTAATCAAGACCAGATTTTGCTTGATGTGACATGAGATCTGAAGGCCCTGAGAAGTCATCCTCATGAAATGTGAGCAGCTGGAGCCCACAGAGTGAGAGAATCTGATTTAGAAACATCATTTCCATGCTAGATTTCCAGTCCATCTTAAAGGGAACACAGCTCACATCTCTGGACTCTGAAAAAGTTGCACGAGATCTGGGGGTTTCCTGTGAACCTGAACCTGACTATATAACTAGTTTAGGAAGTGAGAAATACGTTTTTGGATGATCATACAGTTGGATCTGCAATCTGTTGGGTTCAATGGGTTTAAGTACGTTTTTCCAGTAAATTAGCAAAAGAGAACTATGAATATTGTTATAGGTCAAGTCCTTTGTATGAGTTTTCTCAGGAATTTACTTTAATTAAATCAGATCAACAGAGCTACAGTGAGGCCTTGTGAGAGTTGAGAAAGCTGCAAATAAATTGTCCTTGCCACACAATGAAATAAGAAGTGGGGTCTGGAGCTTTAACAGGGTGTGGACGCTTAGGGGGAATAGAACACTGAGACCCAGGGCAGCTGGGTTCTTTCTCCCAGGCCTTGCTTGGTCTGGATGGGGGCATTCTCTGCCCAGGAACTTACTGTTTGGTTGAAGTGAGAAACCTCAGTGTGCCCTGAGAGCAGTGCCCATAATGTGTCCATTGTCCCAGAGAAGATGTTTGTCCAGTCTTTGGTGGCAAATCTGGAGCTTTTCATACTCATTCACTTGGTGGAAAGAGAACTGCCACTTCCTGGTTCATGACCCACATCCTTTATCTTTCATGATTTGTGCAAGGGAGGTAGTAATGTCTCCAGACCTACCTCAGGTGAGACTCGCATGAGACAGCAGTTATGGAAGGAGGCAGAACATTTGGACCCTTAGATTAGTAAAGTGTTCAGCAGTTCTGGTGAAGTCACAAAAGGCCTCTTCCTAGTCTGATATGCAAAGAAAGCTCCTGTATTTATATGGAAGCGATAAACTCTGAATCACCATGTGATCCCTGGAGGGCCTCACTCCAGACTTCTTTTACAAAAGGGAATACATTCTTGTGTGATCAATACACTAGTTTTTTCAGGTATCAGTTTACTCACAGCTGAATATAATGCCTAACTGATAATTATGTTTTCTGAAACATAGTATATGGAAATTTATCAATATTCATATCATTCTGATTGAAACGTATAGAGAAATAGTCTTTATTATTTATTTATTTGAATCTTTATTGGAGTATAATTGTTTTACAGTGGTGTGTTGGTTTCTGCTTTATAACAAAGTGAATCAGCTATACATATACATATATCCCCATATCCCCTCCCTCTTGCGTCTCCCTCCCACCCTCCCTGACCCACCCCTCTAGGTGGTCGCAAAGCACAGAGCTGACCTCCCTGTGTTATGCAGCTGCTTCCCACTAGCTATCTGTTTTACATTTGGTAGTGTATATAAGTCCATACCACTCTCTCACTTCGTCCCAGCTTACCCTTCCCCCTCCCCGTGTCCTCAAGTCCATTCTCTATGTCTGTGTCTTTATTCCTGTCCTGCTCCTAGGTTCTTTTTTTTTAATTTCTCTTTCAGGTTTTTCATCATTAGTATATAGGAATGCAAGAGATTTCTGTGCATTAATTTTGTATCCTGCTACATTACCAGATTGATTGATTAGCTCTAGTAGTTTTCTGGTAGCATCTTTAGGATTCTGTAAGTATAGTATCATGCCATCTGCAAACAGTGACAGCTTTATTTCTTCTTTTCTGGTTTGGATTCCTTTTATTTCTTTTTCTTCTCTGATTGCTGTAGCTAAAATCTCCAAAACTATGTTGAATAATAGTGGTTAGAGTGGGCAACCTTGTCTTGTTCATGATCTTAGTGAAAATGGTTTCAGTTTTTCACCATTGAGAACGATGTTGGCTGTGGGTTTGTCATATATGGCCTTTATTATGTTGAGGTAAGTTCCCTCTATGCCTACTTTCTGAAGAGTTTTTATCATAAATGGGTGTTAAATTTTGTCAAAAGCATTTTCTGCATCTATTGAGATGATCATATGGTTTTTCTCCTTCAAGTTGTTAATATGGTGTATCACATTGATTGATTTGTGTATATTGAAGAATCCTTGCATTCCTGGGTTACACCCCACTTGATCATGGTGTATGATCCTTTAAATGTGCTGTTGGATTCTGTTTGCTAGTATTTTGCTGAGGATTTTTGCATCTATGTTCATCAGTGATATTGGCCTGTAAAGTTCTTCTCTGTGACATCTTTGTCTGGTTTTGGTATCAGGGTGATGGTGGCTTCATAGAATGAGTTTGGGAGTGTTCCTCCCTCTGCTATATTTTGGAAGAGTTAGAGAAGGATAGGTGTTAGCTCTTCTCTAAATGTTTGATAGAATTTTCCTGTGAAGCCATCTGGTCCTGGACTTTTGTTTTTTGGAAGATTTTTAATCACAGTCTCAATTTCAGTGCTTTTGATTGGTCTGTTTATATTTCTCCCTGGTTCAGTCTCAGAAGGTTGTGCTTTTCTAAGAATTTGTCCATTTCTTCCAGGTTGTCCATTTTATTGGCATATAGTTGCTTGTAGTAACCTCTCATGATCCTTTGTATTTCTACAGTGTCAGTTGTTACTTTTCCTTTTTCATTTCTAATTCTATTGATTTGAGTCTTCTCCCTTTTTTTCTTGACCAGTCTGGCTAATAGTTTATCAATTTTGTTTATCTTCTCAAAGAACTAGTTCTTAGTTTTATTGATCTTTGCTCTTGTTTCCTTCATTTTTTTCATTTATTTCTGATCTGATCTTTATGATTTCTTTCCTTCTGCTAACTTTGGGGTTTTTTGTTCTTCTTTCTCTAATTGTTTTAGTGTAAGGTTAGGTTTTTTAATTTGAATGTTTCTTGTTTCTTGAGGTAGGATTTTATTGCTATAAACTTCCCTCTTAGAACTGCTTTTGCTGCATCCCATAGGTTTTGGGTCATCATGTTTTCATTGTCATTTGTTTCTAGGTACTTTTTTATTTCCTCTTTGATTTCTTCAGTGATCTCTTGGTTATTTAGTAGTGTATTGTTTAGCCTCCATGTGTTTGTATTTTTTACAGATTTTTTCCTGTAATTGATATCTAGTCTCATAGCGTTGTGGTCGGAAAAGATATTTGATACAATTTCAATTTTCTTAAATTTACCAAGGCTTGATTTGTGACCCAAGATATGATCTATCCTGGAGAATGTTCCATGAGCAGAAATAGTCTTTAGTATCAAGAGCTTGGGATAAAAATTTCCACTAGGTCAACATGGCAAAATGTCCTGTACTCTGAAGACATACTTTTAAAAGTAAAAAGCTCAGTGCAATTTAAGGATTTCTGTTATTTATACTTCATCTAGAAACCTCAAACAGATTCCATCTTCTCTCATACAACTACTTATTCAAATCTTGGATTACAAACTTCTTTAATTGCAGAGATTGTTGGGAAAATACACTATCAAGGCCCATGCATTTATTCTGTCTGGACACTCTGTTCCCCAGCTAGAGTCAAATCAATGTGGTTTGCATTTGCCTGGGGCAGGGCAAATAGAACCAGCTGGGAGATTTCAGTGGGAAATTCTTGATTAAACACAATGGTTGTGTAATTCATATATCATCTGAAGTCTCCTGAGCCCTTATGATCTAGACAGAAATAGCCTGAGCCCACAAATAAAGACCTCAGCTAAAGTTCAATGTCCACCCAACATTCTGAAATTCATTGTCTCTCCTTCTGATTTCCTGTGTCCTCTGAAGTCTTGTTTTACATTCTGAATCTTAGTGTTATTTCTATTTTCTTTGCCCCATTTTACTCCAAACTTAGAATCTTCCTCTTGATGTCTCTCCCCCAAACAATTGTGAATACACAGATGTGGACTGTAGTAGAACTTTCACTAAAGGTCTATGAATTAGTATGAGGGAGTTCCATAACACCACACTGCACAGTAATCAGTGTGAAATTGCATATTAAATAGTTTTATTCTTTTTTTTAAATTTTATTGGGGTATAATTGATATACAAAAAATTGCATACATTTAATGTACATATCTTGATGAATTTGGACATATGCATACACCTGTGATATCATCACCACAAACAAGGTACTAAATATGTTTCACCTCCAAAAATTTCCTTTGTTCTTTTGCATTTTATTTTTTCTGGTAGGAATACTTCATGAGATCTATCCTATTAACATAATTTGAAAGTGCACAATACCATGTCGTTAGCTATAGATACTGTACTGTACAGCAGATATCTAGAACTTATTCATCTTGCATAACAGAAACTTTATACCTTTTGAGAAACAATTCTCCATTTCCCTCTTCCCTAGCCCCTGACAGCTACCATTCTATTCTTGGTTTCTGTGAGGTTGACTACTTTTTAAAAAAAAATTTCTATTGTAGTTGATTTAAAAATTTAACTATTTTTAGATACCTCACATAGGTGGCATCATGCACATTTGTCCTATGATTGGCTTATTTCACTTAGCGTAATGTCCTCTAGTTTCATCCATGTTGTCACAACTGGTGGGATTTCCTTTGTTTTTTATGGCTGAATAATGTTCCATTATGTATGTGTGTGTGTGTGTGTGTGTGTATATATATATATATATATATATATATATAAAACAGTTTCTTTATCCATTCATCTGGCCATTTGGGCTGTCTCTATATCTTGGCTATTGTCAATCATGCTGCAGTGAACATGGGGGTATAGATATCTCTTTGAGATCCTGATTTCAATTCTTTTGGATATATACCCAGAAGTGGGATTGCTGGGTCATATGGTAGTTCTATTTTTTAATTTTTGAGAACTTCCATATTGCTTTCTATAGTAACTGTACCGTTCTGAGTTCCCACTAAAGTGTGCAAGGGTTTCAATTTCTCCACATCCTTGCCAGCACTTGGTCTTAGATGTTTTAAGACACCTATCACCACCAGCACCTCTCACTAGCTCTGCCACACCATATAATGCCTAGGCTTCATGCCACTTTGCTAGCTCTTCCTCTCTCTCAATTTCCTTTCTTTCTCCTTCACCAGCATATGGCCCAAGGTACCCATAGGGACTCCATGCTCCTCTAGCTCTGTTCCCTCCAGCCCCTATTCCCAATGTACCTCCAGGCCCATTTTCCCAGGACCAGAATCCATCAAGGTGTTTGGTTGAGTGAAATTGTCATCCTTTAGGCAGACCATCCTCCTTACAAGGAAGAGAGCTCTCACTTCTCAGTCTGCTGGCCCCTTGATTGATCTCGGACTTCTGGCCTCTGGAACTGTGAGGAACAAATGTTGTTTAAACCACCCAGTCCAAGCTGAGACAGCTGCAGTGTGAGAACTCAGGCCTAAAATTGCCATACCCTACAATATTTAAAAGAAAAGCTGAAATTTTCTGGTATTTAAAACAGCAGGTGATCCAAATGAAACAAAACCGTAGGCTGAATGTGGCCTCTGGACCACCACTTTGCAACTTTTCCTGTAATAATTAAGAGTTTAGGCTCGAAAACCAGAAAGGATGGAGTTTCTGGAGCCCCAGCACTTATTAGCTGTGTGTCCTTGGGCCAATTAACACATCTGTGAGTTCAGTTCTCTCCTCTGTAAACTAAGCATAATAATAGCACCCTATGGGGTTAAATGAGATCATTTAGGAAAAGTAACACAGTGCAAGACAAATAGAAACTGTTCAAATGAGCCAATCTGAAAAGGCTACATACTGTATGATTCCAGCTACATGACATTCTGGAAAAGACAAAACTATGGAGACAGTAAAAAGGTCAGTGGTTGCCAGCGACTCAGTGGGGGAGGAAAGGAGGAATGAATAGGAGCACAGGGGATTTTCAGGGCAGTGAAATTACCCTGTATGATACCATAATGGGAAATACACGTCATCATACATTAGTCAAAACTTGTAGAAGGTGCAATACAGTGAACCCTAATGTAACTATGGACTTTAGTTAATAATAATGTATTAATATTAGCTCATCATTGTAACACATGTGCCACACTAATGTCAGATGTTAATAACAAGGGAAACTGGGGGTGGGATGAGAAGGTGTATGGAAAAAAACGTGAAAATGAATGATGGTTATTGATGATGTAGGTGATTATGGTGATTATGTTTGTATCAGGTAGTTACTGCTGTATACCAAGCCACAACAAAGCTCCGTAGTTTAAGATAATAACTACATGTTATTGCCCACAAGTCAGTGGGGCACCTGTGTGGTTCTGATGATTTGGGCCAGGGTTGGTTGTTGTCAACTGGGCTTGCTCATGCCTGTACACAGTCAGCTGCAGATCAATAAGCTCATCTTGGCTGGACTATGTCACATGGGGCTCTTGGACCCTGTACCATGTGTACCATAGGTACCAGCTGGGATTACAGTTGGTAAATCAAGTCAGCTGACCATGGACCAAGTGGTCTTTCATTCTCTAGCAGGTTTGCCCAGGTTTGTTCACAAGGTCAAGGAGAGGGGGAGAGTGCAGGTCCTTGTACACTGTCACTTCTTCCACATTCTATTGGCCAAAGCAAGTTACAAGGCCAGGTCAGATCCAAGGACTGGGGAAACAGGCTGCATCTTGATGATGGCAGGGGCTGCAGCATCACATTGCAAAGGGCCTGGATGCAGGGAGGGGAATAACTGCAGCCGTTTTGTTTTCCAGACATCCACCAAACCGATGATAAAGAAGATTTTCTTCTTACCCATCCCAGTGAGGTCACCCCTCATCCACACTCCTAAGACCCCTTTTCCAGATTTGGTTAGCTACATCTCTAGCACATTTTCTTTTATCTAGCTGGAGGTTTGGAGTGGAAAGCTGAACTTGACCAGAGCCTAAGATTTTAATGCGGAGAGACCAAGGGAATACAAAAATCACTCAAGCCCGGTACCCAAGTCTGTGCTGGAAAAAACGTGGACCTTAAAATATGGGAGATGTTCTGAAAGGGGCCTATTAACCTATTCGAGGCCCTGTGAACATATGTCGTAACACTCATGTTTGTGTTATCAAGAACAGTGATTTTTGTTGCTCAATCACATAGGAAAAAGAAAATTTGACTCCACTTAGCACAATTTATGAAGCCTTGAGTCACCCAAACATGACTCATAACCTTTGCTGGGGGCAATAAGAGTAACAGCTACCTTGGGAATAAATGTGGCACACATATGGTGCTTAACTTGGCTGTAGAAATTCGGTGACATTTGAAGGGGAAGTGTTCTTACAACTTACGCACCAAAGGCCACGGGTGCTCATCATCTGTCCTTGAGCTGCTGTTTACTTCTGTGGACAAGCAGTGTACAATTTACTGGAAAAGTACTTTAAAAAACCCCCAAACACTCACATTATGGGGAAACAGGTTTGAAAATGTTCCAGTTTTGTAGTTGAATTTATGGTCTTAGCCCTAAGAGAATATTTAACATCATCTTCATGAACCCCGTACTTCAGGTGCTTCAAGGGAAGAACCCTAAACACCATTAGCTGCTGAAGCCCAGTGTCAGGTCTACCACTGCCCTGGTAAGCACTCCTGAGGAGTGCTTGAGCAGAATGAGCTCTTTGTGTCATTGGAAGTGAGGTCTCAGAAGCCAGAAATGGACATCCCAGTGCAAGTCGTTCTATTAACCCTCGGTAAGGTTATAACCAGTTCCTCAGAGAGGTGGAATACTGAGTGATGCTGGAACTCACCATCTTCTATACTTATTGTATATATGTGCGATAGTAGTATTCCACTATAGTATCACTCTAGATGGAAATGTCTTAAAAACAGGCACCATGTTGGGTTGCTTTTTTTTTCCTGACACTTGCACAACTCTTGGCACATAGTAGGTGTTCATTTTACATAAAAGAAAACCTTGCCAGGACTTCCCTGGTGGTGCAGTGGTTAAGAATCCGCCTGCCAATGCAGGGGAGATGGGTTCGAGCCCTGGTCCAGGAAGATCCCACATGCCATGGAGCAACTAAGCCCGTGCACCACAGCTACTGAGCCTGAATTCTAGACCCCTCTAGCTACAACTACTGAAGCCTGCGTGTCACAACTACTGAAGACCGAGTGCCCTAGAGCCCGCATGCCACAACAAGAGAAGCCACCGCAATGAGAAGCCCACGCACTGCAATGAAGAGTAGCCCCTGCTCGCGGCAACTAGAGAAAGACCGTGCAGCAAAGAAGACCCAACACAGCCAAAAAAAAGAAAACCTTGTCTAAGATTTCACTTTCTATTAAGTGATAAAGCCAGGATTTAAAGCCGGGTCTTAAGGCTATATAGAGCTCATAGCCACCAGGCTAAACTCTTCTCATTGCCTTCACTGGGTGTATGTTGGCAATCTTTTTTATCACCTTCAATCATGTTCCCTCCAGTGAGGTATTTATGTTACGTCTTCTTTTCTTTGTTAGAAAATACTTTTAAGTAAATCCCTTACCACATGGATGTTTTGGCCTTGCGTTGCCATGTCTCACAAAATGGGACTTCCTTTCTGCTTTCTTTGTTTTTATTCATAGTTGCTGACTGCCAGATTTTATTACCTTCCCTGCCGGAAAAATATTAGTGTCCAGAAGCTGGTTTCCCCATTGCTGACAGAAGGCAAACTAATTAGAAGTCTGCTGAAGCAAGTTTTATGGGGCAATATGCATTCTTAGTTCAGCCAAAGAACTGAGTCCATCTTAAATAAGAAGTAAAAAGTAAGAATATCTTCTGGATTAGCAAATATGTGAATTAGGAAGTTAACCTTAAACACCCCAGGTGTTTTGATGGTAACATGGATGCTCCCAAAAGAATTAGAATGTGATCTTTTGGTCTGTGGATATACTTCCAGGTGGGATACTTCATGGATCAAAGAAATGGGGGCAATCCTACAAATTCTGCTAAATCAAACATCTACAGCATACTGGTTACCCAGATAAAGTCTGAAAGTAGCAAAATGGGAAATAGAGGCACAAAACAAGATTGGCACTCTGTTATGGAAGCCACATTATTCTGAAATGATCTTTAACTGCTCTCACTACTTTTAACATAGCAGGCTCTGGAGTCAGGCTGTCTGGGATCTAATTCTGGCCCCTCAATTTACTCAGCAAGTGATTAATTTCATGAACCTCTGTGTTTCAGTTTCTGCATCTGTAAAATGAGGCCAACGATCACACGTACCCTGTAGTGGTTTTCTTAAGGCTCAAATTAATTAATAGCCATAAAGTTCTTAGAACAGCACCTAATGCTCAATAAGTGTCCTCTATTTTACTTCGTAAGGCCCAGGATACTCTTTCACTAGAACTTTGATGATTGTTTACATGGACTGAGCGTGCCTGCTACATCATTTGGGGGGCCCAGCTCAAGATGAAAATGTGAGGTCCCTTGTTCTAATTATTAAGAGAACTAAGATGGTGACAGCAGAGCATTAACTCAAGCATTGGGCCCTTCAGAGTGAGGGGCCCTGTGTTACTGGACAGATCACACACCCATGAAGCTGGCTCTGGAACCAAGTTATAGAAACCAGGTTTCAGAAAAAACCTATGTACAGAATAAGCTTATACACTTTCCTACATGGGGAAAAGCCAATGACATTTGTTTTCTTAAAAGCAAAAGGGGGACTATATATGAAGTATAAATCCATTTAAGAAAATAAACTCAGAACTGTCCCTTTATAAAACTCAGTGTATTGGCCATCTCTGCTGAAATGTGCAATCTCCACTAGATTCACAGAGAAAATAAAAACATAAAAAAAAAAAAACCGGGGGCTTCCCTGGTGGCACAGTGGTTGAGAGTCTGCCTGCCGATGCAGGGGACACAGGTTCGTGCCCCGGTCCGGGAGGATCCCGCATGCCGCGGAGCGGCTGGGCCCGTGAGCCATGGCCGCTGAGCCTGTGCTCCGCAGCAGGAGAGGCCACAGCAGTGAGAGGCCCGCATACTGGGAAAAAAAAAAAAAAAAAAAAAAAAAAAAACCATCAGGAGATGATTCCTCCAGAATCCACTTTTTGATTTTCCACTGTAAATGAAATGAGAGAAAGAAATACTCTTTCCTCCAAATACTCTTTAAGGCTTTAGCAACCAACAAATTTAGTATTCACTCTTGGTTGTTGATTGCCAGGAAATAATCCTGGTTTAATTTTCTCTACATCACACATGTCTTTCCAACAAAACAGATGTTGAGCCAAAGAAATAGCAAATAATAACCTTGATGAGTGATGAATGAAGAGAAAAACCAAACTTTTATTTATTTCTTGCCAAATCCTTTTAGTTTTGGGATATGGTGAAGGTCACAATTACTTGAAACTTATTACACAGATTAAGGTAATCATGAAGAAATTGAATCCCAGATAAAAAAATGTATCTATGCCACTGGACATTGGGTAACATATAAATATAGATGTATACATTTAAATTGTATTTGGAAAGCTCTTCACCCACTGTTGTCTAAAATTCTTTGAAGGCAACATCTGCTCACAATGAGGCAGCCATCCGTGGGCAAATGTTTTTCAGCTGAATTGTATAGATTTCATGGTACTATAAATGAGATTTAATAATTCCTTTATTTTTGTGTGTGTGATGCTTGCAATATCCTTTCTTTTTTCATTTAATAAGGTTAAGCACAGTTAACCACTCATTTTCGTATGGATTCTGGAACTAAACAATTGTTTGAAAAAAATAACAATGATTTTATTTCCTTATTTGCCTGCAAGTAACTTTTGACATTGACTGTTTAATATCTGACCTACAGGAAAGTAAGACAGGGGCTGGCAAGAGGCGGAAAAACAGAAAAAGAGAAGAACAGATAAACGTCTTGAATATTGGTCATTATTAGGAATATACCAATAACTATGAAGTTGTTGGCACTTTTAATCCATTTTACTAAGGTATTACAAGACTAAAAATTCAGCAGGATATATCAGAAAACTGGAACTGAAATAAGCTTTGTGAAATTCAGTAAAAGGTCTAAGAAACTAGGGGGGAAAGTCCCAAAAAAGATTCTGCATCTTTGAAGTCTAGTTATTTTATGTACTTTTTCTCTTGGATGAGGAAGCTGTGAGGTCTTAGTTCCAGATTTCTGAATAAATATACCTTTTCAGAGTTATCATTAGAAATTCTCCTTTTCCTCAGTCCCTAGGCAGAATTTTTCTATTTTTTTAAAGATTCAGAAAGATTTTGATATAGATTATCAAGTTAATTTTTAAAAGCTCCTTGCTGTACTTACTCCCCCATCTGCCTATTTCTTTTCCATGGTTTTCCACTTTTTGGAATCCTTCTAGAATATCTTTATATATATATGAGCAAATATATAACATATCGAATATATTGGTAATGAATACAGATTCTTATCTCTAACATTTAAACACACACATGTCAATATAAACTTTTAATTTAAATTGCAGAGGACAAAAGTCAGGATCCCAAATCAATTGGCTTCTTTAAATAAACACTTGAATATAGTTCCCTAGTATTCTGGAGCCTCCAGACTTCCCCATTCAGTACTCATGGAAGGGAGTGTGAATGTCTACTCAAGATCAGAGCTCTAGAAGAATCTTCTGACCTTGCCTTTTGCCCTTATCAGAGCATCTTGGAGATCTTTCCATATATATTTTAATATATGGATGCACCATAGCATATTTATCCAGAACTTTATTAATGGTATGGATTGTTTTCAATTTTCTATTAAAAATAATGCTACAGTGAATAAACCGCACAGTCATCGTTTCACAGACAGACTCTTAAAAAATGATTAGACGAGTTTAAAAAAAAATCTTCATTGAGATATAACTATGAACAAAGTTATTTAAAGTGTACAATTTGATGAGTGTTTTTTTCTTTACTATGTTGCTTCATATTTTAAAATTTTTAAATTTTTTAACATCTTTATTGGAGTATAATTGCTTTACAATGGTGTGTTAGTTTCTGCTTTACAACCAACTGAATCAGCTATACATATACATATATCCCCATAGCTCTTCCCTCTTTTGATGAGTTTTTGACATATGTAAATCCCCATGAGACTATCATTACAATCAAAATAATAAACATGTCTACAAATCCCCAAAGTGTCCTTGGGCTCCTTTATAATCCCTCCATCACAGCACTCTCCATGTCCCCAGGCAACCAATTATCTGCTTTCTGTCATAAATTCATTTAAATTTCTAGAGTTTTATATATATGGAATCATACAGCATCTTTCTCTCTCTCTCTTTTATTTGTATAGCTTATTTTACTCAGTATAATTATTTTGTGATTCATCCTTTGTGTGTATCAATAGTGCATTCCTTTTTATTGCTGAGTAGTATACCATTGTATGGATATACCACAATTTGTTTATCCATTCACTTATTAGACATTTGGATTGTTTCCAGTCTTGGGCTATTACAAATAACGCTATAAACATTTGTGTACAAGTCTTTGTTGTGAACATATGCTTTCATTTCTCTTGGGTAAACACTTAGGCGTGAGACGTCTGGGTCATATGGTAGCTGGGTGGTTAAATTTTTAAGAAACTAACAAACTACTTTCCAAAATGTTATACCATCTTACATTCCTTGAGCAGTGTATGAGAGTTTTGGTTGCTCCATATTCTTACCAACTCTTGGTAAGGTCAGTCTTTCTTACTCTAGTAGGTACGTAGTGGTGGTATCTCATTGTGGTTTTAATTCACATTTCACTAATGACAAATGATGCTGAGGATATGCTCTTCTTTCTTTTTTTGCATTCATATATCTTCTTTGATGAAGTTTCTTGGTTTTTTTGTTGACTTTTTATTTGATTGCTTATTTTTTTACTATTTAGTTTTGAAGATTCTTTACAAATTGTGGATGTAAACTCTTTATCAAATATATGATTTGCAAATATTTTCTCTTAATCTGTGCATTTTCTTTTTATTCTCATAACAGCGTCTTTCAAAGGGAGACATTCCTAATTTTGATGCAGATCAAAAAAAAGTTATACATTTTTATTCATTTAAGGCTCTTGCTTTTGATGTTACCTAAGAAATTGTTGCCTAACTCATGGTTACAAATATTTTTTCCTAGGTATTCTTCTAGAAATTTTAGTTTTAGGTTTTACACTTGGATCTACGATCCATTTTGAGTTAATTTCTGTATTTGGTGTGAGATCTGATATGAATTCAAGTTAGCTTTTTTTTTGGCATATGGATATCCACTTGACCCCAAAATATCTGTTGAAAATACTATTCTTTCCAGACTGAATTTCCCTTGTGCCTTTGTAGAAAAAAACAGTTGACCATACATGTGTGGGTCTATTTCTGTACTCTATATTTTGTTACATTGATCTTTGTTTACTTGGACACCAATAACATACAGTTTTAATTACTGTAGCTTTTAAATAAGTCTTAAAGTAACATAGTAGAAGTCTTCCAAGTTTATTTTTCTTTGTCAAAGTTGTTTCTATGTGAATTTGAGAATCAGTTTGTAAATTTTAACAACAACAACAACAAAAAAAACAGCTGGGAAATTTGATTGGAATAATCAAATTAGGGATCATTGTCCTTTGTTGCTTTGTGTCCAATGTCTTGAAACTTTTGCTTCAAAAATTTTGTCTGGGGGCTTCCCTGGTGGTGCAGTGGTTGAGAGTCCCCCTGCCGATGCAGGGGACACAGGTTCGTGCCCCGGTCTGGGAAGATCCCACATGCCGCGGAGCGGCTGGGCCCGTGAGCCATGGCTGCTAAGCCTGCGTGTCCCAAACCTGTGCTCCGCAACGGGAGAGGCCACAGCAGTGAGAGGCCCGCGTACCGCAAAAAAAAAAAAAAAAAAAAAAAAAAAAAAATTTTTTTGGTTTTTAATTTTTTTGGGGAGGGGGGGA
>NW_020173388.1:6965982-7241001 GCF_003031525.2 Neophocaena asiaeorientalis asiaeorientalis | reverse complement strand
AAAAAAAAAAAAAAAAAAAAAAAAAAAAATTTTGTCTGGTTTTTAAGTTGTCTAGGCAGGAGGGTAAACCTGATTCCTGTTAATCCATGACGACTGGAAGTATCCCCCAGATAGAGTTTGAAAGACCAATGTTCATTGAGAACTACGATCTGGACATGGTGCTTGGTACTCTATGTGGTATGTCTTAGTGCATTCTTAAAAATAAAACAGAACAAAACAAAGATGTAAAAGCAAACAGGAAAAAAAAGAACTCTGAAACAGATACTATTAGAATTCCCCTTTTATAGATGAGGAAGTCCGGGCACAGAGAGATGAAGTAGTTTCTTCAAGATCCTAAGGCTGATGTATGGTGGGATTGGGATTTGCATCCATATCTGTTTGATTGCCAGAATCATGCTTGTAACCAGTCTCCTCCCATACTTCCTACATCTAGCTCTTGCTGCTTAAATGAAACTGTGAAAAATGATTTGCCTCTTCCTGTGCCCACCTTCTGCAGATACTTATTCTTCTGGACTTCTCATTCTCCCTCTGAGCCCCACATGGAGAACTCCATAGGCTCCATAACTGTAGAGACTGATTTCAGATTTCCTTTTAGTATAGAATACCAGCTTATTTGGCATCTTGACTTTTTGTCCCTACAAACAATGAGGCAAATTTAGGTTGAGAACTTATCGTATGTTTCCATCATAAACATATTAGCTTTGGCAAATGATTACAAACTTCTTTGAAATAGAAGGGGAGAAAAAACTCTCTCTGAGAGCCATGAGGATGCCCCTGAAGTTGAATGGAAGGAAGACTGAGGCCTGGATTTCAAGTTAGCTTCCAAAGTTTAGGTGAGAACACGCCAAGTGAGGATCCTCTGCTTGTTCTGCAACCTGATAAGTAATTTCTAGCTGAAGACAAAGGGCCTCTCATATTCTTCAGGTTAATGAAGAGTGAGAAGAGAGAAAAAAAGGCTTCTGTATGGGAGATCGAGTGATGCATGTTTATAATGCTTCCAGGAATCCTCAATAAAGCTCCATAGAATGAAAACACGTGCAAGCCAACACAATTGGCACAATGATAGAGACAAGATTATTAAATGTGTTTTTGAGGGAAATATTGACACATAATCAAGGGGGTGATTCCAGGGCAACTTTGAGTCTGTTAGAATGCTGAAGTTCTCAACTAATGGAACTAATAAGATTTTGCCCGAGTTTATCAGTTGAGGAGACTCGTGAGTGTTCATCCAGTGCTCACGTGTAAATCTTAAACTCTCCGTTTTAGGATTTGAACTCCTCCCTTTTCCCTTTTCTCTTTTTCATGCTTCTTGAATTTTACATAAATACAATCTGTTTATTGTTGAAAAGGTAGGAAGTACAAATAAGCGGAGAAAAAAAATCACCTATAATCTTACCACTAATCAATAATCACAATGAACATATGGGTGACTCTCCTGATGGTCTTTGCCTTCCTCTTATGTAAATAAAATGTATGTGCGTGTGTGTGCGTGTGTGTGTAGAGTGGGGTGTATTTAAGAGTGTGTGTGTTTTTATGTACAGTTCTAGAAGAGTTTATAATGCCGTAAGATAGGGATCCCTAATGTATTTGGGATCATGGCACAAGATGGGGAAGACCTTAGTTGAAATCTGGGTGAGAGAGGCCCTGCCAAGGCATGGTACGCTCTTATCAATTGTTTTTTTCTTCTGGGTCTAAGTATCTCCAACTTTTCACTTTTGAGACCTCCCAGAGATGGGATGTCTGAACCTGTGACTGGAGAGAGATCCTTTGCATATAAGTCCCAAAGGTGACTCAGGCTTAAGGCCTTAGCTGGAAACAGCCAGAACAATATTTCCCAGACCCACAGCTGTGCAGGTTACAATCCCCAGAGGCCTCTGACTGTGGCTGTGATTTCAGAGAGCAGTTTACTCTCCCTGGATCATGCGAGCCCTGGAAAGGCTACAGCTTTCATAAACTGAGAATCAGGATCCTGAATAGAAGCTGCTAGCAGATGAAGGGGCTTTATTTTATTGAGATGGTTCCGTGCCATTCAGCTAACTCACAGGCCGCTGAAGAGTCTTTTCTGCATTTAGTGTACTTAGTTGCATGCCACCGAAATGAATTCTGACCGATTTAAGCAAAAGAGAACATTGCTGAAAGGCAATTGCTGGCAAGGTGAGAGAATGAGGCTTAGAGCGTGGGCAGCAGGGGCATTAAGCAGGTAGAGAATTTTGGCAAACTGTGCCCCAAATGATCTGGTGAGGCCTTGCCTGTTTCTCTGCCTCTAGCACCAAAGGCCGAGCCTTTTCTTTGCTTTTTTTTTTTTTTAATGGCGATATCAAGAAACCTTTATTGAATACCTAAATATTTTAAAAGAAAAAGTACTTTCTATAAATTCTCATTCTGTTAATGGGCATTTTGTCAGAAAAAGGCTATCATAAATATTGGCTTCTAAACACTTAATTCACCAATATACATTAAGGACGCAATTGGTAAGCCTGCTAGATTGTGGAACTTCTCTCGCTAGCACTAATTTATCATGGTGCTACTTAAAATAATTCTCTGAGGCCAAGCTTTCTCTTCACCATTGCAGGACTTGTGGTAAGGGTACAGATGGAGACCCTGTACCATATGTCTAAATATTGAAAAATTATAAATAAGGTATAAATCAATGAACAACGTATCAAATAAAATATGTTACATCCTCCTTTCTTTACAGTCTCACCTTGGACACGCTCGACAGAGTTCGTTGTACATGTTGTGTGCTCAGAAAACAGTTATGAATTGATTTCTTTTTGTTCACCTTGAGTTTGATTCAGTTAAAATCTTACAACAAGTATGAGCTGTTATGCTTGGAGCTGCAAGGCATGTGTGATGAGACACTGTTGCCCTGCAGAATGTGCTACAATGAGTGAGATGCTCCTGAGGGGTCAGAGGCAGCACTGCCTCCTTCTCCCATCTTCTCATCAGGGAAAACAACTCTGCTTACTTCTGGGCATGTGTTGTTTTCTCTCTCTTTTTTTTTGCGGTACACGGGCCTCTCACTGTTGTGGCCTCTCCCGTTGCGGAGCACAGGCTCCGGACGCACAGGCTCAGCGGCCGTGGCTCATGGGCCCAGCCGCTCCGCGGCATGCCGGATCTTCCCGGACCGGGGCACGGACCCATGTCCCCTGCATCGGCAGGCGGACTCTCAACCACTGTGCCACCAGGGAAGCCCTGGGCATGTGTTTTCAGGGAAGTCTATAAGCCTTTCCGTTTTTCCTTTGACGGGCGGCCAGCACGCTCCTGGTGACTTGCCCACCGAGACTTTCCCTTTGATTTGTGAGTAAGAAGTGCTCCTGGTTTGACCCATTTTATTTCCCAGCTGGGACCTGCCTGGTGTTCACGTTCCCCTCTACTCCTGCACCTCCTCTTCCAGAGTCTCAGACCCTCACCTGGGCCCCAGGGGACTCCACACCTGCCCTCCTGGCAAGCGGTGACGCTGTAAAGGGACACCAAGTCTCCATGCTCCCTGACTGCCTTTGGCCCCATCTTCCCCATCTTTTGGTTTCGAGCCATATGCTAAAGTCAGGCCTTCCCCAAGGATTCAGATTTTATGGGCCACATAAAGGAAAAGCAGGGGCTTCCCTTGCTGTGCAGTGGTTAAGAATCTGCCTGCTAATGCAGGGGACACGGGTTCGTGCCCTGGTCCGCGAAATTCCCATATGCTGCAGAGCAACTAAGCCCGTGTGCCGCAACTACTGAGCCTGAGCTCTGGAGCCTGTGAGCCACAACTACTGAACCCATGTGCCACAACTACTGAGCCCGTGCGCCTAGAGCCCATGCTCTGCAACAAGAGAAGCCACCGCAATGAGAAGTCTGCACACTGCAAGGAAGAGTAGCCCGCTCTCACCACAACTAAAGAAAGCCCGTGTGCAGCAACGAAGACCCAACGCAGCCAAAAATAAATAAATTAATTAATTTAAAAAAAAAAAAGGAAAAGCAGCTTCAAGTTAAAGGATGCTGGGCTAGTACTGGTATCCTAAAATCTGGAAGAGAAAAGCCCTAATTTATCACCTCAACATGCTGTCCCTAGATAATAACAAAGCCAGGGGACGTATGCCTCATTGATAAAGATAAAATGAATCTTCCTATATCTATATAGAGTTTACAGCTACTTTTACATATGCCATCTTATTTATTTCTTCAAGAAATCTGTAAGTTAGGAGGAATAGGTAGTATTATTTCCCTTTTACACATAGCGAAAGAGGAGCTCAAAGCTTGTCTGTGAGCACACATCTGACAGAGAGCTAGAACGCAAACTCATGTCTTCTGACTACAAATCTCTTACTATGCTATTCTGTTATCACACCACTCAAAGTTACAAGGTTTTAGGTAAACCGTATGTGCCACAATTTCCACTTAAATATAATAACCCTGTATTATAAAGTACTCATTTGTATAATAAGCACATACACCATATTGGTCTTATCCCCACTCACCCTTGGTCAACTCCTCTCACACCACCACACACATTTGTAGTGTACCTGTCACTGTTGCCATTTTCCATCATCTTGTGCAATAGTTTGAGTCACGCATTTTTCTCGCACTGGACTATAAGCTCCATGAGGGGAGGGCGCATATCAGATCTTGCACATCTTGAATTCCCAGTAGAGTTCTTGACTCACATTAGGTGCTCAATAAATATTTGCTGAATGAATGAATAAAAAATCAAAGTGAAACAGCTAGTGCTTGGATTTGGGGCTCCACTCTCAACCAGAAATCAGTGGGGCCTGTGAGAGACTGAAGGCCAAAGGAAAATATTCATAAAAGTGTTTATAGGTTGTTCTTGGACCCTGGGGTTAGCAGGGGAGAAAGCGGGGCATCTTTCCAACTCATATGAATGGGAATGCGTGTGGCTCTTACTCCTGGGAGGCCCTTCTGTGACTCTTTCTTTTCCTCCCTTGGCTGGAGGTTGAGGAAGGAGAGCTAGGGCAGGGTGTAGAAGAGCAATGTGGCCCCCGAGCAGGCGAGACCCAGCAGTGTTACCTCTTCTGGGCCTCTGGAGCTGCCGGCACTCAGAGGGCGTGGCCTCCCTTCTGGATCCCTGACCCAAGTCCAGAGGCGACGTCCAGGCCAAAGTCAATTCAGCTGCTGCCTTGGGCATGGAGAGAGGTTTTATTGCAACACCTGAGCCTTCGGGCGCATCTGCTATCTATTTCTTTTGGCATTGCCAGAAGAAAAGAAAACTCTTCCACTCCAGATACTGACAAACCCAATCGTTCTCCTTCAAGGGGAAAGGAGGAAAACTTTTATGCTTTGGAGAGACTTACCTTAAACAGATGGGGAAACACGTTACACATCTGTATCAAGTCTGTGTTTGCTATTCTTGCCGCTGTCTCCTCCGAATGACTTTTCACAAACTGCAAATGAAATAAATATTATCTAAAAAGTGACCAAAACATTCATGTATCTAAATATAAAACTGGATCTAGATTATGAACAAATGTAAACTCAAGATCAGCCCACATCAAAGACTTGCTCTTAATGAGCACGTATCCATCAACACATTCAGAATGAACCACACAAGATGCTCTGCTCTGAGCAGTTAGTGTTTTTAAAGGTCTCTCAGAAGCTTGGCTAAAGTCATTCATGTTCTCTGGTTCCTGTCACAGGTGGGGCAGAAGCAGAGTCACCTATTTTAGTCTGCCAGGCGGACAGCCAGATTTCTTTGGGCTGCCGCCCTGAAGGGTCAGGTCTGCTTTTAAGAGTTTTCTCTTTGCTATTGGTTTTCAGTAATTTTATTATGATGTGTCTTGGTAAAGTTTTATTTCTTGTGCTTGACACTCATTGAGCCTTGGATTGGTGGCTTTATAGTTTTCATTTTGGGTCGTGTCTCCATGGTTACTCATATTTTCTTCTGCAATATTTAATATACCATGAATCTCATCCAGTGTATTTTCCATCTCAGGCATTTTAGTTTTCATCTCTAGAATTTTGATTTTCTAAAATTATCTTCCATGTCTCCGCTTAACATATTCTGTCTTTCCTCGGGCTTTCGGACATATGGAACACAGTTATATAATTGTATTTATAATTGTATTTATAATCAATGTATTTGTCTGCTCATTCACACATCTGTGTCAGTTCTGAGTCAATTTTGATTGATTGATTTCTTTTTCCTCACCATGGGTTATATTTTTCTACTTCTTTGCATATCTGGTCATTTTATTAGATGCCAGATAGTGTGGATTTTAATTCAGTTGGTGCTGGATACTTTTATATTCCTGTGAACATTCTTAAGCTTTGTTTTGAGACGCAGTTTAGTTAATTGGAAACAGTTTGAAACTTTTGGTCTTGCTTATAAGATTTGTTAGGAGGGACGAGAGCATCGTTTATTCTAGGGTTCATTATTTATCACCGTTGAGGCAAGACCCTTTGGAGAACTCTACTTGGTGCTCCATGAATTATGAGATTTTTCAGTGTAGCTGGCAAGCGTGGGCACTCACTCCTGCCTCTGTGAGCTCTGGGAACTATTCCCTGAAATCCTTTTGGGTAGCCTCAGATGTTTCCTCAAACACATACACTGATCAGTACTCTGCTGATACTTGAGGGGACACTTCTACACATCTCTGGACTCCTCTGTGTACCTCTTTTTCTCAGGTCCTCTGCCCTGTGAACTCCAGCTTCCTTGATCTCCCTGGTCTCTCACCTTTGCCTCCTTCACCCAGGGTATCTGTGGGCTCTACTCTGTTTCCCCCACCCTGCTGCAGCCTGGAAACTCTAGCAAGGGAATAATCTGGGGCAATTTTAGAACCTATCATGCTGGTTTCTTGTCTCCCAAGGATCACTGTTACCTCATGTCTAATGTCCTGGAAACTGCTGCACCATATATCTGTCCAGGGTTTTAGTTGTTTCATGTAAGAGGGTAAATCTAGTCCTTGTTATTCCATATCAGCTGGAAGTGGAGGTCTGCCATCAGTAATTTTAAAAAAATTTATTTATTGAAGTATGGTTGATTTACAATGTTGTGTTAGTTTCTGCTATACAGCAAAGTGATTCAGATATACATATACTTTTTATATACTTTATGAATATGAAAAGAATATGAAAAAGTATATATATTATAAATATATATATATTTTCATATTCTTTTCCATTATGGTTTATTACAGGATATTGAATATAGTTCCCTGTGCTCTACAGTAGGACCTTGTTGTTTATCCATTCTATATATAATACTTTGCATCTCCTAATCCCAAACTCCTAATTCTTCCCTCCTCCACCCCCTCCTTGGCAACCACAAATCTGTTCTCTATATCTGTGAGTCTGTGTCCATTTCATGGACATTCATTTATGTCATATTTTAGATTCCACATATAAGAGACATCATATGGTTATTTGTCTTTCTCTTTCTGACTTACTTCATTTAGTATGATAATCTCTAGGTCCATCCATGTTGCTGCAAATGGCATTATTTCATTTTTTTTTATGACTAATATTCCATTGTATATATGTACCACATCTTCTTTATCCATTCATCTGTTGATTCATCTGTAAATAGTGCCATCACTAATTTTTTTTGTTTGTTTGCTTTGTTTTGTTTTGTTTTTGCGGTATACGGGCCTCTCACTGTTGTGGCCTCTCCCATCGCGGAGCACAGGCTCCAGACGCGCAGGCTCAGTGGCCATGGCTCACGGGTCCAGCCGCTCCGTGGCATGTGGGATCTTCCCGGACCGGGGCACGAACCCGTGTCCCCTGTATCGGCAGGTGGACTCTCAACCACTGTGCCACCAGGGAAGCCCGCCATCACTAATTTTTAAGGGCTCTTTAAATATTAAAAGTAGTAACCCTTTTCTCCCCATCCCATATGCTGGAATTTTTCCTCTGGAGTTTAATTTCCACTGCCTTTTAAAAATCATATACTAAATTCTTACAAACTCTTGAGATTTATATTTTGATCAATTTATCTGTTATTTAATTCTTCAGTAGGTATAATTTAATAATTGTACCTATTTAATATATAGAAGGCAAATGATATGATAGACATTGCTAACAGTCCTTCAAAACCCATTTTTGGGACTTCCTTGGTGGTCCAGTGGTTAAGACTCCACACTTTCACTGCAGGGGGTGTGGTCCGATCCCAGATTGGGGAACTAAGATCCCACATGCCATGCCAAAAAAACCCCAATAATAATAAAAGACAAAATATTTTTAAAAACCCACTCTCACCTTCTTTCATACTAATAAAACCCTCAGGTTTTAGGTGAGTACCTGCTGCCAAGAATAATGACTACAGTTCCAAACCTCCCTGGAAGTTAAATGTGGCTGTATGATTGATATCTGGCCAATGGATTTTAAGTAGAAGTGGTGTGTTCAATTCCTGGAGAGAGTTCTGAAGGAAAGGAACACGCCCTGCCCCCTCTTCCTTTTTCCTCCTGCAGACAGTCACCGCTGAAGTTTGAGCAGCCATCCTGGACCCGAGGGGAAGCCACGCACTGGGAATGACAGAGTAATAAGGTGAAAAGGGCCAAATCCCCAGATACAAGAAGGGTTAGGTCAACCCTATGCCTCTTACCTAGGGGTTCTGCCTACTTGAGAGAAAAATAGTCTAAGTTTGTTTTTGCCACTGTTATTTGGGATTTTCTATTAATCAGAATTCAACTGAAGCCTGACTGATAAAAACTTTAGAATTATTTTGACAAAACAAATCCCATTGAGATTTCAATGGAAATTACATTAAATGTATATATTAATTGAATGAGCATTGACTTCTTAACCATATTGTCTTCCTATCCAGGAACACGCTCTGTGCTTTCATATATTCATGCCTTCTTTTATGTTATTATAAGCATTTTAAAAAAAATCAAAAAACTATTTTATTAGTTTTTCATGTTGTGCGTACTCTTTGAATTATAAAATGGGAATAAAACCAAATGAATTAAAGTATATAGAACAATGCAGAAGTGTAAACCCAGGGTGAGCCTAAATCAAGGAAAACTATCTCTTTTTAAGTATAAGTTTTTTGTTTGTTTGAAAAATTTCATGACATTTCCCCCTCTACATGATTTCCAGAAAGCAAGTTGATGGCTTTTGAACAGTCCAGTGTTCCTCAAAGCAGCCCTTTTAAGCATAATTGTTTACCAGAAGTGCTTGGAAATTCATTTGTACTGTATACTTCTATTCTGGTGTCTTACTTCTTAATAGGATCTCATCCTCCTTAACTAAAAGCGGTAGGTGATTTTTCTGACCAGTAAGGACAGAGGATGGAATGCATAAGGTTTCACTAGCTATCAGGCTTCACAGCTAAGAACACACCTTGGTACTTCTAATCAGAGGAGCTGGGTTTGAGACTTGGAGTAAGTAAGTTCCTAAGAGTTGTAAGGCGATGAACAGGTCACTTACCACCCTGGAGCCCCACTTTCCTCATGTCTATACATGTTTATAACTTGGGAACGATAAAAATACTAGCTTAAACTTCTTTACAACTTTGCTGTAAAAGCAAGAGCATGGGTATGAAAATGTTTTATAAATGATAAAGTCTATATAAATGTTAAGAATGGGTTGGTCTTTTGTAACCATAAAATAGCGTATTTCTCATTATCTTCAGCCATGGTTTTTTATTTTTTCAAGTGCAAGGATCCTTCTTTAAGATAAAGAATTTATATGAACCCTCTTACAAATTGTGGTATTTTTATTAGCTCTTGGTTGAGGAAATAAATGGGATAGGTATTATCAATACTTTAGTAACAGTTGTGAATGAATATTTTTCAATCTCAACAGCACTGGAAGTAGTAGAAATTATATGAGTAATTCATATTACCTGTTCAGTCTATAGGTAATATTGTTGAAGATTCTTTTTGCAGCAAGAAACAGAAAACTTAAAACACATTGGCCTAAACATAAGGAAATACCTCATTAATAGCTGTGCAGAAGTAAGACAGGATTCAGGCTCGGTGGATTCATGTGCCCAATAATGTCAGGAACAGGTTCTTTACAACTCTTCTCAATGCTGGCTTCCTCCTCAATTAAGTGGCAAAATGGCTGCAGCAGCTCCAGCACTCACCACAAGATGTGACATTGTCCCTGGAAAAAGAGAGGCAATGTACTTTTAACAGTCTGTTTTAACAGAAAGAAACTTTCCCTAGAATCTTTCTTCCTTTCTGACGACCTCTAACCATAACTTAATTGCCATAAATTTCAGGTCCATTTCTGAAATCACTGTAAATGTAAATGAGATTATTTTATATCAGTCTCAGTCATCCTTAAAGGTATGGGTGCCTCATTCTCCTGAGGCAATAGTGTTTTGGGGAACAGTGGATATCTGGACAAAATTGGTATTTGCTTAGTGTAGCAGAGATGACTGATACCTGCCCTCATCTTGTTAGGCACCATTTTTGATGCATGCTGATAACTTCCTAGGCAAGTGTCTGTTACTCTCTCTCTCTCTCTCTCTCTCTCTCTCTCTCTCTCTCTCTCTCGGAGGGATTTCTCTGGGATTTGCTCTATCTGAGGGATTTCACAAGAACGTGTTTGGCTTGCATGTGGGGGCAGACTGAAAAGTGCTGAGGAATTGATTCTCCTGGAAGCAGCACTCAGTCACCAATGGATGAGAATTTATGTTGTCCCTTGGAGGGAAAACTCTTAAGTGTGTTCCACCATCTCCTTTAGGTCCCCAAGGGTACCGAGTTCGTTGCTCACAGTGATAATTGGCTCATCAACACACTGTATTTACTTCCTTCCCTTCCCTTCCCTTCCTGTGTCGCGTCCTCACACTCCTACCAGTGTTTCCTCATATCACCTCTCAAACAAACTCCTAGCCCACAAATCCCTGCCTCAGGGTCTGCTACTGCGGGAGCTCAACCTAAGTTGGTAGGAAGGAAGAAGGAAGAAAGATTCTGTGCAGGGAGCTAACAGTGTCCAGTACAGGCACAAGGAGAGCCCAGAACCACTTGTAAAACCCCTTAGGATACATATTTATTGGTCTCCAACCAGTCTCCCCAAAAGACCCCCAAAGTAAGACTGAGACTAAGTATTCCCAAGAATATGTACAAACCTGAAAACTTCTGACAAAATGCAAAATTGTATACCTTCTGGAAACTTGATGGCTATAATTATTAGTAGATATAAAGTTTTCTGAATAAGCCTCTGAGATTTCATTAGCCAGAATGCTTCAGATTGAAACTTTTTGAATATAGATTTGCTTTCCAGTGTTTCTGTCTTTCCCTTCCTGAGAAAAGTGTGTTTATCTCTGGAGATTTGGGGTTACTTGAGATTTTGATTGTTTTCCTAAATCTGCTTCACAGAGATTTGGGGTATTGTTATTATGTGATACTTTTAAAAAGAATGATACTTTTAAAAATAATTTTATTTCTTCAAATAAAGTCTTTGGCTCATTGGTTTACAATATTCCTGGAGTTTTAAACTTTAAAATATAAAGTTCAAAAGGAATATAACCACTAGAGGGATAGGAAAAATTGAAAGCTTGATTTTCATCAACTAAGATTGGAAACCAGAGCTTTATCACTCATATTTGCACAGATGCCATGTGTCTGGAACCTTGGACATCTGGGATGTGGGCGTCTCAGCCTTTCTTCAGCTTCTTACTAGAAACTGAGGAGTTTTCTTGACAGCAGTAATAAATCAAACATCCACAAGAAGCAAAGAGATAATTGAAGTGAAACACAAACTGTAAAATGTTCTCCCTAAAATTATTACAGCCTTTTCTCAGTGGTTTCTTTCCTTGGATCTGCTAGAGTCATGAGTTTTCAGGAGAATGCATGAATTGGAGATGTCAAAATTATTTGCTTTTGTGGAAATTTTAATTTGTTCACAGCGTACACAGATGGAAGCTAACTTACAGAGCACATCCCACGAACTCTAGGTAGCCAAATTTGTCTTAGGCTATTACAAATTCATGGTATTTTTTGACTTTCTGAATTTAAATTTTTGACCTGTTTTAGTGTAAATGTCCTTCAACAGGTATAATAAACATTCTAAAGGGATTTGCTATACTTCAAAGGACATAAATGTGTATTCTGAGAATTTCATTCTGACAAACTGATGTATTTGATGTATTGAAAGTTAGATATAGCTGTTGAACTGTGGACTTTTCTGTAGGAGGACCCTGAGATTACTATTTTCTGTGGCATCATATTCATAAACAATTTCTGTTCAGTTGGATGTTTCTAATGTATTTTAATCCGATTTTTTTTTTTTTGGCTAAGGGTAAAAGATTGGGTTGGCTATACTGGGAATCAATAATTTAAAAACATTTTAGATTGATTAAGTAGTATTTAAAAATAAAACTAATTAATAGATATTTTATGACGTTCCCCCAAATTTCAGAAGCAGCAACTCTTTCGTGAAGAGGAAAAATTGTTGCCAGTACTCACATAAGATTATTTAGTTTTTTTTTTTTTTGCGGTATGCGGGCCTCTCACTGCTGTGGCCTCTCCCGTTGTGGAGCACAAGCTCGGGACGCGCAGGCTCAGCGGCCATGGCTCACGGGCCTAGCCGCTCCGCGGCATGTGGGATCTTCCCGGACTGGGGCACGAACCCGTGTCCCCTGCATCGGCAGGCGGACTCTCAATCACTGCGCCCCCAGGGAAGCCCAGATTATTTAGTTTTAATGCGATTCCTCTAGGAAGAACTATAAAAATGGTTGATCTTTCTTCCTATTTACAGATTGAAATCATCAACCATCGCTTCTTCCTCATGGCTCTCAGGGCAGTCTTAACCAGCTTCTTGAAGTCAGAATGCACTTGAGGAGGCTGAATATCTCCATAAAATGGTGGCTTAATCAATGAAAATGAAATATTTTAAAAATTAAACTGGCAGAATGATTCCCTTAGTTGTAGCACACTTAAGCACGATCAAATGAGACAACACATTAGAATGCAGTTTTGAAAAACTACAAATTCACTACTGTTCACAATTCACACACATTCATTATTGTTACTCTCATCGTACACCTCCATATTGAGTTAAACAGCACATTATTTCTCAAGCTTGAGGCATAAACATCATTCCATATGTTAGCTTGAATGCAGGGTTTTGGAGCTTGTTTGATCTGTTTAGAGATTCCTTAATATTTCTGCATGATCCATTTCTATTGCCCATAAAGTCTCCTTTGATTCCAGAGCAATATGCTTCCACGATATTTCCAGACTTGTTCTAGCTAAGGGGAACAAATCTGTTATTATTCACACACACCTACCCCATTTACAAAGATCTGAGGGAAAACTAGGGGAAACTACTGGTTGCCTACCTAGTATCTATTTCATCCCTTTCCCTCAAATATGATTCCAGTTTTGAATAGGCAAATCCCCCCTGCACCTTTCCCTGCACAGTTCAAAAAACTGACCCTGTCCCTCCCTCCAATGGTATAACCTGTGATATAGGTTGGTGATGGAAATCCTGGAACTTGGAAGCTTCTGTGAGGGTTTTCTGCTATCAAGAGGTGGAGATTTGGAGGCGGAGATCCTTTGTTTAGTTGAGCACACTAACTGGGGGTATTTGGAGATGCAAAGTTAGACCCAGAGAGTAGTTTAGAGTGTGTGTGTGTGTGCGCGCATGCGTGCGATGTGGTAGGTAACGGCATTACGTCCGAAAATAAGCACTATTTAGGAGGGTTGAAGCTGGGAACTCGAGTTCATAGGAAAAGGGTCTCAGGAGGGTAGAGGAAGGCAAGATGTTGGTGCCAAGATGCAGTCTGGGGGACAGACCATGACCAGCAGGAAAAAATTCCCTATCCCAGGGAACAACCAAGGGATGTCTAATACAGTTTTATTTGTTGCCATTTACCTTACTGTGTTGTCAGTTCCTCCTATGTCCCCAACTTTTAGTCAAAACAGGCGGTGTACAACAACCCTGGGTTCGTGATTCTCTGGGGGACAAAGTGCATTGGGTTGTGTTCAGCAAGGCATGAAATAGGACAGTGAGAGAGGGCGACCTCTGTAGAGCTGAATGTGATGGCCGGAAAGAAGGCTCAGCCTGGACAGGTCTACAGAATGAAAATCTCCCCCTGCCCCCCAAGCAATTCCTGGCAGGGGTTGGAGTCTTTCCCACAGCACGTGGGATGGAGGTTCCAGCCATTTCATTTGGATGTTAAAGGGTAACACCAGAAACCTAGGGAATCTGGGGACACCAGGTTACAGACGGAATCAAGCTCATTACGTACACTCAAACATATATTTGTGTCTTTGCTGGAGTCATTCTTTTTGTTTTAGTCCTTCGCCATTTTCTTCCCCAGCAGATAAACTTTTGTGGAAAAGATCTTTAAATTTAGTACATTCACACAATAAGGTTGCTGCCATATGTTGCTTATCATAGGAAGTGCAAATGATCAGAGTCAAACAGAACATTTTTGTATTTAGCGTGTTCCACAGAGCTGTCTTCTTATAGCCTTTTTTTCATTAACAATGGAGAGAAAAATACACTGACGTCAGCTGTGGATGTTGCCAAAGAAGACATTTGCTTTCTGTTAGCCTCAATCCTCCTCTCCGAGGCTTACCGCATCTCATGATGGGCTCCCAGGGCAGGATCTGCTTTATGCAGGGCTCCCAGAGATAAGGATGGGAGAAACTCCTGTTCAGAGCTCAGCTGTCCCATTGGAGCTCTTTTTCTTCCTCTTCTTGTGGAACATTTGGCAGCTTCAGTCAGAGGTCGCTGAGCCCACCCAATCCTGAGATGCACATTCCAGGCACGGCAGTGTGGCTAATGTATGCAGCACCATCAGGGCTTAGCTTACGACATCTACGTTTTGGGAGAAGCAGTTGGTGTGTTCATCTCCAGATGTGGCCCATCTGTGCTCCTTCAGTGAATGCAAATGGTGGAGGGATATGCAGTTTACGCCCCTGGTCACTTTCATGGAGCGGGAAATGGCCCAGTGAGACCTCTTGGGGTCATCTCAGGAGAGTGTCCCAAATGGCCAATCAAGGCTGGATCCTGGCAGTCCCTTTAGTGCAGACTTTGAGGAGAGGAGAATGGGATTGAGTCTGGGTAGGGAGAAACTGACGCTCATAAGATGGTTACAGTGGTGCTAAGGGTCTGAGAGATCAACAGGCCCCTGGTACAGAAAGACGGAGTAACTGTGCAGTAACCTCTGGGAAGGCAGAAGGACCCACTGCTAAGGAAGCCCTAGGTCACGGACATCACTCATGTATGTACATGTACGTGTACCACATGAGTGAAAGTGGGTGTGTGCTGGGGGACACCTATTCCTAAGTTCTTAGGACCTATTCCCTCTCTCCCATTCTTTTTCTGTATTGAGTTAAAATTCACATAACCTAAAACGAACCATTTAAAAGTGTACAACTCGGTGGCATTTAGTACATTCACAATGTTGTGTAATCCCCTCCTCTATCTAGTCCCCAAATATTTTATCACCCTGAAAGGAAACCCTGTGCCCCTTAAGCAGTCTCTCCCCCATCACCCTTCTTCCAAGCCTCTGACGACCACTAAGCTGCTTCCTGTCTCTATGGCTTTACCTATTTTGCATATACCATATAAATGGAATCGTAAAATACATGACCTTTCATGTCTAGCTTCTTTTTAGTATAGTATTTTTGAGGCCCCTCCATGTTATAGCATGTATCAGTATTTCATTTTTTATGGCTGAATAATATTCCCTCATGTGGCCAGACCACATTTTGTTTATCCATTCGTCAGTGGATGGACATTAGGGTAATTTGCACCTTTTAGCTATTTTTAACAGTGTTGCTGTGAACATTTGTGTACCAGTTTTTATTTGAATTTCTCTCCCCATTTTATAGTGTGCCTTTCTCAGAGAGAACAAAAGTTACAAATGTTAAATGAAACATGATCACACATGAAATCAGTGATAGAAGATGTTATGGTTCTATTTATTTTATGACCACTGTTGTAGACCTCACAAAATATTCATTGCCACAAACTAAAGATAAGCTATAACTACATGTGTTAGACAAGGGCTGGAAAAAAAGTAATAGAAATTCAGAAAAATTTTATTCTTTAACTGATATGGAAGTGTCTTTAAATTTCTGTTCATCTTTAAAAAATTGAAGTTGGGAACGTCAGGCAATGAATTATGGGTATGGCTGGTGTCAGACAGATTTTACAGATCATCAAATAATGTACTCACACCAAAAGAAAAGGCCTTGGCGCTACACATTGACAAATACCTTGTATATTTATATGTTTTTTTTCTATTTTTATGATTATGTATTATATATTTAATATACAATATATAGTATACAATTTAAATGGTACACATATATTTTTAAGTTGAAATAAAGTGTTTTAAGACTTAGAAAACAGATAAATCATGACACCATTAGATTGTACCTACCCCTCCTTCCTATCCAGGTACAGATTGGTTGATTTAAGATTTGATTCTCTAACTGGATTGCATGGAGGAGGGAAGAGAGGTAAAAATGGAAAGGTAAGTGTAGAGCCACAGTGCATAGACTACTCTGGTGTGTCCAGGAGCCAGAAGACAGGACACCTGGCTCCCTAGTTCCTCATCACATAATCAGTAAAATGTCGTCAGACGCACTCAGAGACGGGGTCCTTCTCAGAGAGGTCTTGAGCCTCTGAGCCTTGAGGCTGCTTTTATCAAAGAGGCCACTGTCGCCAAAGGTCCTGTGCGGACCCAGTGACAATCAGTGCTGGCTGAGAGAGTGATGGTGGTGATAATTGCACAGACCACTGACCTGTTCCTCTCCCCTTCATCCTCCAACTGCCAGTCCACCAACGTTGCCATCCAAGTAATGCTTTGAGTACAAGGAGAGAGAGGAAATGCCTCTCTGGGGTGGATGACAGCTCATTTCCCTCGTGGCAGGTAACTTTCATATCTGAGAAAGGGTCATCAGCAGGGAAGACTGTAGTGGATTGGTAAGATCTGATTTTATTTTGCCTACAGCATCTGTGGGTGATACTGGAACTCCCCTTATTCAATGGCAGCAGAGCCCCGCTTTTTCCTTGGGAGCTAGGAAAATGATGAATTTCTAGTTCCCTTGTAAGTGGGAGTCTCAGCTCACAGCCAGCACTGACTGCCAGCTACCAATGTATGAAGAGTAAGTGACCATCCCTGACCAGATTGTTGCTCAAGAAATGGGATTCTCTGTGCCCTTTGACCTTTCCCAGCCAGTCCTATGTCTTACTCCAACAAATTTATTATTATAGTGACATCTGTAAGAAAAGATGAGATATCTGGAAAAATGGTAAGACATGTAATTCTAGACCAGAATTGAGGGAAAACCCTTGCTTCCCAGGCCAAACACGATGTGAGCCAAATAAAACTTTTAAATCCAGCCTTTTAGCTGAAAGTCCATAATTTTTCCTTTCCCTAAATCTTTTTTTTTTTCTTTTTGGACAAGGCTCATCTGGGAGTCACCAAAGTCAAAAGATAAACAGCAAGAAGTATTTATTAGACCATCTGAAATTCTCAAAACCTGAGAACACCTTTGAGCAATTACAATGGAGTTACGTGTAAAGGTAACTTTTTCGGATTGGTCAAAATTTTCACTGTCTTAGACAAATGAATGGCTGATATATTGTTTGATATTATAGAAACCTCCCAATTACTGGCTAGGGAAGGTTGTGCACAACTTGTTAGAAGCCCAAAGGCTTAAGGGTTTGTTTGTTTGTTTTTTATAAATTTATTTATTTTTGGCTGTGTTGGGTCTCTGTTGCTGTGCGTGGGCTTTTCTCTAGTTGTGGCGAGCAGGGGCTACTCATCGTCGTGGTGCGTGGGCTTCTCATTGGTGGCTTCTGTTGTTGCGGAGCACCGGCTCTAGGTGTGCGGGTTTCAGTAGTTGCGGCACACGGGTGCAGTAGTTGTGGCTCGCAGGCTCAGTAGTTGTGGCGCATGGGCTTAGTTGCTCCGCGGCATGTGGGATCTTCCCGGACCGGGGCTCAAACCTGTGTCCCCTGCGTTAGCAGGCAGATTCTTAACCACTGAGCCACCGGGAAGTCCAGGGTTTGCCTTCTGACTTGAGGACTGAAAAGGCACTGTACATAGGGTGTGTGTGTGTGTGTGTGTGTGTGTGTGTGTGTATTTATGTGTGTGTGTATGACATTTCCGTTGCTGAGGCTAGCTCAAAGAAGGGTGCAGCAATCCTTTCACAAAATCCCAGCCTATGGACAGCCAGTTGCTCATGGCTGCAAGTGTCGTTGCATTTGCAGTCACTTCATATGTGGATCATGGCAACAACATAGGACCTCCAGTCAAAAGACCTGGCTCAGCATCCTGGCTCTGCCAATTGCAGCTGAATGACCCTGGACAAGACACTTAAGCACCTTTACTCTCTCTGCCTCATCTGTAAGAAGGGTGTCTGTACTTGATGGTCTCCGGGGTTCCTGCTGGCTGTAAGAGCTATGACCATTGGTTTGAGTCAAGGCTTTGGCATAGCAACAGACAGCTGGCTTTAGAGACCCCGTTTATCAACAGCATCTGCATAATTTACCACTTCCTTAAGTCCCAATATTTCTCAGATGCTCGCTGTTCTGTGAAATCCACGGTGCTCTCCAGCTGAAAGGGCAGGCAGAGAAGGAAAGGGGCAGAAAGTCTGGTTAAAATATTGAAAGTGAGAACTGATGGTGTGAGACAACTCCATATATTGATTTTAGACAGCTTCCTCTGTCCTTGGCCACAGAAGAGCCTACTCCACTGCTTCCCTCTGGCCCACATTGACCCAGAGTGAAGCCATGCAAAGAACGCTTCTTTTTCTGGCTTCATGCTGGCCGAGGCGAGTAAAAAGCAGCTCCTTTCCACAACATATTTCCTTGCACCTCCTGACAGTGTCTCCTTCAGCTACTGAAAAATGGAAGACCACAAACCAAAAGGCTGTTTCAGGAACCAGAGTTGAGAGAACCTGGAAAGGGACCCCAAAGGGAAGTCATTCTGGAGGGATGGCAATGGGTCCTTGAGCCAGAGTCAGCAAGGGAGCCAGCAGCATCTGTGACAACACCAGGCACAAACGGAAACGATCGTTCGAGGTCTCTGGGGTCACAGACACGGGGCTCCCTAGCTGAGGGTTTGATCCTTCTCCAAGGAGAGCCTAGGGAGAGAGAGTGTTTGCTAAACGATGGCTGCCTTCCCAGGACTGCAATGCGACTTGGTCAGAGGGGAGAGATGTTGTTTTTCCTTTCTGAGTACCTGCTGGGTTTGTCTGTGGTCCATTCAAGTCTGCGGAACCCTCTTGCCCTTCCTGTTTTGCCCCGGATTGCCTGTATCCTTCTTCCTGTATCCTTCTCTCAGTTTGGCTCTGGGATAGCACTTGACTTTTACAATTAGAGAACAGGAATTACTCCATTTTCCTCCCATCTCAGGTGACAAAACTCACTGAGATGCCTTTGTGAAGTCAGAGACGCCACACAAGTCCAAATGCTCTGGTTTCTGGAGGTGGTTTGCCCTTTACTTCTCAGCAGAAGCTTCTCTGGACAGGCTGTGAGAAGGGTGTCTTGAGGAGAATGTAGCTTTGTGAAATGTTTGCAGACATGGGCTTTTCGGTTTAGGGCTTTTCTTCCTGTGGGTTACTAGTGTACCTTGTAGCTTGTGGCTCTTTTATGGTTAATTTTTTTACACTAATAAGAGTTTTAATAAATTTGTTAAATTAATACTTTCTGGTTCAGTATTTAGCACAGATACCTTCACAATACTGATAGTTGAAACAGAAAGGTCTAATTAAACTAATGCTTAATAAGTCGGTTTTTGTCCCAAACTGGGTATTTCTTTATATTTCTCCAATACTTATTTATGGAATCCTTCAAGCTTTTCCTAGGATATAAATGTTTTTGGAGAAATTTTTCCACCTATGGTTTCAATCTTAGGTCAAATCCAAGCAACATTTTATTAAATTAATATTATTTGGGAGTTTTAATCTAGGTTTTCATGAATAAACTTTTGAGCTCTCAGGAAGCTTTGGTAGATCAGCACTTTTCAGAAGCAAAATAGGATATAAAAATGCAGCTTGTTTGAAAAAATTCTGCCTGATAAAACCACCACAAAGTCAGGAGACCAAAGACAAACTGTATTTACAATTCATATCACAGAGGGCTTATTTCTTTAGTATAAAGAGTTTTCCTACAAATAGGTATAAGGAAGACCAACCACCAGTGGAAAATTGGGCAAGCATGTTAACAGATAATTCACAGAAAACAAAATTTTATATAACTCTTAAAATATGAAAAGATCCAGTCGTTACTCATGACAAGAGAAATGTCCTTAAAAGTAAAATGAGTTATATCTTTTACCAGATTGGTAAATATGAAATTTTTGATAACACAATGTTGTTAGTGTAGGGAAACAGAGAATTGTATAGTGGAAGTAAAACTTGATAAAATCTCTAACAAAATTATATTAACAATATCTATAAATAGCATACAAATCCTTTGACTCAACAATTTCCTTTTCTGGGAATTTAACCTAAGATATAACCACACACATGTGAAATAATGTGTACAAGTCTCTTCATTGCAGCATTATTTTAATAGTGAAAGAATGGCAACAATGTAATTGTACAGGTCAAAAATTATTGTACTTTTTGCACATCTATAAAACCAAATATTATGCAACCATTAAAAAGAATGAGGCAGGCATATTTGTACTGAAATGAAGTTCCAAGATACATTGTGAGGTATAAAAAGCAAAGTAGAGAAGAATATGTAGAATAAACTATACAAAAATAAACAATATATGAAATACATATTGTATAATTACATAAAGCATACATGTCTACTTGACCTGTATTCTGTCAGATGGGTCTGTGTGTGTGTATGTGTGTGTATTTATACATGTATAGACTGTCTCTGAATGGATATACAAGAAATGGGTAATAGAGGAAAGAGAAAATGGGGGAAGGAGGATTGCTTTTCATTATATGTATTTTTGTATATCTTAAATTTTGTACGATAAGCAATTGTTCCCATTTAAAACTATCAATAAAATAATTTCTAAAAATAATTTTTAAAAGGATAAAATACTATTTTCTCTTTGAATATTCTGAAGTCCTTATATTTTTCTTGTGACCTCTAGAAGCAGGTGCCCCTGTCTCTTAAGCACAATTACTCAACAAACTAAAGAAGTCTTCATCTTATTATTCCTTCTTAAAATAAAAGTCTTTTCAAAGTTTATTTAGCCACAGCCCCTAGAGTAAATCTAGAAAAATTCCTGAGCTCTTTTTTCGCATCTGTGCCTGATCTTTTGATTCCAAGTTCTCTTCTAGATGGCTAAGTTTCTTTTTTCTTCAAGCAAAATTCAAGACCTTCTTGCTTTCTCTCCTTATTTTCCAAACGGAATAATGATTCTGGACCAGATACTATACAAATTTCTTTACTGTTATTATTTTTTTATTTAAAAATTTTTTTTTTTTTTTTTTATAATTTGAGAATTTTTTTAATCTTTTCAGCCAAATTCAAAAGTATATCAGTGTTATTGTTTTTATTAGTACTACAGAAATACCGATCTCTAAATAACATGGAAGAATCATTTTTTTTTTTTTTTTTTTGCGGTACGCAGCCTCTCACTGTCGCAGCCTTTCCCGTTGCGGAGCACAGGCTCCGGACGCGCAGGCTCAGCGGCCATGGCTCACGGGCCCAGCCGCTCCGCCGCATGTGGGATCTTCCCGGACGAACCCGTGTCCCCTGCATCGGCAGGCGGACTCTCAACCACTGCGCCACCAGGGAAGCCCTACTGTCATTATTTTTAATCATCACAACAATCCTGTTACAGATCCATTTTACAGATGAAGAAATGAAATACAAAGAGTTGAAGTTACTTGCTCAAAATTGCACAGTTAACAAGGGGCTTTTCAATGCTCAGAGAGATTAAAAATGACAACAAAAACACGTATAGCTTGGGAATAATTAACTTCTTCTACTTGGAATGAGACATAGAATGTTTAATACAAGTTGTCAGCTTGGAGGTGTTTGAGAAAATTCTTCGAAATGGCTGCATTCTTGTGTTTTTATTTCTCCTGACAGGGGAGCATATAAAATGGTTTGCTGATAACAATCTGGTGGAAAATTAATGTGACCTTGAAAACGTTGAGCAGCGTGTCCTGGGGAGGACCTAGAACTCTCCTCTGAGAATTGAATCAGTCAGGGTTCAATCAGAGAAGCATATATCTATATCTATATCTAACTTGTGCATGAGATATATTTTTATGTCTAATCATGAGCTTGAAGTTCACAGGGCAGGTGGCTGGGAAGGGGAGATGGATGTCAAGCGGGAGAGAGCAAGGACAAGCTGGAACCCATGAAGACTGACTGGAATGCAAGTCAGTTCTCTTTGCTTCCAACCTTGATGATGTGGTATCTTGCAGGAGAAGTTAGCGCCCTGCACCAAGGAGCTAAACACACACCTAGCCCAGGAGAAGGAACGCTGAAGCAGGACCCAGGGGACCAGGGGACAGTTGCAGAGCTGGCTGCTGCCCGACAAGGAGGTGGGTCGGCAGACAGAATGATACACAAGAGCAAGCGCCCACCTTGCTAGCACAGGAGCCAATATGACTGCCTCTTCACTTTTGCTCTCCAAATCTCGCACCAAAATGTCTCTTATGGCCCACCCTACCTAGAAACGCGCAGAAAAGGGAATTCTGGGAAGTGTAGTTCAGCCAAGTATTGCGGAGCCATCATGAGTGTGTTGAAGGAAGGCAGACCACAATCTTTGGGGCTCAGGTCTCTCCTGACACGCAGCTTGAGAGGCAGCCTCCTCTCCCAGCTTCCTCTAGACCCCGGGCTCATTCTCGTCTTCTCTCCTTGCTTATAGCCAGAGAAGAAGGAAAGGGGAAGTTCGGAAGCATCCATGTTTCCACCTCTGTCTCTGTCCAGTCATCATTTATTGAAGGTAAGACACAAAGACGAGGTGGTATTTTCTTTTTTTTTAAAATTAACTCAATTACTTGCCACATTTTTAAAAAAATTTAATTTATTTATTTTTGGCAGTGTTGGGTCTTCGTTTCTGTGCAAGGGCTTTGCACACGGGTGCAGTAGTTGTGGCTCACGGGCCCAGTTGCTCCGCGGCATGTAGGATCTTCCCAGACCAGGGCTCAAACCCATGTCCCCTGCATTGGCAGGCCGATTCTTAACCACTGCGCCACCAGGGAAGCCCAAGGTGGTATTTTCTTAATAAAATAAAACAAGTGAATTTCTGGTTTCTTTCTGGAGGAATAGTTGAGTACGGGGAAGTTGTTTTTCTCCTGTGATAACCTCTGTAAAGCTCTTAGTAGCTCTGCACTATGCCCCATATACAAAAGACTGGCAGTGTCATCTGTAACACAGTGGTCTTCCTGTTAGTGGTCAAGCCCACACCTGCAATCTTGAGAATGTTCAATTCGTTCTTTACTTCCGATTCAAGAGTTATCATCCTGTTCACAGCAGGAGGGGAACTGAGTCTGGTTTTGCTGGCCTGTCAGCCTCCCCTGTGTTCTGTCAGACCCTAGATTTTTTTTTTCCTTTAATATGCGTTGTGACCATCCCTCCCAGTCAGCAGACAGCAACTCTTCTGGAATTTCTCTTTTTCTGCCTTTTCCCTCCCTCTACTACAGCATCTCTGTCTTTTTTATCCCATTGTTTCCTCCTCCACTGATATTTAGCCCCTGCTCAAAGTTTTCAGTCATTTCTTCTCTCTGGTTGGCAAGGTGGCTTCAGATTACAAGGTAGGGGACAGGAAAGGCAGAGTGTCTCAGAGTGGGCTGGACTCTGAGTAGAGCATCGTGAAATTAATCAGACTCCTTGGATTAGAAGACTGAACTCCTGCTCCCCTAGCTCACGTACCTCTTTTTGCAAGTTGGGCTTCATTGCAACCACTCGCTTCTATTCCTTTAGCTTCCTCCTGACTCATCTGGGGGTGTGGACACTAATCAAGAGTGCCTTGCTAACAGCTTAGCATCTCTTACTAGGCTCTGCCCCCAACCAGTCTCTCTCAACCTCTGGGATCCTAGTTTTCTGTGATTGTTAATGTTATATGTCAACTTGATTGCACCAAGGGGTGCCCGGGTAGCTGGTTAAACATTATTTCTGGGTGTATCTCTGAGGGTGTTTCTGTTAGAGATTAGCGATTCAATTGGTGGGCTGAGTAAAGCAGACAGCCCTCCCCAATATGGCTTTATACAATCCATTGAGGGCCTGAATAGAGCAAAAGGGTGGAGGAAGGGAGGATTTGCTCCCTCTGCCTGACTGCTTGAGCTGGATATTGGTCTCATCCTGCCCTCAAAGATCCTGGCTCTCAAGCCTTTGGACTTGGACTGGAATCTACACCATCAATTTTTTAGTTCTCAGACTTTCAAACTATACTGCTGGCCTTCCTGGGTCTCTAGCTTGCAGATGGCAGATCATGGGACTACTCAGCACTCATAATTATGTGAACCTGTAACTTCTTTTTTTTTTTTTTTTTCTTTTTTTCTGTGGTACGCGGGCCTCTCACTGTTGTGGCGCCTCCCGTTGCGGAGCACAGGCTCCAGACGCGCAGGCTCAGCGGCCATGGCTCATGGGCCCAGCCGCTCCGCGGCATGTGGGACCTTCCCGGACCGGGGCACGAACCCGTGTCCCCTGCATTGGCAGGAGAACTCTCAACCACTGCGCCACCAGGGAAGCCCTGAACCTGTAACTTCTAATTAATCAATCAATCAATCAACCAATCAATTGACAAATGATTATCTATCTATCTATGCATATCCTATCGATTCTGTTTCTCTGGAAAACCCTGACTAATATGGTTTCTGTTCCGTTGCCTAGTGGAGAGCCAGGCTTTCAGCCTAGTCTTTTTGGATGGCGCCTTCACTTGGTCTGCTATTTCACTGTCCCTGAACTTGGATAATCCTCAACCCCATACTCTGGGCTCATAGATCAGTCCTGTCCTTCCTTGCGCTCAGGCCAATAAACTATAACCCCACGTGGGACCCAGCGTTCAGACTTCCCTTTCTAGGAAGAGCGTTCAGGCATCAGGCTGGGCTTGGAGCTTTTGAAGAGCTACTGCAGATTCAGCTTTGGGGCAGTGAGGAAGCTGGGTGCAGGGTGGGGGAAGGTTGTTTTTAAGATGCCCAGCAGGCTCTAACATAGGTGGCCTTGATGGAATCTTCCAACTTCAAGAGTCAATAATTATGCAGTGGAGCCAGGAAGGATGGCTGGGTGGCCCCAGTGGGCAGATACCTGGGATTATGAGAGAATAGGTACTGGGATGATGGCAGAAGGAGAAAAAGCACACTTCTTTCTAGGAAAGTAGATTAGGTTTTGTTCTGTCTCCTGGGATAAGATAATGGGAAGAGACTTTAGTTATGTAACTCAAACCCAGGAAGGATCTAGAATTCCAAGCAAGTCCTGATATGTACGGTCTTTCTATGTTTTCCTTGAGAGGTAGTTATGAACTCATTCTACCAGCGATGGAGAACTCACTTCATACTTGATCTTTGGGGAGCTCTAATTCTGAACAAATTCCTTAATATATTGTATCAAATCCATCTTCTCATTTATTGTTAATTTTCTTAGGTGTGGATAATGGTCGTGTGTTTATGTAGGAGAAAGCCCTTATTACTGGAGATGCATTTTAAAAATAAGGGTGAAGTATTATGATATCTGCAACTAACTTTAAAATGGTTCAGGAAGAATAGCATATATGCTTATATATAGTAAATAAAATAAATATGACAAAAAATTAATGGCTGAAAGGAATAGGTATAGAGGTGTTCATTTTACTATTCTCTCAACTTTTCTCTGTATTTAAGATAATAAAGGACTAGGGGAAAAGTCAGCCTTCCAGTAACTTCTACCACTAGTCCTTATTTTCTTCTCTGGATGAACATGGAACTGATTTAACTCCCTTTTCTTGTGACAGCCTTTTAAATGTTGGAAGACATTTTACACAATGGAGGCGCTCTATATCTATTACTCTTACAATGAGGATTTGGGTCATCTAACCATCCTGAGACCTCAAGTGTCCCCAGAGCTTCTCTGTTGAAATGTGGGCCAGTGGAACTTATGATGGAATGTGATGGGGAGAGGGCCACAAAGTGTGGGCAACAGTTTATAGCAGTGGATAGAACTCATGAACTCCTTGGATACATGGCAATTCGTAGCTGTCATGGTTAATTGCATGGACTCTGAAGTCAGACTGCCTGGGGGTGTGGCTCCCAGATCCATCACTCATCAGCTTCGTGACCTTGAACAAATGACTACCCCGTCTGCCTATTTCTCTCATCTGAAAACTGGAGAATACAAGCAGAATCTTCTATTGGCTATTGATAATAATTGACATTCATATTGGTCATACTAATAGCCTCCTTTTATTGTATAAGATTAACAAATTGAAAAATATTTAAGGACTTAAAATATTGGCTGGCACTAGCAGCTCTCAATAAATGTTAACTATTATTGTTATTTTTTATTATTATTTTGTTTTGAGTTTTATCTTTTTTTTGCCATTAATCAAGTCAACAAATGGTTATTGAACACCTGCTTCTTTATGTATCTGGTGATGGAGGTGCAGAGAGAAATGAGATTTTGTTATGCCCTGCAGGAGTTTACAGGCAGTAAGCAGGACCTAAAGCCAGTGGCTTCCTGGCTGGAGGGGAGGGAGGCACTGGACCTACAGCAAGGGCAAGTTCAGTCCTTTGTCTTATCACCTCCTTCTGAGGGTTTAAGAGCTCCTGGATCCAGAACACTGCATTGGCCTTGGAAAAGAGTAAAGAGCTCCCTCAAACTAAAGATAATGGCATGAGAAGGTAATATTTTTGAATGTTTTCCTAGAAGACAAAGAAAATTAACTTCAGCCTGATCTACCTGATAAAACCCAAAGAATAAGTATGATTCATGTTTGCTTTTACAAGTTCCCATATTTCACCAATTAGTTTTAAAAGTAAATAAAATCATGACTATTCAGGAGAAATAAAAAACAAAATTAATGTGAGTCAAGGCATATCCAGCTAAGTCTGGTGCAGATAAGGGAATGTTTAAGAGAAAATATTTCGTTTTGCAAAACATCATCCTTTTGACAAGTGTTCATGGCTTGTACGTGAAATAGCTTAAATCACTGATCACACCAGCAATAAAACATGCCTGAACTTCAAGTCTTTTCATGTATTTTAAATGGTCCTTTTTTGGGGGGTCTCTCTAAGGGAGCTAAATGAGTGAGATCAAATAATTTTAATAAGAAGAGGATTCAACAGTCCCTTGAGATACAATAGAATGCATATGACTGCTGATATAATAGATTCCCATCTTCAGCAATGATAAAGCAAAAAGAAGTTGGAGAGGGTGCAGGCAGTGGGGAAAGGTGCTGCAGGACCCCGGGTTGGATCCTCCTGCCTTGGCTTTCTGCTGAGTGTGCTTAGTTGGTGGTTGTTTCCGTTCTTTTGTGTCTTCACCAGTTGGTGAGTGCTTCCTTTTTTAAGGAAGGTCACAAGAAGTCCTGTTGAGTTCTTCAGAATTTTTTAAAAAAATAAAAATATTTGAACTGACCTCGTAGCAGTTGCATAAACATGCTGGGAATATGGGCACAAATTAACTTGCTTGCTGTGATTTTATTCTTTAAGGAAAATAGATGGTGTACATTTTTCAATCCTCTTTCTCCCAAGATGCTAACACCTTCTTACAGCTGAATTTCCTGAAAAGACATTTGTTCTAAACCAAAGGTCAGATGAGGTTCTTTAATTAGAAGTTCCAGAGAGTTCTTGTACACAGGTCAATTCTGTAGCCATTTAACTGGTTTAGGCAGAGCTATTGACTGCTGACTATTTTTACAGTTTTTTTTCTTTGCCTGTTTCCTTTGAAAGTATCAGCTGGAACAACTTGTAAACACACTTTAGATTATGCGAGGTCATCGTCTGTAGATCTTGCGTTTTATGTGCTTGAATGTTCAGGAAGAAGGAATCACAGTATGTGGCTATGACTCTCATTCTCATCAAATTAGAAGGAACATGTCCTTCACATAGAAATACAGTATTTCTTGGTCTTTTATAGTAAGCTGAAAAGCTTTATCTTATCCATAACTTCCTGTTTGTGCGCTCTGAATATTTTCAGCACTTGGGCTGTGGAGTCAAGAAGCCACAAAAGTTTGAGGTAGGATAAGGTGGGGAGTCTATTCTGCACCCAAGAACTTTAAAGTTTCATATAAACGGGTGTGTGGAGAGCGAACATTGTCCATTGTGAGCCATTGTGACAGTGACCATTACTCAGATTTCATTTAGTAGTAAGACTGTTAGCTCACATCTGTTTGGCAACATCTAGAGGATCCTGTTCCTTGAAAGAATGAATGAAAATGTAGTTCAGGTGTTGTGGTTGTCATCCCGTTTTATTCATTCAGCTAAAAATTACTGGCCATTCTCGGAGTGCCACGCGCACTTTCCGGGGACTGTTTTATTCCTTTATATTTTTGCGTGGGCTGCTGTTTCTCCTCTTTGCCTTTCTAACCTCTGCTGGTCCTGCAAGCCCCACCCCCTCAATGACCCTCCCCTGACTCTTCCCATGTGAGTTGCCTGGCCTTTCTAAGGCTTCTCTTGAGCTCCATGCAGCCCTCTAACATAGCCCTGTATCATATTTGCTGATTTCTTTGTAGCTGCACCCCCAGCTCCCAAGAGACTGTGGGATCCATGGGGCAGGGCCGGTGTTGTATTCAGATTTGTGCCCCAGCGCTTGGCAGAGCGTCTGGCACATGGTAGAAGCCTAGTGAATGGTTGGTGAATGAACGCAAGCAACCGTCCCGCGTTCCCTACCCTTGGGTAAACCTGAAGAAAGATGAACTAGATTTGAGATCTTACTGCATAATTAAATTACCCTGTCCAAATAATTTTTAAAGCTGAGAGGAAATTCAGAGATCGGCTACAGGAAATTGAGGACTAGAGAGGTGAAGAGAGTTGGCCAAGGTTATGCAGCTGTTTAGTGGCAAACTGGGACTGAAGCCCAATCTCCTGCTGGCCAGGCCTAGCCCAAATATGGGGAAGATTAGTTGTTATTTCCTCTTCAAAATTACCTTGGAATCCAGGCAAAATGACTTAGCAACCTAAAAATGCTAATGGGGAGACAGCAAATTAAAACTATTTACAGGAATGAATCTAACAGCAAGTATGCAAAACTCTCTGGAAAGAGGAGAAGTGGAGATGGACTCACAGCTGATTTCTTCTGACAGCGTCATGGGCCTGTAAGCCAGTGTTTGCTGGCCAAACTCTTAACGAGGGTAGATGTCTGAACAGGCCCAGCTTGGCATCTGTCTCTGACACAGATTTGGGTTGAAAGACATATGTCAAGTTCAAAAAAACTAATCGATGCGTTTGTTATCCCTAAATGTATCAAGCAGGAGATCTGAAATCTTTCTCATTTTTAGTGTTGAACAATGGTGGATGTAAAGAACAAGTGATTTTTATTTTCCACCTTGTGATTTAGAAACCAGTTGAGCCTATTTCCAGAACAAGGCCCATAAAGAAAAAAAATCTGATTTGGGGATGTGCGTTGAAGTCAGTGTTGACTAATGAGTGGTTAAGCATTGGGAAGGCTTTGTGAATATTTAGCAGAAACATGGCAAATTGGTACCAGTGACTCAGAATTTACCTGCACATGTGTTTTGTTTGGATGGTTCAGTGTTTTAACATTGAAAACATTGTCGACCTTTAAAAATAAGAAGATTTCACATGTAAAAAATTCTGGATTTCTACCTAATTTTAGAAAGTGAGAGAATCCGGTAACCCTGGATGCACTTGTATATTAGTTTTCTCATATACAAACTAGGTGTCTTAAAACAGATATCTATTCTCTCACAGTTCTGGAGGACAGAAATCCAACATCAAGGTTTTGGCAGGGCCCCTCTCCCTCTGAAGTTTCTAAGGGAGAATCCTTCCTTGCTTCTTTCAGCTTCTGGTGGTTGCCAGCATTCCTTGGCCTACTCTGCTTCTGTCTTCACGTCACCATCTCCTCTTTGTGTCAAAATTCCCTCGGCCTCACTCTAGTAGGAACTTTGTCGTTGGATTTAGAGCCCACCCAGATAATCCAGGATGATCTCATCTCAAGATCTTTAATTATATCAGCAAAGACCCCACATCCTTCATCCAAACTCTCTGTGATAGGCAGAAAAATGGCCCCCAAGGATGCCTACGCCCTAATCTCTAAAACCTGTGAATACGTTACCTTTACAAAAGGGGCTTTGCAAATGTGATTAAGGTTTAGGACTTTGTAAGACTACCCATATTATCTGGGTGGGCCCAGTCTAATCACATGAGTCCTTAAAAGCAGAGAACCTTTCCAGGCCTGTGCTCAGAGAGATATGTGAGGACAAAAGAAGGGTCAAAGGGACAAAGCATTACTAGCTTTGAAGATGGAGGAAGGGGAGGCCATGAGGTAAGGAGAGCAGGCAGCCTCTAGAAGCTTAGAAGGCAAGGAGATGGATGCTCCCTAGAGCCTCTGAAAGAAACACAGCTCTGCAGACACCTCGATTCTAGCTCAGTGAAGGTCACGTCAGACATCTGACCTCCAGAATGGAAAATAATAAATTGTACTGTTTAAGCCACTAATTTGTGGTAATTTATTACCTCAGAGATAGAAAACAAATACGCAGATCAGGCAGATGGCTTGCTCCAGGTCTAATTGAAGGGTTTTGGCTAGGACAGCCATTTGTCCTCGCCATTTCTTTTCCCTGTGCTTCCCCTAGAAACCTGCACGGTTTGCTTCCTTATTCACTCAGGTGTCTGTGCAAATGTCACCTAATCAGAGAATCCCCAAGAGACCCCTAACCTTAAAACAGAAACAAAGCTAAACAAATCCTACCGTTCTTTTTACCCACCTTTATTTTTCATCATAGCACACATCTAACGTTGTACATTTAATTGTGTCTACTGTCTGTCTTCCCCTGCTAGAACTGGAGCTCTGTGAGGGCAGGGTCTTGCTAGTTTGTTCCTAGCTGTATCCCCAGGGCCTCAAATGATGCCCAGCAAGCAGTGGGCCATCAATAAATATTTGAGTGAATGAACGGATGAATAAATGCAGACTTCCCATGCTCCCTGAGGCCCTATTCATGTACTTCCCTTTCATAAGATTTCCTGGAATTCTTCCCATCAATTCTCTTTTAAACTGAGTGGATGAGGGTGCCCCACCTAAGCTACCATCCATGCAGAGGGTGTCCACTTGGAGTCCTGGGCCCCTCTGTTCTCCTGCTGTCTCTCTTTCCAGTCCTTGATATGAACTTTGGGGGAGGATGTGCCCGTGATCTCTGCACTGCCCACTCCTGTTTCCTGGGTATTATCTCTGCCTCTGTTCATTCCCTGTTGGCGCTTTTGTTTTCAACCTTTGAAACACTGTGAACTGGAGTTTTCCCAAAAGCAGACCCAGAAGCAAGGACTGGAGTGCAGGTCCTCCATTTGGGAAGGTGATCCCAAGGAACAGAGTGAGGCAACAGGGAAAGTGAAGGAGGGAAGTGGTCAAAGCTGATACGCAGGCAGCAATGAGGACTTACCACTGTCAGTGACTGAGTTCAACCTCCTGGGGGCCCCTGGAGAGGCAAGGAAGCTGCAGCATTTATCCATCAGCTTCTGTTCTTCATGAATTGAGAGTTATCTTTGGATGTGCAACATCCCTGGCATTTGTGGTTGCCCTGCAGGAGGGCTGCACAAATTCCCTCAGGGGGATGGAGAAAACCTTCAGGCAGATAAGCAAAGAGAGGCAAGTAGTTAAGAAGGCAGCTGACAACCTGCCTCAAATTGTCTAGGAGTTGAGGGGTGGAACGGCAACCGTTATCTGTTCCAGTGCACCAGGTTCTCATAGTTCTTACTGGATGGGGAAGGCCCGAGACCCGTACCCCACACCGCCCCGTGGTGAATTCACCCACTGCCGTACACTTTCCCGCCTCCACCATGGAGACATGACCTTAGCTTCTCGTGGCTTGGCTCCCTGCAACAGTAAAGTAGTTCCTTGTTTGCATCGCTCAGATCCATGCGTCCGCTCTGTTATGCTTCGAGGTGGTGGCCAGCCACAGTCTCTAAGAAGAGAAAAGGACAAAAATCAGGAGTGCTCACACAACAAGCTGTGGTTCCTGTGTTGCAGCTGGATCTGAGGCCATACTTGAAATCCATCACACACACACACACACACACACACACACACACACACGTCCTTCTATTCATTCGAGATTCCTCTCACTCTGAGCCATCATTTCATGCCTAGGCTACTTTCCTAATGGGATGGCCCAGACCTTCATCCCTGAGGTGTCGGAGGCCCGGTTACCTCGTCTTTGTCTGTGATTGCTGCAATTAGGTGCTCAGAGTTCTCACTGCGTGGGGAAGGGCCAAGACCCATACCCCATGCCGCCCCCTCCACTGTGGTGAAGTCAATGCTATGAAAAATACGTAGCATTTACATTGTATTAGGTATTATGCCTACTGTAGAGAGGATTTAAAGTATACAAAGTATACAGGAGGATGTATGTAGGTTATATGCAAATACTGCATTTTTTTTTTTTTTTTTTTTTTGTGGTACACGGGCCTCTCAACTGTTGTGGCCTCTCCTGTTGTGGAGCACAGGCTCTAGACGCACAGGCTCAACAGCCATGGTTCACGGGCCCAGCCACTCCGCGGCATGTGGGATCTTCCCAGACCGGGGCACGAACCCGTGTCCCCTGCATCGGTAGGCGGCCTCTCAACCACTGCGCCACCAGGGAAGCCCAATACTGCATCATTTTATATGAGACTTGAGCATCCTTGGATTTTGGTATTTGTGGGGATCCTGGAACAAATTCTTCATAGATATTGAGGGATAACTGGAGAGCAAAAGAGAGAGAGAGAGAGGGAGAATATAAAACGTATTTTAAATATCTGTATATACATGTATTTTATATATACGTGTGTGGGTAGAAAATAAAAACACCATAATATTAAGAACGACCATATCTGCATGATCAACATATAGGTGACATTTTTTTCTTATTTTTGGATACTTTTATAATTTTTAACTGTAAAATATATCATTTCTGTAATCAAAAGTGAACAGTTACTTAAAAAATTTGGAAGAATCCACATTTGCATTTCAGGTATAAATTTTGGACCCTTTTGTCCTCAGCTTGCCCAGTATTTTCAGTTGCTTGGAAAAGGGGGATTTACTGCTATGAAACAGCTTTTCAAGTAGACATGAGAAATGAATGAAGACTTCAGTGCAGTCATGTCAGAAGACAGACATGAGGTCACATTATTTCTCACAGTCTGATACCACGTAGTTTCTTTTAGAGTAGATTTCAGAGTGAAGAGAGACATACTGTAGTTGCAGGTATTTACTATGAATAAACAGGTATTTACTATGAATAAACAGGTATTTACTATGAATAAACAGGTATTTACTATGAATAAACAGGTATTTACTATGAATAAACAGGTATTTACTATGAATAAACAGGTATTTACTATGAATAAACAGGTATTTACTATGAATAAACAGGTATTTACTATGAATAAACAGGTATTTACTATGAATAAACAGGTATTTACTATGAATAAACAGGTATTTACTATGAATAAACAGGTATTTACTATGAATAAATCTGGGAGGTCCTATGAGTTAGAAATATAATTATGCAAAAACTTTTGCAGGAAAAGACTGCCACTCCAAGTGAACTGGAAAGAAGGCTTAGTCTTTTTGTTTCACTTCATTTTTGAAATTGAATCTAAGCACACTTTTAGTCTTGAGTGAAAAAAGTATTTATTATACATTTGTATTATATTTATTATATTATAGGTAATAGTTAAATATATTTTAACTCGAGATAACTACCTATATTTTGTTTTAAATCCAAAATTTGATTATCTTGCACTTTTGAACTTCATTTTCTTGCTTGAGATGCCTTTACAAATGTAGAAAAAAATAGAGAGAGACAGTTCAAATTCATGAAAATCAGAATTAATAGTTATAACTCTTAATACATTAGGATTTAATATCACAAAAATTAATAATTCTCTGCTTAAAAGAATGCCTAATTTAACAAGCTGATAACATAATTTGTAATGACGTATTTTGTGCATGTAAATGGATCATGTTATTTTGACTTTGAAAATGCTTAGAGACAGTGTTTAGCATCAATTTGAAAAATCTGCCTGTTTGCATTATTAATTTGCTTAGTGGAAAAAGAAAGCACCAAGTTTTCATAGAAACAGAGTGCAAGAGTGGACTTGGGGACTTCCCTGGTGTCACAGTGGTTAAGAATCCACCTGCCATTGCAGGGACATGGGTTCGAGCCCTGGTCTGGGAAGATCCCACATGCCGCAGAGCAGCTACACCTGTGTGCCACAACTACTGATCCTGCGCTCTAGAGCCCAGGAGCCACAACTACTGAAGCCTGCACGCCTAGGGCCCGAGCTCCGCAACAGGAGAAGCCACCACAATGAGAAACCCGTGCACCGCAACAAAGAGTAGCCCCCGCTCACCGCAACTAGAGAAAGACACGCGCAGCAACAAAGACCCAATGCAGCCAAAAATAATAAATAAATAAATTTATTAAAAAAAAAAAAAAAAGAATGGACTTGGGAGGTTAACAAACCCCTCTATTTTATAGCTGATATAGATACCTAGAGTTAAATAATCTGTCCAGGTTAACAGTTAATGTATAGCAGACTTGCTACTAGATCTCTCACTAGAATGGAGTGCTAGTATCATTTCATTTCAGGCAAAGTGAAAGAAAAATAAACATTTGTGGGCATCTATTATGGGCTCTTACAAAGATTTTCCAAGAAATTTTCTGAAGTGAAAACCAATCGGCTTAGGAAGGTCACATACTTTGTCCAAGGTCACATGGCTGACTAAAATTGGAGCTGTGATCCCAAACCAGGACTATCTCAATCAATAACACTTGAGAAATTATTATTTGGGAGAAAGTACTTCCAGAATTGTGGAATAAGGGCATCCAAAAATCCACTCCTCGATGAAAGCAACAAAAACATTGGTAAAAATTTTCACAATTAAAATTTTCAGTTCTCTGGAAATTAATCAAAAGTTTGCACAAATCTAAAGAGTGTTTATTCAAGAAAAATGGCTGTATCTTGATAAGGACAGCATGCTTTGTGGCATTTTAACTATCCCTATCTCATTTTCCTCTCTCCAGTTTTATGGTAGCCTTGAATATGAACAGCCTTACAACCATGACAACAGCTATGTCAACAGCCTCATGGCCCCTAAAGAAGGCAGATGGATTTGGAGCTCCCCCAAGTCCCATCTCCAGAGATTTGTCATAAAATGACCTGTCTGGCAGCTCTCTGAAAACCTCCTTTGCAGAGCTTGTCTTTATTTAACTTGACTCAGACCTAGCTCAGTGCGAAATCCCTTTTCCCAGGATGTTTGTTGTAAATAATCAATGGCAATTGTTTAGCATCACAATGGCTGGAGGCAGTGATACCAGGTGGGGACTTCCAAAGGGAAAATTGGAATAGGGGACTTTGAAAAGCTCCAGCATATTACTGGGAGCCTAGAAGGACACAAACATGTGCACTACCAGGAAAGAGAAGGCTCTAATTTCTAACCTCTGGCTGACCTTGAGGCTCTGTATAAGCAAGTAGTAAAGGCTGAGGCAGAATTGTAAACTGCCACAGCGGTGAAGTCATGCCACAATATACACACAGAGCTCCTCAGAAAAGAGTGGGAAACTTACTGGTTCAAGGCATTTAAGGAAATCTCTATACAATCATTAGCTGACCACTAAGCTAACCAATACGGTACTTCAATGGCTGCAAATAAAAAATAATATAGATTTTACAGAATTAGTAAGGAAATGACTAAGCAAACAAATAGTAACAACAAAAACGAACCGCAACAATAACATCCCTGGAGAGGAGGAAAACCTTATTTTGGGGATTGCCACATTATATTATTGAAAATATCCGGTTGCCAACTTGCAAAGAAACAGAAAAGTATGGTCCATACAAAGGAGAAAAAGAAGTCAATAGAAATGCGTCCAGAGGAAGTCCAACCGTTGGACTTACTAGACAAAGACTTTAAGACAGCTATTGCAAATATTTGCAGAGAACTAAAGGAAACAATGTCTAAAGAATTAAAGGAAAATATGAATGCAAAGATCATATGACTCCATTTGTATCAAATGTCAAAGATAGGCAGATACATAAAGACAGAAAGTAGATTCGTGTTTGCTAGGGCTTGAGGTAAGGGGGGAATGGGAATGCTAATGGGTCTGGGATTCTTTTTAGGGGGATGAAAATGTACTTATAATTAGTGGTTATGGTGAATATACCAACTCTGTGAATGTACTAAAACCCACTTAATTGTATACTTAAAAAGGGTGACTTTCATCTGGGCATGGTTTTACATGCCAGGACCATGTAATTTGTCATCTAATTGTTGAACTGTTAAGTTGAACATATAAAATCATTAGAGCATATAAGTGCTATCAAGGAATCAAAGTACTCCAATGTATGTCTTTAAAAATGTATCAGTGTTTTTCTGAATTCTCCCCTATCTTGCTTTAAATCTAATCTCTTCACTTTCTAAACATATTTTCTTATATTTTTGAAATTTATGAGGATTCTGTTCTGTTTCCTATCTACAGAGCTAACATTTAGTTGGGTGTTTTCAGGCAGATTCTTCAGGCAAAGTGACCTTCTCTACACTGCTCCTTCCATGTCTTCACATTCCTATGGCCTTTTAGAAATCTACACCATCTCCCATCAATATCTGTACAAATGAGTTTATAAGCTGACATTTGGGCCTAGAGTAACCTTGAAGAGATGCCAGAGGCACTTGGTCGAATTAAAATCATAGCATTAGCAAGAAGTGATTTTCCTAAGGAATTCAGATGTGATAGACAAGGCTTCCAGACTTATAAGGGAGAATTTTTTTTTTTTGCTCTAGGAAATGGCATGTGAAGATGAGACTTGCATGATTAAGGGAACTTACAGAAAAGTTTAGGTTGAAAAAACCTACAGGGTTTTCTCCCCCGACTCCTCATCCTGGAAAATTTTATAGAAATTAAATGGGATCTAGTGAACATTAAACACTTTATAAGGAAAACAGATTTTTCAAGTAAACAGAAGACAATCTACAGTTTTATAAAAATGTATCATTTGAATTCTACTATTTGTTTTAGTCCAAAGAAAGTTTCAAAATGTCCCACTAGATTTGAATAGAATTATACTAGTAGAGTATGTAATACCAACTTTTTTGGACTGAATTTTTAAAAATATCTATTGGGGTTTTCAAAAAGGAATGTAATCTCCTATGGTCACACACATTAAGGGGATGAATAAACAATGGAAGGGATCCAACTGACTCAAGGATTCTAAAATGCTAAGAACCTGAGATAATGATCACCACCATAGGACACACATCTGGGAGAGAAAGAATAATGCTAGGGTCAAGTCCATCCATCCTGGGCCACAGTTGGACTCTCTAGCATGACCAAGCTTGAGATTGTACTCATGTGTAGCCAAATAACCGTGGAAATTCACATTCTCAGCATGGCTTTTTTACAAATTCATCGAGTTTAAAGAAAAAGCCTTTTTCTTCTACTTTGAGCTATCAGTGTTGTTGCCAAGTGTGGTGTGTCTTGTTTAACTTGGGGGATAATGGTTTACAGACCTCAAATAGCATCTCAAGAAAGTCTTCAACATCAGATGCACTTCTGTGGGGACTTTAAAATGTGACCTGAGGGAGAATATTCAACATGGTAAGCAGGTTTATGTGTCACTAATGGCAATATGTTAACACATTTCCTGTTACATGTTAATGATGGTGGTGATGTCTATGTAGAGCGTTTTAGAGTTTACAAGGAATTTTTACAGACATAATTTTACTTAATTCACGCAAAAGCCTGTGAGATATTCAGGGCAGATATTTTTGTCTTCATTTCACACACGGGAAAACTGCGGTTCAGAGGAGTTGAACTCTCTGCTTGTCGTTACTAGAGCTGAGGTCTGGACCCAGGACTCCAATTTCAGAACATTTTGCAAACCCATGTTCTCTGTCTGGACTGCACATCAGAATCATCTGGATGATGTTAGGAAAAATCTTCATGCCCTGGCTGAACCCCAGACCAAAGATATCAGAATGACTTGTCATAAGACCCAGGCAACTGTATTTGTCACAGCTCTTCAGATAACACCAATGTTCAGCCAAGTTTGAGAACCTTATTCTACTATATCATGTTTCTTCCTTATGGGAAATGTGGCATTCAAAAACTGAGACCCAGAGGCCAAGATGTGTTGCTTCAAAGATTTTAAGATATTCATTGTCTCATTCAGCTATTATTTATTGAGAGTCTTCTATGTGCCTAGAGGCACTTTTCTAGAAGATACCACAAAGTTCCTGGCAGTCTGGTTACTTCACAGGCATGATTATCACCTTGGTTAAGTGTGGAGAGCTGCCCTCATGGTGCTGAATCTTCCTCACTGTTGCCCCACTTCTTTTTTTTTTGCGGTATGCTGGCCTTTCACTGTTGTGGCCTCTCCCGTTGCGGAGCACAGGCTCCGGACGCGCAGGCTCAGCGGCCATGGCTCATGGGCCCAGCCGCTCCGCGGCATGTGGGATCCTCCCGGACCGGGGCACGAACCCGCGTCCCCTGCATCGGCAGGCGGACTCTCAACCACTGCGCCACCAGGGAAGCCCTTGCCCCACTTCTTGATTTGACCCTGATGCTGATCACTTTCTTCCTACATGAGAAGTTAGAGCACCATGATGGAGGTGGGATGTACGGACACTTCCACTGTGTAAAGGCACATGTGAAAAATTCCACTCAGGGCCCAGAGTAAAGAATTTTTAAAAATTAAAAAAATATTTTTATTGGAGTATAGTTGATTTACCATTTTGTGTTAGTTTCAGGTGTACAGCAAAGTGATTCAGTTACACATAGACATATATACACTCTTTTTCAGATTCTTTTCCCATATAGGTTATCACAGAATATTGAGTAAAGCAAGAACATCCTTTTCTGCTACCAGCTATGCTTCCTTTTGTTAGATAAGGAGAGCGTGTAATCCATCGTGCTCTTCTTTTTGACTTGGCTGCTAGGAGGCTTGGAACTACGTACTGTATACAAGTCCGGTTGGTTTCCTTCACTGCATCTCTTTTGGCACATTTGCCCCCACATCAGGCAGAGTCTTGGCCCTCCTGACGCTTTAACAAATCATTGTCAAGAGTTTAATGAAGGTCTGGGGAGGGTTAAGGGAAACCAGTGAGTTATGGTGGGACCTCCTGGGGCTTGTTGCAGCTGGAAGGAAGCCACTGCAGCCAGAGCCTGGAGGAGACATGAGAAGCAGTTGCTGGCACATGGAAGGAGTCTGCAGCTGTAGGAGATGGCTGCCTGACAGGAGCTGTAGCTGTTGGTGGAGGACTGCAACCACTGCCAACGCAGTAGGGAAGGAACGTGGAGCAAAATATCCCAACATCTTTCTCTTCTTGACCTTGAATCCCTTGCCAGGGATGGCCATTGGCCAAAACAGACAGGAACCAGAGGGCAAAGAAGCCCAACTGATAGACTCGAGGTGAGTGTCCGTCGCAGGACACAGAGCAGGGTGAAGGGTGGATCTGGAAGGGCAAGTGAGGCAACCCACCACCCCATCTCAACCAGGCAATGAGCCTTACACTTTACGTGCCTTTTATTGTTTGCTACTTCCTTTGTTATTTTGCACTTTAAAATTAGGCTGAGTAAAAAAAAAAAAAAAAGGGTAAAAGTTTAGAAATGGCAGTAAAACCCTAAAATAACACTATTTACTGTGGTTGAAACATGTAAGGGAAATATATGACCACCACCATCTTCCTACATGTCCATGTCCAAGTTTTAGGAACTCTTGAGGGAAATAAGCCAACACTGTCGTCTTTATGATTGAATCATCTCTCTGTGTCTCTCACAGTCATCTACACCAGCCATATATCTTTGTATAAACTAGAGAGCTGATTTTTTTCTGACAGATCTATATATTGCTCTTTAGGGATATGACTGGAGTAAATTCTCCTGTCATGTTTTTTAAACTCAACTACACTACTGCATGAGCTATTATTTTTGCTTTTTTTTTAAAGCGTGTTCTTTGTTTAAGATTTTGAAAACACAGAAACTGTAAAAAGAAAATAATGATTCCCCAACTCTGCACCTAGAGATGACCACTATAAACATTTGAGCATATTTTCTTTATATCTCTATGTTTACTTATTTGTTTCTTTTACCACCACCAGCACGACAGCACTTATTAAAAGCTTGGCACTATTCCAAGCACTTTACCATATAAAGTAAAAACTCTTATGATCTTCATTTTACAGATGAGGAAACTGAGGCAGACAAAGGTTATATAATTTGCCCAAGGTCACAAGGGAAATAAGTGGTGAGACTGGGATTTGAACCAGAACACTGTGCTCAGGTACCCACACTCCAAGTTACAGAACAGAGTGATATGACATCAGTTAAAAACAGGAACAGTGGAAGGAAAAACAAAGGTAAGACCATAAAATGGAATCAGGAATTGACTAAAAATTCCAAACCATAAACACCTTCTGGTTTTTATGCTTCTGGCATTCCACAAAGTTTGCTCTAAGTTTGTAAGCTTCTAGTTCCAAAAAGGGGAGCGTTGTCCATTTCAAAAGGCTTGGTGTTCATAAGATTAAAAACAGATCAAATTGTCAACAGAAATACTGCTATTGTTGATATTATGACCAGGCAGAAGTAATCTTATAAATACTTGGCTATTGTGTAATGTAATTAATGATGCTATTTATTCTTTCATTTATTGTTTCATTATTATTAAGCACCTACTCTGGTTCAGGCAGTTCTAGGTGTTAGGAATACAGTATTCAGTAAGTTTCTGTGTTAGGGATCTTACATTCTAGTGAAAGAGACAGACAATAACCAAGTAAATAAGTTAAAAATATATCATTTCAAGTAGGGGGAGAGTGCCAGAGTGGAGAAGGGAAGGCCTACTTCAGGAACATCCCAACTGGGACAAAAGATGAATTTTGTGGTCTGTGTTTCATAGCATCCCTCAAAAAAGACCAAGTTGAATTCAGGAAAGGCAGTTAACGTGGGAGAGCAGCACAATCTATGGCGGTAGATTTTAGATTCTAAAGAAAAATAGATGGACTTCATATCCTGTAATTAATCATCTGTAAATATAGTTTTAAAATGTTTTTCATCCAAGGATTGGTAAGTATTGGGGAATACAGTAGTGAGGTCTACTACCAGTGAACCCTGGAGTTAAACATGGAACGGTGGTTCTCAAACTTGTGCTTACATCAGATTCCCCAAGAAGGCTTCTTAAAACCTAGATTATCAGCTCGCCCCAAGAGGTTTTGCTTTAGAGGGCTTGGGGTGGGGTCCAATAATTTGCATTCCTAATAAGTTCCCATGTGCTGCTGCTTCTGTTACTTCAGAGATCACTCTCTGAGAACCACTGATATGGACCCATGGGTCTTAAGAGACAGTTTGGGTGGTGACCATGGTGGGGATTCCAGGAGTTGGGGTAAAATAATGAAGGTAGGGTTGAAATCCTCTTGGAAAAATGAAGTGGCCTAACCTTGCCCATCTTTTTAGAAGACCATCCCATTATTTACTTAGAAGTGAGCTGAGGAGGTGCTTGTTCCCAAGGTTTTTTCCCTGGGGAAATTGTTTTCAAAGGGCTACAAAGCACAGACAAATGGGTACTTGAAGGTCCAAGTTCTATTCCATTAGTCTGGCCAAAACTGTTTTGGCCTGGAAAACTTTCAGGAAGATGCAAATGAAACATCTATGTTAAACATATATTTTATACTGGTAAAAATACATCACAGTGTCATAAAATTATATTTTATACTGATTAAAAAAACCCTTTAAAAATATGAGACCTTTCCAAATTAAAATCTTTGAAAACATCATTTTAATAGATACATACATAACATTCCATCATGTGATTATATGTACCGTTTACTGAACCGTTTCTCTTTTGAAGATTTCCACTGATTTTGCTCCTACAAATCTTGGTATAATGAATACCTGTGCACATAGATCTTTGCTTACATTTCTAATTACTCTAGATTACTCAAAGTGGAATTGCTGAGTCAAAATGAACATTCCTATATGTGCTTGAAATATATTTCCACTTGTTTCTAACCAAGAGCTATTTAAATGTGAACAGTGTCGCAAGGACAGCGTGATTTTGACTTTTTCTTCTTTGCCATTTGAATGAGACTAAGCCTTTGTGTTCTCAAAATAATAAGCATGTGACTCATCTAGGAGGAAACAAAATTTCACATCAAAATGTCTGGAAAGAAAATTTATGGAAGTCTCTTTGAAGAGGCAGTAAATGGAAAACTGCCACACAGTACACAGCAAACATTCCTAAACCCCATCTTTAAACATCTCTCTCTCCCCAGAGTTGCATCTTTACAGCAGCTGCTCCCGACAGTCTCTAGTCTTTGTCTTTCTCTCCAGCCTCAGCTGATCTCTCTCACCTTCCAGACTGAGGTCCATGCCTCTCTCGTGTTAATAAATGTAAGCTCTTCAGTTTTTTTAATGTCCAGCCATAGCCTTAAGTAGTGAAATTAAGGCCCAGAAATGGACTGAGCAAAGAATTCTCTTTAAGAGGCTTTGGAGGGAAGCTCTGTGAACACTGCAGGAATGCACTGCAGGTTGGCTTTGGCCAAAAGGTGCCCCTTAACTTAGACATCGGTCCCCACTGTTGGAAGGCTGAATAGCCAAATGCCTCTTCAGTATCATTTTTGGCCTTCCTGAACTTGGCTGGTCTCAATGATTGCACGATTGGATAAGTTCCAATCACGTCTATCATATCTAATCATTGTAACAAAGCAAATTTATTAACATTTGAATACTCACTTTTAAATGTAGGTAAGCACTGTTGATGTAACTTGGATGAAAAATCTCTTTATGTGTTTTATATGTTGAAATTCTATTATTTCTTTGAAGTAGGTGTACACTTACTAATTTCAAAGAGTGTAATATATTACTAATTATTGTAAAGTTGTTAATTTTACATACAAAAGCAAAAAGAATGTTCGGACAGTTAAATAGGTAAATCGATTCATTGTATGAACGGTAAGAGGATGTATTAACCACACAGCTTTAGGAAGAAGTTTATATCCTTTTCCAGCCAACACGTGCTTATAAAAATTAAAACAATAACACAAGGCTGAATAATCAAGCTCGATTTTATTCATAATTAGAACCTTTGTGGAATCATTTGGTGTATTAGCATTCCTAACGTTAAACAAAATAATCTTAAAGAAATTATTTAATTTTGAGTGAGTTAACCCCCATTTGGGTTATTTCTTTGAAGGCAAAGACCATTTAAGAATTTTGGTGAATGAATTAAAAGCAGAATGCCAACTTTTTCGTCTCAAAATTATGTAAGGAGGAAAATCTTCATAATCATGTACAGCAGCATCTATGAAAAATTACCATTGATCCAGATGTAAGAAAAAATATACACTATGAGGAACATGAGACAGTACTAGAGAAAAATGAAGTATCTAAAAACCTTCTCCCTCCTTTTCTGCTATCAGTTTAAAGTCAGTGGCTCTTCAGTGCAGCAGACATGAAGGCAAGTAACCCCAGGACCAATCTAGCAACTGGCAAAGCTCAGAAACTATTCCTCTAAATCTTAATGGTAAATTTGTACAATTTAGCTAATAAAAGGTTAAATAATAAAGGTTTGATAATAATTATTATTATTTAGATTTATTGTGGTTATCCCAGAAGTATGTTCTCTGATTAGGATAATTTGGCTTTAGGTGAATTTTGCTTTTTTTTTTTCATCCAGACATTTGTAATTCAGTCAAACCGTGTATTTGCCACATCTGTAATTTACTTTAATATTTCTAATCCTGTCAAAGCTCATTAGCAGAAACTGCTGTTGACTGCAGCAGCAAGAGATTGGGCCCAAAGTGCCTTATTAAAACACTCCCATCTGGATGTGAGTCTTTCAGCTTTCCTCAGTGAGGCCTTCAACTGGCAAAAGCAGAGATTTGCTATGATCAGGAAAGGTTTCTTGTCTCCAACGTTCTTCTCTTCCAAATCTTCAAGTACCTGACGTATTGTTTCTAATTTGGAATGGTATTTTCTTACTAGACACCAAGAGGATTCAAGTCCCTATTTTCTGCTAAAAAATGCCTACTGGTGTTCACCGTGGCAAGAAGGCTTAGAGTACATTGTATCCAAATCCTCACTTTGCAGATGAAGCAACAGGCCTGAGGAGGTGAAAGAACTTGTCCAAGGTCTGGCAGCTAACTAGGGAAGAACTGTCATGGGATCCAGCCTCCCAAAATGCAATCCTGCACTCGGTCCAGAGAAGCAAGTTGTCACCTTTCAATCTATCTTTTTTCTCTTTCTTAGTGCCATGTTCCTGACCAGAGTTAAGAAACATCTTCCTATAGTAAACCCCTGTTTAGAACAGTGTGCCGGTTTTTTGGGTTTTTTTTTTTTTGTTTTTTTAATGATGTTGCTTTAAATAGACTACTTTCTCTAAATAAGTCATATTCCTTTGGAATAATCCTCCAAAAAAAAAGAAACATCTTCCTTTTTCTTCTCCAATCAGTCATATTTCAGCTTTCAAGCACTGATGGGACAGAGCCTCTTTGATCTCTTTCTAAGTATTTCCTGAGTATTTCAACCTGCTGCCTCATGGGTTTAATGAGGATCACAGATGATCCATTGATGTTTCTGGCTCAATGAGCCATTCATTATTATAGTGATTATTACGAAATGCATTTTGGCAAGCTCTCCTTCCCCTTAATTTTGAAACCCATGTGTACTTGACAGGAAATCTAGTCCGTGTGTTTTTCACTCATTTGCACCCAGGTCATTATAATGTGGTTGGTCAGAGCTAACTGGACGCTAAGTAGTGCTCTGGGCCTTTTCATAACACGTTGATGATCTTAGCTTCTGTAAGACGTCATCAGCCAGATTGTATGCAGCTAGCGTTCCAACTCCAGCTCTTCGAAGTTGACTCTGACATACTCCCAGGCACTTGTTCTTAATTAACTCCATATTTGTGATATTTTCTTTGGATGACTATGTGAGACTGAGACAAGCTTGAGCACACTATCCTCATTCTAGAAACATGTAGAAATAGTAATATAAATAATAATACCAAACGTTTATTGAGTATTTACTATGTACCAGGTACAGTTTTAGGCATGCTACCTGTATTCAGTTCTCACAATAACCCAGTGACATGGGTAGGATTATTATTTCCATTTTAAAGACTGGAAAAATAGAAGTCCCAGGTCACAGCTAATAGGCACCGAAGCCACAGATTGGATCCAGTCAGTCTAGCTCCAGAGCCAGAGCTTCTGAAACCTGTGTAGCCATTGTGTGAAACTGACTCTGTGTCCATGAGAAACTGCATTTCCTTACACTGGATTTGAGATGCTTCAGTGAATAGGCCTGCCAACATTAGCTTTCTTAGATGGCTATCTCAATGACTCAGATATGTTAAAATTTGCAATCACTATGGCTACTGTAAATGCCCATATGGATTCCTTTGGCCAAAAAAAGAGCAACTGAAATTGGACCCATCTGCTTGGGTGGATATCCTGTTGTGCCACTTGATCCCAGAGGATATCTGAAGACTGTACACAATTCAAGGTGAGAAAGGCTGCTCTTGCCTGGAGACCTGACGATATGCTGTTGTCAGGGCCACATGACCCAGGCAGAACCAGTACCGTGCACCTAGGAACTACTACGGGCACATTGAATTGAACGTTGAAAACCAGAGACGTCGTTGGAAGAACACAGGATAAACAAGGTTGTACCTTTACAGGAAATTGGGGAGGAGGGCCAGCTTACCTCAAGCCTGGAAAAAGTCCTATCCTCATAGCTCTGCCCATACTCATTTGCACCTTAAATTGCTTGTGGAAATCTGGGACAGGGAGACAGTTACATTTGCCATGCATTAGCTCAGCCACATCTGTGTCCTTTCTCTGAATATCAGTCAAATCAAAACATGTTTGGGGAAGAGAGACCAGAGAAGCCACTATCTTTGAACCACAGAGGACCGGTTATGGGTTCTTGAGGCTGTGGTAGGATCCTGTTCCTGATTCTTAGGTTTACCCTTTGCTCACATTTTAGCTACACAACCGTAGGCCCCAAAGACAGTCAACCTCATAATTAAAAGTGATAAAGAAATATTTTATTTGGTCTCCTGATCAAAGGCTTAGGATCTATGTACCCTTCTTGGATAATCTCAGCAGGTCATCTGCCATCTCTATTCTTCCTCCCAAGTCTGAGCCTGTAGCCCACATCTCTTTGCTGTGTTTAGGAACTGCCCATCCATTTTCCCACTGCACACCTCTATTCGGAGGTCCCATAGGATCGCAAACTCAGTGTCTAAAATTGAACTTATCCACCCTTCTTCCCAGCTCCCACAACAGGCTCCTTCCCTTGTATTTCTCTCTCATAAATGACTCTAAGTTTCCCTTCCTTCCTCACCTCCTTTACAGTCAATCTATCCAGTTTTGTCATCTACCTGTTTACACTGTGTTAAATCAGCACACCTGCTCTAACTGCTTTACATTCAGTCTATCCAGTTTTGTCATCTACCTGTTTACACTGTGTTAAATCAGCACACCTGCTCTAACTGCCCTTCTCCTTCCATAACTGTCCACTGCAACCCCTTCCATCAGGCTGCAAATATCTCACTGGCATTGCCATCACCTCGCTCTGCCTCCAATCCATTCTCTACACTCTGTGCACGTATGATGGTCTCTTCACTGGCTCTCTATTGCCCTTGGGGATAAAATCTTAACTCTCACTGATCTGTCTTTTTCTCTAGACTGTGAGTTCTTTGAGAGAAGGGATGTAGTCCAATTCATCATTAAATATTCATTGAATCATTGGTTGAGTGAATGAAAGTGCCTACGCTGGTTCTATTCAATGGCAAAGCAAGTCTCCTTTTTCTTCTAAAGGTTGAGGGAGGGGGTCGAGGGGGAGGGAAGTCAGGGATGATGATCTCTTGACTCACGTGTTTCAAAGAGGAAAGCAGGAGAGTAACACTCAGCTTCCTATGTTCTGGTTATGTGCCACTAGATGTTTTAAAGGGATAAGCTCACTGTATCCCAGCAGACACCCTGTGCATATTACTGTCTTTATTTTTGAGATGATAAACTAAGGTCCAGTAAAGAATATGCCCAAGCTCACAAGTTTAGTCATGAACCAAGCTTAGTAATTGACCAAGTCATCATTCAAACCTTAATCTGACTAACTCCAAAGCTGGGCCTTCTTATGCCCATCAACCATATAAAATTCATTCTAAAACTAAGTCCGATAATCTTGTACATGAACCACATCTGATCCAGGCATCCTGCCCACCCTCCCTCAAATGTCCTTTGCCAATACACTCACTCAGTCCTCTGTTCCACCCATCACAGCCTCCCAACCACAGTCCAGCAGGCTCCAGCAGAGCTCAGAGTTTGCCAGTCTGACTTGGAGATAAGGAGTATCTTATGGAACTTTCCTGATCCAATAATATCCCCTTGGTTTTCCTGGATCAGATAGGGAGTTTTAATTGAAATTAAAATCTTATCTGTAATTGCTTAGTTAGAAGACATATTTTCCTCTTTCACAGGTTCTGATTCTTGGGAAGAATTTAGAGAAGCTAAGTAAAAATAAGCAGGGTGCAAAGAGGGAAGTGGATTTCCTCGCATCAGAGTTTGAAACTTTCAGAACTTTGGATTCAGCTGCTGAGATGAATGGGGCAACTTGAGCACTGTGAGACTGAACACAATTCCTCGAGGAGCACAAGTCTGTGAGTGAGGGAGAGAATAACGGTGGTGTCATATGTTCAGGGAAAACCAGTGTGAGATGGGAGCTATTGTCCAACGCAATGCACTTTAAAATTCGACCACGTGGCTAAGCACTTACTGTGTAACCAGCACTGAATGTACAAATAAATAAGACACAGTTCCTGCTGGTGAGCTCACGGTCCAGTTAAGGAGACAGCCATGAAAACAAATAAGTAACAATTTGTTATGATAATTACGCTGAGTACCTGCAATGGCACAGGAGAGAAAGCAAGGGGGTTGTTTCTGAAGTATAGTTGATTTATAGTATCATGTTAGTTTCAGGTATATACCCCACAACAATTCAGTTATACATACACATGTATATACATTCCTTTTCAGATTCTTTTACCTTATAGGTGACTACAAAATATTAAGTATAGCTCCCTGTGTTATACAGTAGGTCCTTGTTGGTAATGAATTTGTTTTGAGAATCCTAGGGAATTTGGAGTTCAGGATTCGCAGAAGAGGTGACATCTGAGTGGAGCTGTGAAGGACAAATAGGAGTTCATCAGACTGATAAGGAGATAAAAGTGCTTTAGGCAGAGGGAAGAACACATGCAAAGTCATAGAAGCCGAAATGAACAAACAACAAACAAACAAAAGCCCCTGACGTGTGTAGGGTCTGGCGAGGGCTGCCTAAAGACTGTGTGAATGTGCATGTAGGGTAAGTACATCTGTGAAGAAGCAGCGTCTTCTTCCATCTTCTAGTGACAGATGTGTAGGGTTAATTACCAGCAATGTTCTCCCTTTTGCATTCTTGGTATATTTCCTAAAGATTGAGTCAAGTCTAACTAACTGTGTATATGTGAATATATATCGAGGAAAGAATAACACAGGAGGGAGAGGGCCTTGTAAATGTCACAGCACTGTTCATTTTTACATGATATATGAAATAATATAAATTCACTGCTCTCATAAATTTAGAGAGAAATCCAGGTTTAGGGCCTGTTTACAAGGGCTGTTGGACTTTGTGAACAAAGCATTCTCATATGCTCTGGGGGCTTTGTGATAATTGCATTATTAGGTTCTTATGGAATGGATTTGGTGGTCGAGGTCCTTGGTGGGTTGGGATATGCAAGAGAACTTTGAAACCAGCTTGTGTGATTTGCCTGGGATGTCAGTCAGCACTGTCCGTGGTAGCCCCTGGAGAAAGTTGGCAGTGTCCTGCTGCATATCTCATTTCTAACAAGCTAGTTCTCCTGCATGAGGCTTTCTCCGAGCCCCAGGATAATATGGAGATGCCAGTGGATTGATTCTACTCGATTTTGCCGGCTCTTCCTGAGCTTAAAAGGATGCCAAGCTCAACATTGGCTGCTGCTTTAGGAGGTGAGCTCTTTGTGTGATGAAAAGTTCCCTGAGTTGGAGTTCAGAAGACTGAAATCTTTTCCCAGTTTTGCACATACGAGCTAGTGAGTTGGACACACAGAATTTTGCTTGTTAGTGTATGTTTTCTGCTACAAAAACATATCTGTGTTTGTAGCAGAAATTGAGAACTGCCACCTATTCTCCCCTCTTTCCTTGGAATTACCACCTTGAAGACTGTACTCCCAGTTCCCTTCAGTCCAGAGCAGCCAGCGAGATATAAGCAAAAGTTGTCAGGTGGGGCTTTAAGAGTTGATAAAACCACCATTTCCCACATCTCTCCATTCTTCGTATTTCCTGCTTGGAATCATAACCTGATGGTTGGCGCTCCAAGTGGCCATCTTGGATGATGAAGCAAGCTTGATGATGGAAACCATGCACTAAAGACAGAGGAGAAGAAAGAAAGAGCCTGCATTCCCGATGACATTGAAAGCCTGCATTCCAGCCATGGACTGCCTACTTCTGCACTTCATATTATACAAAAGAAAAGTTTAACTCCCTAAATCTTGTTTAAGGCTGTGTTATTTGGGTTTTCTGTTATATGCAGTTGAAAACAATTCCTCATGGGAAACAGTTTAGTATTCTCTTCTACCACATATGTTTCCTTCAAACAGCAGGGAACACAGCTGCCAGCAATTCCAGAGAAAATAGACAATAATTGTTCAGAGCTTGGGTTCAGGAATCAGACTGCCTCAGGCAGCATCCTGGCTCTACTGCTTACAAGGTCATGACCTTGAGCAAATTCCTTAACTATCTTGTGCCTCAGTTTCCTCTTTTTATAATAAGGACAAAAACAGTACTTACCTTTATAGGGCGATTGTGACGATCAAGCTAAAAGAGATAACCCATGTAGAGTGTTTTGAGTATGTCCAGCATCTAATAATCACTCAACACATATTAGTTATCACTATTGTTTCTTTAAGTGTTTGTTTTATTTTAGCTCTTTGAACCTAGAAGACACCAGCAGAGAACTCCCAGGGAAGGGCTGGGGTTGTTCCAGCTTGGGTGAAGGTCCATGTGGCCAGCAAGATGGGACACTAGGACTGGCCTAGCCTGGGTCACCCACCTTGGTGGCAGTATTGGCGGGAGAGGGGGTCAATCGAGTATGGTATCAGAAAGGGGCAAGGAGCTGAGTGCTGGTAAACAAACACCAAAGCTTCCATACGCCCCTAATTGGCCTCTTGAGGATATTGAGAGAATACCTGTTTGCCAAAATCCTTGAAATTTTTTTGTGTCAGTGATATACGGAGTTGCTATCATCAGCATTCCCATCAGTCTGCGAGGCCTTTTTTCTTTCCTATCAGACGTACACCAAATTTGGATCTCACCTTTCTTTCAGTGCTGGGGCAGCTCCTGAAAGGCCCTGAAAAGCTAAAACCCTGGACGTCCCCCCTCCCCTCCCACCACTACACTGGTGATAAAAACAACATGTGATGCAGAGACAAGACAGCAACATCCATTACCGAGCTAGTCACTTGCAGGGGGAAAAAAGCATCTACTGCCAGCAAAGGGTCTATGTGTATATTAATCATGTCTTCCTATTTTCTGTATTCTGATGATTTGACATCTTGGGGCCTTGCTGGCCCTGGAGGGATTGCCCTTCCAGGGTTAGCTAATTCCTAGAGATAGCACCCACTTTCCCAGGGGTGTGCCTTTCAGATGCAAACCAATCATTGCAAAGTCCACCCTCTCCCCCAACCACCTTCTCTACTGGATTCTCACACTCTGGGCCACTATTTACCCTCCCTGATCACTCCAAGGCCAGATACCAGACAACCAGGGACAGCCCCTATGCCCCAGAACTCGCTGAATTTATTCAAACTAGCCTAAGCCTGCTTACCCTTCCCACAAAAACCACAATAAAGGCTCTTGCCCACGTTTTCCCCTGACTCCTTCTGCCTCCTCACCAACCCTGGTTCTTCCCCACATGGCCCTGTGTGGTGTCTCATGCCTCCTGTTTCTAGGAATCTGTGAGGATAAGAAACTTCTTTCTTCATGACCGTCATTTTCATGTTATCATGTCTTACCATACCTGATTAAAATAAATTCTGGGTACCCTTTAAAAAATGTGTGTGTGCGTGTGTGTAAGCACACACTAGTCTGCAGTGTTTAAGAGATAGGGACACAGACTGACTTTTTTTTTTTTGCGGTACGCGGGCCTCTCACTGTTGTGGGCTCTCCCATCGCGGAGCACAGGCTCTGGATGCACAGGCTCAGTGGCCATGGCTCACGGGCCCAGCCACTCCGTGGCATGTGGGATCTTCCCGGACCGGGGCATGAACCCGTGTCCCCTGCATCAGCAGGCGGACTCTCGACCACTGCGCCACCAGGGAAGCCCCAGACTGACATTCTTTATCTCTAATTTTCTCACAGACTTGCATAACAGACACCAGGCTTTCCTGATGCTCATGGCCCTGTTTTCCAGGTGTTTATCAGCCCTTACTCCAGGGCCTGGACGTTACTTCTCCAAGAACTATCTCTCTAATAAATCATGACATTGGCTTCTCATTTTATTTTATCAGATTAACTCTCCTGGGAATATATTTTGTGTCCAAAGGAGATAATATTGAAAGTGTTCAGTAAGTCAATTTTGTTGTTATATCTTTTTTTGTTGTTTTTTTTTTTTTGTTATATCTTAACACCTGAAAAGTTTCTCAGAGTCTGTGGCTCTTTCTGGTGATTTTAGCATCTTAAAAGAGAACTCTACCAGGCGTGTCTGAAAGTGCAAGCTGAAGGTTATGACCAGCTGTTAATTATGAGGAGGTTGGCAGAGGGATGGCACTTCTGGGGAAAAATGAAGCTAAGCTTTCATCAAATCCAAAAGACTCTGGCACTGGTTTTGTTTCAAGTACAGGACTGAAGGAGAAATGTTTGAAATGAGACACTGTTTACCCTTTAAAGAAAAAAAATAATGATACAATTTATATAAGTGCTCATGTCTCCAAGCTCTTTTCTCAGTCCTCACAGACCCACCAGGTTTTTGACGCCACAAATGTCCCCATCACTGTTACCAGAAGTTCTGGGAGAATAGGATTGGCTCTAATAAGGCTCTTCTGAGATGAAATTGTCTCCCAGGTTTCTGGGAAGCCTGACTCCATGATCATATCACCCATATGGTTCTCTGGTGAAATTTTCCACATGATGGTCGGAGGCAAATGTCAAAGTTCAACATAGCTGAAGTGCTGAAAGAACAAGGAAGCTGTCATTGCCTCCTGCCATAGCCACAGCTTAGAGCTCTGGATCTAACTAGATTCCCACTGAATCAGAAACATCTGGACTTCAACCAGCCTTCCAGGTGATTCTCGTGCACATTGAAGTTTGAGAACCACTGCACTGAGCCATACTTTGTCTCCTTGTTTTCCTTTTCCCAGGCACAGGGTTTGAAGCTAGATGAGCTGGAACACCACTTTCTGATGAGGTGACCATGGTCAAGTGGATGTCTTTGAGTTTCTATGTATTTATCAGGACAGTGGGAATAATAATTATATTTCAGGGGTGTCGCTGGGATTAAGTGAGTTCACGTATGTAGGACACTTAGTACTGCACCTGGTAAAGAGAAAACATTCAATAAACACTTGCTATGACTATTACTACTACTATTATCATTTTCTGTCTCTTGGCCACGCCAATGACAAACACAGCCAGCAGAACGAGGAAGAGCAAGAGTATTTTCCAGCTCTGCGAACTTGGGCAAGTTATGCAGACTCTGGGCCTCGGGTTCCTTCTCTACTAAAGAGATACCAGCACTTGCCTCATTGGATTGTTGCGAGGGTTTAATGAGTTAGTATGAGTAAAGCATCTTAGGACAGTACCTGGCGTGCAGTAAGTGCTCCATTAAACATTAGCAATGGTGAGGGTGGTACACGAACCCATTTGTCTACTTAGTTTTGCAGCTCTGACATGACTGTCAGGAAAGTGGCGGAAATAAGTGAGATTCTTGGATAAACAGCATGCTCCACGTGAGGACTTCCCTGCCCCACCGAGCAGAGTGAGCCATTCCTTCCTCTTTGCCGAGGCATCCATCCTGTTACTTCTCACACTGCCTTCTCTCCTCGTGTCTAGTGTTTACGTCTCTGGTGCAAATTGGGTGTTCAATAAATGTCTGTTAATAAAAGCCTGTTTGATCTCCAATTGTAGTGTATCCATGTCACCTATGGGAGAAGAATAATGACCTCCCAAAGAGGTCTACCTTCCCATCCCTGGGGCCCATGAAGATGTTAGGTTACATGTTGTGGGGAAAGTGGGAGTTAGGCTTGCAGATGGAATTATGGCTGCTAATCATCCGACTTTAAAATAGGGAGATTATAGTATTTCCATAGAATACAAAAATATAGGTAAGAGAATAGATCTTCAAAGTTCTCATTATAAGAACGAAATTGTAACAAGGTGAGATGATGGATGTTAACTAACTGTGATGATCATTTCACTATTTATATCTGTCTATCTCAAATCATTACATTGTACGACTTAAACTAATACAGTATTCTCAGTGAATTATATCTTAATGAAATGTCAAATGTATCTCAGTGAAACTGGGAAAAATAAAATTTTAAAAATTGCCAAGAAAAAAAATTAAAAATAAAATAGGGAAATTAACCTGGGTTATCTGGGTGGGCCTAAGGTAATCACAAGTGTAAATGTGGAAGAGGGAATCAGAAGACAGAACCACAGAGATGCTCGGTGAGAAGGACTTGCCTTACTGTTGCTGGTTTTGAAGGTGGAGGAAGGGTCCATAAGCCAAGGAATGCATGTCTAGAAACTGGAAAAGGCAAGAACACCGATTTTCCCCTAGAGCCTCAGGAGGAATACAACCCTGCTGACACCTTGATTTTAGCCCAGTGAGGCCCATTTTGGAATTCTGACCTCTGGGACTATAAGATATTAAATTCGTGTTGTTTTAAGCCACTAAGTTTGTGGTAATTTGTTAACAGCTGCAGTAGGAAACTACTCCATCATCCTTGGCTCTGTTATTACAACTAGTTTAGAACTGGCTCTTTTAAAAATTATTTAGCCTAACCACTTGTACTTGCCCTTCTTATTAGCAATAGCACCTCTAACCATGGTGCTGGGGCACTGAGAAGAATTTTCCACTGTAGAGTCATCATCTGAGAAAACCCATAGACATAAAAGTCTTCAACTCAAGGTCTAGGGCACGTCCAGCTTCTCAGGATATGGTACTGGAGTGCTCACAGGTGAGGCCAGGGCCCTTGTGTATCCTTTGAACTCAGCCTCTGGTTGCTCACCAGGGAAGGTGTGAAAGAGCAGCAGACGGGCGGAGGGTTATTCCAACAGGCCTCTGTGCTGGGGGCACCTCCTCCTCCAGCATCTGTCTGCATTCTGTTGGGCAGGACCCCTTCAAAGGGGATCCGGTCTCTCCTTTGTGCCAGCTTGAGGGAGAGCCAAATGTGGCTCTGTCAGCATGTGGGAGATCAAAGGGCTACCACCCCCAGCCCCAGCCGAGCTTCAGAGAACAGAGCCACATGGAATACCTTGCTCCCCCCAGAAGGGTTCTGGGGACCATCTCCTGACGCACACTCTTTCCCCCTGGCCCCTCAGAATTTGAGAGAGACCTTGACCACTCCTATAGGTTGAGGTTCATTTAAAAAAAACAGACATATCCAAACATGTTTATAAAAATCGTAGTATATTGTAAATGTTTACATTTAATATATTAGCACTTTTTTTTTTTTTTTGCGGTACGCGGGCCTCTCACTGTTGTGGCCTCTCCCGTTGCGGAGCACAGGCTCCGGACGCGCAGGCTCAGTGGCCATGGCTCACGGGCCCAGCCGCGGGCATGTGGGATCTTCCCCGACCGGGGCACGAACCTGCGTCCCCTGCATCGGCAGGCGGACTCTCAACCACTGCGCCACCAGGGAAGCCCTATATTAGCACTTTTAACACATGAAGAAACAATGCAATGTAATGATGTTATTCATAAGAAATTCAGAATTTATTAAAATATTAATTCACATTAATTCATAATATATTAGAGGCACTGTAAACAGCTAGTGGGGTATACATGAAATGGATGTAACGAATAACGCCTTTGAATCTTCCCAGTCATCTTGGTGACTCTATGAATTCCATGCTTTGGAGATAAAGTTGAGTGTACATTTGAGGCCTCAGCCGAGTAGGCCTACCGCCCCATACCCTCTCTGCATCTGCCTTGCCATCCACCTATCCTCACCGCCTGAAATGGTATCAAACATTCCTGTCTCCACTGGGAGTGACAGCAAGTAATTTAGCAAAGACCTTTTTTTTTGGCCGTGCCATGTGGCATCTTAGTTCCCCGACCAGGGATCAAGCCTCTGCCCCCTGCACTGGAAGAGTGGAGTCTTAACCAGTGAACTACAAGGGAAGTCCAGCAACAACCTTTTATGATGAGCTATCAGGGGCTATGAGAAGCATACCACTCCCAGGAAAAAGGGATCTAGTCCTGAGATGGTTATACAGCCTACATGGATGCAAATTCCAAACATATATTCTCTCCAACTGGTCATTAATTTCAGGAAACAGCTTGTACTAGCAACCTAGGCTTGGAAAAACATAACTCTCAGGCAGAATTTATGAAGTTTTTAAGGGTAGTGTTCGATCCTGCAGGGAGGCTAAATGCCAGAGAACTCTCCTGTACCAGGGAAGGAGAACGTTCATCCCGTCTTTTATGTCCCACTATTTTAGGAAAATCTAAGCTCAAGGAGGTGGGTGGCATCTCTTAGCTCCAATGACCCAAGTGAAGCCAAGCATCTATAACAGAGCTGTGGTCTCTAGTTAAGGCTAACACAAATGCATAGAAGTCATCTGTGCTTCCCTAAATGGACTAACATGAAATTGAGAAGTCTCTCCTCTGTCCCCAACCACCGTGCTGTTTCCTGTGGCTCAATATTTTTATTAACATGGGGAAACAAGTAGTAATACCAGAAAATGATATATCTCAGCGTTGACTACACTATCTGGTCTAAAATGTTTATGACTTTCTTTTCTACTTGCATAAACTGTAGAAAACCACTTTCACTATGCAGAATTATTTCTGCACAAGAGAACTGAACAGCTACTTTTTTATTGTTAATAGAGAGGAAGTTATGCATACATGAAACCCAAATTCCAAGTCTAATGAACCTATAGCAATGATCTGAAATGAATTTCCTCCCTTCCTTCTTTCCTTCCTTCCTTCCTCCTCCCTTCCTCCCTCCCTTCCTCCCTCTCTTTCTTCCTCCCTTTCTTTCCTGCCTTTTTCCTTCATTAGTGGTAAGTCTCAGGTCATGCTTATAGTCTAAGCCTCCTTAAGTCATTCATGGTTACCAGATCATAAAGTGGGAAGTACGGATGTGTAGGCAGGAGTACTTTAGAATCAACAGGAGAGCTTTAGAAATACTGATTCCTGGTTTCCACCTCCAGAGATTCTTACATAATCGTAAGAATTTGTTGAGGGAGTGGCTTGGGTACTAGGACTTATAAAAGCTCCATAAGTGGTCCCAACATAAAGCCAAAATTGAGAACTACCGACTTAAGTGAAATCAATGCTAAATTAGTCAAACCGTTGATTTGTTTCCCCGTCGGCAAAATTGAATAAATAAAATGATAGTGTTGGGGGGTTTGAATAGACACGACCACTGGCCGATTCTAGCCCACTGCAAAGAGTGTGAAGTCAACTCCTTGGCGCACTGCCAGCAGATATTTTTGGCCCAGTTCCTGCGTCATCAACAGGATTCTGTCCTTGACATCTGGAACACCCATCTGCGAGGCAAGCAAATAGTTTTGAAATGAAGTTAGGTCTCTTGACCAATTAAAGACGTGTGTTTGACAGCAACCCTGGGAAATTCATTAGCTGTCTGGCTAGTTTCCAGCAGGTATGAATTCCTAGTGATCCTGGGTTACTGATTGTTGGGTGATCAGTTTGGAAGCTGGAAGGTAATGTGGCGTGCGTTCCAGCTGGGGATGGTTTCATTAGGATGAGAGAGTAGGTGACCAACCACCTGTGAGCAATTACTGGCAGTGCCTCTGCATGAAGCAGAACCCAGGCCTGATTCTCTACCCTTTGTTCCAATCTGAATGTGGCACACCTCTCCCATTTCAGAGCTATACTGTTGTGCTCTCAGTTATTACAGTACCATAGAGTTTTACCTGTAACAGGGAGGCTTCTGGACATTGCAAATGCAATGTGCTTTCCATTACAGCAGGGTTTCTCAACCTCGGTGCTATTGACATTTTGCAAGGCTTATTTTTGTTTTCAGGTGTTGTCCTGTGTATTATAGGATGTTTAGCAGCACCCTGGCCTCTTCCCACCAGATGCCGGGAGATGCCGGGAGCATTCCTCTGCTTGTGACAACAAAAGATGTTTCCAGATGTTGTCAAATGATCCCCAGGAGGTGGGGACTGGACAGTAAAATTGTCTCGATTGAGAACCAGTGAGAGGTTCCCCAGATTTCATAATATAAGAAAAATAAGATTTCCTACACAAAGGCAAAATGATGAGCATAAAACCGTTTCCTAAATGTCATTCAGTACAAATGAACCGTCCTTTAGCTGTCATACAGAACAGGTTTGATTTTTTTTGTCATCTTTGTACGCTCGCAGGTGCTCAGCACAAAGCTCTACTCACATAGTAGGTCCTCAATAATATTCATTTTTTAAAGTTGTAGTTGATTTACAGTGTTTCGTGCGTACAGCCAAGTGATTCAGTTATGTATACATATGTATGTATATATTATATATATATTAGATTCTTTTCCATCATAGGTTATTATAAGATATTGAATATAGTTCCCTGTGCTATACAGTAGGTCCCTGTTGTTTACCTCTTTCATATATCGTAGTGTACATCTGTTAATCCCAAATTCCCAATTTATTCTCCCCCTTTTCCCTTTGGTAACCATAAGTTGGTTTTCTATGTCTGTGAATCTATTTCTGTTTTGTAAATAAGTTCATTTGTATCATTTTTTTAGATTCCACACATAAGTGATATCATATGATATTTGTCTTTCTCTGTCTGACTTACTTCACTTAGTGTGATAATCTCTAGGTCCAACCATGTTGCTGCAAATGGCATTATTTCATTCTTTTTTTATAGAATAATGTTCATTGAATGAGAAAAATATCTAGTCTTTCCCCGCTTCTGTCTGTGTGGTCTGGGTGGGTCTCCTGGGAATTGACTTGTGGCCTGGCCCAGGTCAATCAGACTTTCTCATTTCTCTGGACATAATAGGTCCTGAAGCCAGTTTTATCAAAGTGAATCACAGGGCTCATTGGAATGTTGGGACAAACACACTCAGCTCAACTTTTTTTTTTTTTTCTCGTGACGGTTTTGAACCTGGAAGGATGTAGTCCCCCAGAAGTTCTGGAAGCCAACTTGATGTTATAAGTGAGAATCACTCAAGAGAGATGGAGCAGAGCTGAGGGATAAAAAGGAAGAAGTCAGATCCTGAAGCTATTATTTGTGACTAGATCCAGTGGTATTTCTAGCCACATCCACAACTACATGACTTTTCAATTGCTTGAGCCAGTATATTCCCTCTGGTTTATTTATTTCCATTTTTATTAGTTTTTGCTTAGGCCAGTTTGAGTTGGGCCTTCAGTCATTTGAGATCAGAAGAGTCCTCCTTTAGATGCTGCTCTACTCAAGAGCTGGCCTGCTGTGTGTGTAACATGACCTGATACACACAATGCAGATGCTGGCTCAGGACTGCATAATCCTGGTATTGATGAGATCTTAGAAGTAATGGTCTGGCCATCACCTGATGCAAGGGTCTCTCTACCACATTCCTTGTCAGAAGAACACTGGGCTATTTCTTGAATATGTGGGGATGTTCAGAACTTGCCCATCTGCCCATTTCTTTGTTAAGTCAGCTCAGGCTGTTGGAGAATTCCTATTTATATTAAGTCAAACCTGCTTCTAAGAAGCTTCCATCCTAGAATCAAGGTCTGTAGCTAAATAGAAAAAAAAAATGTTTTTTTTCTTACAATGAAGACAAATGCTGTGTCTTGTCTTTGTCAATTCTTCTCCATCTTGGCCATTCTCAAGAGCTCCCAGCCTCTTCTGAAAGGTCATGTTCCAAATCTCTGTAACTGTAAAGAGGAGAGACTTTGGAATGAAACACACCTGAGGCTGTAACTCATCTTCATAGCTTCATAGCTTTTTAGCTGTGACTTTAGAAACTTTACCTATAGTTCTCTAGTGTTTGTGTTTTTGTCTGTCACATGGGGACCACTAGCTCTCTTATGGGGTTGTGGTGAACATTCCATGCGATGATGCTTATTAAGTGTTTTTTAGCTCTTCATTCCGAGCTAAAAACCTGACACATCTGTGTGCTGTGGTCCATAAATTATCATTATCTTTCTCATCTTGTTGCTATTCTTGGGACACAACTTTAGGATATTCACTTAAAATATGGTCTCCAAAATTCAACACAGTATGCCAGATGGGATCTGACCATCCTAATATTTTGACATCTCTGCTTGGTTTATTTAAGGCTTCTCATTTGCTTTAGTCATCCAAACTGGCATGGGTGGTCCTAACAGTCACATTGTCAGGGTCATAGAGAGTGCAGATGACTTGCAGTCACTTTTCTTGCCATGCTGTTGATTGAAATCCACATCATCAGAACTGTGATCTTTGCCCAGAGACCATCAACACTGAGGTCCAGCCTCTCAGCTCCTGGCTGCCCCAAATCAAGTTTGCATCTAAGTGCAGGTCAATAGGGCTGTTTTCCTTTCCATAGCGTAGCTTGCTGGCCTGAGGAAAGAGGATGCTGATGTTTCCATTGGCAGATTGTAGCTCCCAAAGAATGAAGCAAACCTGATTGTATGATAGGGGGACATCCAGGAAAATAAGCATAGGACAGGGCTCTGTGGCCACATGGGGACTGTCAAGGCTTAAAACAAGCTCTTTCATGTCCAGCCAATGTTCGTAATATGTGAAAGAAGTTTTTTAAAGTCTGTTGATGGGTTGCACTTTGCCCTATGAGAAGAACGTTTCCTTACTTTTCCAAGATAGCACATATATCCCTTCCACAGTCAACAACAACAACAAAATTTAGTACCTATCATACGCTAGACATTGTTAGAATAGTAATAGTAGAAGAAGAAGTAATAAGAGCTACCACTTCTTGGGCAATTACCACTGTAGTTCATATTATTCTCCCCATTTTACAGATCAGGCAATGAGGCTTAGAGAAGGTAAGTCACTTGCCCAAGGTCATGTAGCTTAAGAAGCAGGATCAGGATTCCAGTTTGGGTCGTCTGACCCCAGAATGCTGCAGTTAACCGCACACTCCCTCATCGCTCTGCCGTGGTAGTCATGTGACGTGATGGAGGCGTTAGTTAATGCCATGGTTGTAATCATTTTGCAATATACAAGTGTATCAAATCAACACATTGTATACCTTAAATTTACACAATGTTAAGTCAATTATATCTCAATAAAGCTGGGGGAAAAAGGTTACCTGGACAAAGGACCCTCAACAGCGATTCCTCCTTCCAGACTCAGTCCAAGACTAAGGTCTGTCTCGTATGTCCTCGGTTCTGGGAATTCCTCGAAATTCTGTTTTCTAACCCAAACTCCCTAACTATACATTGCTCATTCCCCATTGAGGGCTTTCTCTTCGGGTTCCAGCCTTGCTCTCTGCCCATTCCCACTGGTTTCATTCTTAATGTCTTCCCTTGCTATTTGCTCCTGCCCCAGGTAGGATAGGAACATCAGTTCCCTTTTATTCTGCCGGACCTTCTTTCTTTGCCTATATCTTAACTGCCGCCTACAAACACGCAGGGATAGTCCAAGGCCAGCTGCATCTCCTGCACCTCCAGGCAGGAAAAGCCCGAATCTAGGGGTGAAGTCACCAAGCACATAATCACCGATCTCCACAGGCTTTGCGCCATGATGCAGCATCACCAGGGTTTATTATTTTTACATCCTGAGAAGGGAAGCTAGTAGGGTTAGAAAGGGAGACAGATGCATGTGAGGGTTACAGGAAAGAAAAGAGAGGGAGGGAAGGAAGACTGGAAGTAGAAAAAAAGGAGAAAAGGGGAAGAGAGAAGTTGAGACTGGTTTAAGTGACCTCAGGGGCATGTTGCAACAGTTTGGTGGTATTTGTGAATAATTAACAATTTGTTATGGTAGCAACAAGAGGACAGGTCTGCAGGTGCTGCTTGGTTATTTGCTGCAGAGGGAATATTGAAATATCAGTTACTATGAGCAGAAGAAAAGCAGCATGTGAAGAGAAAGTCCCAGGTTGTGACAAAGCGTGGGTTTTTCCAGCTCTCCAGCTTAAATTTCTCTGCAGGGGAAGTCCAGTCCCCCTGAAAACTTGTAATAATAATAAAGTGATTGGAAGATGTATTTGAATTTCCCGTCAATTAAAACGTTCATTAGTCCAAAGTACTAAGAGTTGAGGCTAAGGGAGCTATATTTTCTTGCTGAGCGCTTTTGGTGGTGGTGGTATTAAACCATATTGTATTCTTCTTCAATTACAGTTGACCGAATCAAGGGTTTCTTGAGTACTGCAGTGTCCCTGACATGGTTGAGGCAGGATGGAGGATACAGAAGGAGAAGGTATGATTTATGCCAAGAGGGGCTCAGCATCCACAGGGGAAATTTGGAAGACAAGACCAGATTTCCTCCCCCTTAAACAATAGGGAAAAAAATTCCCCTTACATGACTCTTTTTGAATTATGGTTTTCTCGGGGTATATGCCCAGTAGTGGGATTGCTGGGTCATATGGTAGTTCTATTTGTAGTTTTTTAAGAAACCTCCATACTGTTCTCCATAGTGACTGTATCAATTTACATTCCCACCAACAGTGCAAGAGGGTTCCCTTTTCTCCACACCCTCTCCAGCATTTATACAACAAAGTATTAAATGAGATAGTACTCACTCCTTTTGTAGTTCTAAGCACAAACTTCATTCATTTCCTCAGGGATGTGTTCTCTGGCCTCTAAAAGTAGATCAAGCCACTTGTTTTCATAGTACCTCATAGATTTCCTTTATAGCACTGATCATAGTTTGTAATCATATATATTTATATATTGCATTATATTTTAATAATGTAAATTACACCCCTTTTAAAATGAGATTTGGTGTGAATTCATGCTTGAATGGTGATTATTGATGCCCAAATTAATGTATGGCAAGCTTTATACAGTATCGATGCTTTAAAATGGGTTTTGGCATTTTTAACTAATCTTTTGTTAAAGATCCCCTCCAGGAATTATTTAATAGAGATACCTAGGGTGTGACTGTTGAAGTTAAGATTTCAGCTAGGAGCAGAACTTTATATAAGATACAAACCCTCTACAACCTTGCTCTGAATCCTGAGACAGTATCATAAGGAATTTTTTAAATCTGCAAATTTAATTAATTTTGGCCAAGAGAATTTGACTTTGAGTGCCTCCTGCCTGCTTCCTGCTTTGATCTCATGCCACCAACTCATCTGCTGCCAATGGTTCTGTCATGTGTTATGTTTGATCCAGTTGGGGGAGGCATATTGATATTATGTTTTAGCTACAATGAAATAAAATTGTTGCTATATTCCCTCAGGGGATAATTTTAAAGGAATTAATGTCCAACTATTCTTTGTCACCTACCTTTGGGTTCAATAATTGAAAACAATAATTTAAAAACTTATGTTCACCCCAACCAAATAACTACAATCTGCTCCTGCTATATGGCTCTATAATTGAGTTAGTTCGAAGAAATACAATAAAATACATTCCATAGTGTTGTTTTTGTATTTTACTGTATTAAGCCATTCCATGTGGTGAATGAACCACATATATGCGAAGTCTTTATTTTCTTCAGTTTAATAGTTATGTTGCAAAGGTTTTGGAACATATTATATTTTTGTTGATTTTTAGCACTTCACTGTAATCGTTTATGAAACCACCCCTAGTAATTATATTTTGGTTAAAAGATTCAGCAGATATTAATGTTTTCCTAAGGAAGGTATTAATGATCATTTAAGCAATTACTTTGAAAATTAATTGTGTGGGTGGGCAAATTAGGACAAGGATGGGCAAATTACTAAAGATTCATGGTCACAGCCAAATTTAGTTTGTTTGAAGGTAAATAAGAATTCAGGCAGGCCTTCTGAGCGTGAAGTAATATACATCAGTGTGGTAATAATGGAAGCATCACTTGTAATCCTCAAAGTCATTAAGTTAAAAAAAATATATATATATATTCAAGTGTAGTAGTGTATGCTAATGTTTACATTTCTCATGGGGTCTTTGGGACATTCAGCGAGCCATTTGGGCTCTATCGCCATGAAGACCCCTTAGGCATCCTGGAAAATTATTGAAGAGATAGCACTGGAAATTTGGAATTAATACTCTGAAACAAAGAGAGATAATCCCTGCTCCAACTTTTGAGGAAGAGTCTTGGAGGTTTAAGGAATCCAAGAATATGAGAGTTACACATAGGCTCTTTGTGAGGTTGGTTCCTGGTCTGTGGGGAAAAGGACTTAGTGGGGCCATAAAGCAGTCTCTGGCCAAGTTCCCTAAGAACCTATCTCAAGGTGGGAGGTCGGAAAAACTGAGATTATTAACATTTTTAGAGCCAGTGATGGATACATTCACTAGTTAGTATGTTCATGAGCAGATCAGCCTATAACTGTAGCCTGATTCTTCACCAAAATATCACCCACCCCAGTGTTATTTCCTATGATTCTCCTCCTTAAATCTCCCAAACAAGCCATCTTCTCACCATTCCCAGAACGTTTCTACAAAATGACACACATTAACTCAGAAATGAGGATAACTGAGGGTTTGGGAGAAGGTAGTGGTAAAGGTTGACAATGGTGACAGCCAGTGTTGATTGGGAGACAGGGTTGGTGTGGCAGTATGTCAGTAGGTGCCTGACAGTAAGTGCACGGACCCTGGAACCCGACTGCTGTGACTTTGAGTCGTGGCTCTGACATCTACTAGCTTGATAACCTCAGGCAAGTTATTTGTCTCTCAGTTTCCTCATTTATAAAACCGGGGCAATAATAGCACCTACCTTGGAGTGTTGTTTTATTTGTAAAGCACTTAGAACAGGCACATAGGTTGCACTATATACTTTTATTTTAAATAATTTGAGCAGGTTATACATGCACCTTGGTTATAGAAAGAAATCATGAAAAGTCTAACAGAGTATTCTACCAGCTATATTGACAATGACTTGAAGACAGAAGAGACAAGAAGGCATGAGAACAAGTCAGCAGTGGGAATCCCCAAACATGACATATTAGGGCTTATATAAATTACAGTGGCAGCTTCAGAAAGGAAAAGATCTGCTGAGCTTCATGAAAAAACAGTAAGCAAAACATGATGATAGATTGGTTGGGGGGGATGAATTTGGAAATAAACTATCCTAAGCTTGTAATCTTGAGGGATTAGAAAGATGACGGTGCTGTTGACAACAATGGAGAAATTTGGAAAGAGATGCCTGTTTCTGCAGGAAAGACAGGAAGCTTAAGCCACATCAATGTAGAAGAAACAAATGGACCATGGGAGTTAAACTTACCATGGCCTGTTCATTTGACAGATGGACTGCAGCTGAATCAATTGTGATGCTTCATTAGGATGTCTGATGTGTCTGTGATGTCCCATGCCACGGTCTGGTGGTTTTGCCACCTATAAACACACCCTCCATTCTGCGCTTAGGTTGGGTTTGTTTTTGGGATCCTGCTTCATCACAGAGGCGTGTCATGTGGTCATATTACATCTTGGAAAACAGAAAGATGTACTGAGATATATATATATATATTCTTCAAAGCCCTATAAGTATAATTTACTTAATTCCTGCCCAAAAGGATTGCAAGACTATATCCTACTATATATATATATATATATATATATATCTCCAAAGTTTAAGTCAATATGTGCTTGCATTAGAAAACAGAACTTGGCTGAAAGAAAGATGATGATGGTTTCATTTTTATTTGTATCTTCTTAACATCATGAGAGATACTTTCAGCCAACACTTACATAGTGATTGCCAGAGATTGTTCTAAGCTCTTTATACACGCTAAGTCATTTAATCATCACAGTCACGCTATGAGGTAGGTAACATTACTGTCCTCATAATAAGGAAGAGGAAATAAAGGTGCAGTGGAGGCTGGTGCTCTTAGGTTGGTTTCAGCAGAATTCTGAGATGAGGGTTTATGTGCAAGCGGTTTATCAAGGAAGGGCTTGCTCCCAGGGGTGACCAAAGGGGAATAGGGGAGCAGAGGGGGGAAGAGGAGAAAGCCAAACAAGGGTCCAATGGAGACAAAGTCCTGTGGATAGAAGTATTATCCTAATCCTGCAGGGGAGCTCCGGGGTGGATGTTCCAGCTCAAAGTCACCCTAATCCAAGGCAGGGGAGCCGGGCTTTCATACTCCCATGCCAGAAAGTCAGTAGTTAAGGGCTGCCTGCCCTAGGCGGGATGTACCTCTGGTTCTCTGCACCTGTCAGCAAAGCGGCTTCAGTTGGTCTAAGGCGTCCTGCACAGAAGAACTGCAGATTCTGCCTGTTGGAGGCCAAAGTACAGCAAAGGTGGGAAATTGGGGCAGAGGTAGGAGTTGGGAGGCCCCAGAAGAATTGGGAGGGGAGGGGACCTGGAGGATGACCCTGTTAGCCTTACCAGTGTCTATCACATAGCTGAAGGGGATCTATCAGCAGACTGATTTTTTTTGGGGGGGGGCGGGGGCTGTTATTTTAATTCATCAATTTGACTCATCCTTGGCTATGTAGATAGATCTAAGATATGTAAATCTACGTCTGTGTAACACACATACACCCCCCCACACACACAAGCACACACATATATACACACGAGAAATGCAAAGTTGATGCAGCCCAGATGTTACATGTGAGATATCGTAAACTGGTGACTCATGAGTTGAATGCAATCTACAGACATTCTTGGTTTGGCCCTGTCTGAGTCTTTGGGTTGAATTAATAGCCAGTATTTTAAAAGTTGGGAGATTTCAATGAAAACTCCTGATTCCTGACCTCTCCTGACATTCTTACCTCACATAATTGACTGGAGGAGGGTAGTAGATGCTGCTTCTTGAATCAGGGCATGTGCTGTCCAATTTGTCACGTTCTTTACCACCCCTGGTTGTAACTCCAGCCCTCACCTCTCTTGCATGTCATCTCTGTGGCTCCTAAGGATATTTAAACATGCGACTCCTGTTATAAGAAATTTCTTGACCATGACAACCTTCACTAGTTTCTTGAGATGAACTACTCCTATCAGGTTCTCATAACTTCTTTCCTGTTCCTACTTCGAGGTTTTGACTATTGTGTACCCTTTCAGAGGAAGTATAGTATTAGGTTAATTCAGTCAATGTAGTCAGCAACCAGACCAGGTGGCTGTTTAATAACCTGGGTTGGCTTCTTCCTCATTGAAATTAACACAGCAATCGACAAACTATTCCTTTGCTCATCCTGCTAAAACTTCTATGGGCAGAAAACACAAACTCTTAAGAACACACCAAATTGATAGGTAGTCAGTTTCTAATTATTTCTTGCTCAGTTCAAGATGTCCTAATAAATCTCTCAGCAGCTTCCAATATGTTTATTTTCTATGTCAAAGGAAACAGATATGAAAATGAAATCCTGAGCTGGATGGGAGTTGAAGTAAATTATAGTAATTTTCTGTTCAAACAAATAATTATATTGTTTCAACAAATAACCATCATTTTCCCTCATTTAAACCTTTGCTTTTAGGATTCCAATGAAAACATATATTAATGGGTCAAATCTTAAAACTGATGGCCTGGGAAAATCCTTAAGTTCTAAATACCACCCTACCCCTTCCCTTCTCATTTTAAATTTTAGGAGTGTTCTCTTGGACATTTTTTTGTAATCAACTCAGTGTAAAAAGATCAGACTCCATAATGAAGATGAAGTTAAAAGATCTTCATAAAGATCTTTTAACTTTTTTTTTCAGAAAGTTTAATCCTGGTTATAGGTCAGATGAAGCAAAAATGTCTGCTTTCTTTGATTGCTTTTTAAGCTATAATTAAAGAAGTTGAGATTATGCTTTTTAAAATGAACCAGGGTATAGGTAATGACCCTTTCACCAGTAAAAACGCTCTTATAACATTTATTAAACAAATCGTGATTCCCCTAGATGAATAAGGAAAGTTACATTTCCCTCCAAATATTTTAACCTGTTCATATAAATTCACTTTTTAGTGCATAGTTATTATGAAATTTTATTCAAAATAAGTTGACTTTATAGTACTTTAACTATGAGACCTCAAACATTTTTAAAAGCCTTTGGAAAGGTTGAAATTGGGTTAGAAGTCTGAATTGGGGCCACAGTTATCTCCAAATAAATCCTTTTAGAAACCCAAATGAAAGCAAATGTTCTCTCCCATAAGCTATCTGTACTCCCCGCAGTTATTCTTTTTATAATTTCTTTACTATTTATCTGGCCTCCTGGGTTTTTTGTTTGTTTGTTGTCTTTGCTATTAAATGGACAAACTTAAAATTAGATGCTTGGGATCTGCCTGCAGTGTAAAATATACTGGAGGAAAAAACTCTAACTTTGGGGGGTGATATATATATATATATATATTTTTTTTTTTCTTTTTGTTTGGAAACAGAGAAAAAGGTTAGTTGTTTGTTACTTTCCAATGACCGTTTTTGCTAGCGAGTTGGATTTTTGTAATTTGTGGTTTTAGAGGCTAGGGTAGCACAAATTTAGAGAGACTACTCAATTCCTGGGATCGAGATCAGATCGTGCTTTTCTCCCCTCCCCTTCCCCCAAATAAGGAGAGGCCTTAGTTTTTAAAAAAAAAAAAAAGGAGAGACCTTCTTATCTACCTTTGGAGGACACGTCTTTCAGTGTCCTCTGAAGCTGGGAAGGCAGTGCTGTGAATGCAGAGAGATTTGCAGGAGAAAGAGGTCTGAGATGGAAGAAATCTTTTGGTTTTGTCCTGGTCTGTCCCTCACGAGGCATGTCATCTTGGGAAAATCGTTTCCCCATTTGTGAAATGAGATTGATAATCATTGCTCTGCTTTGCTTGCAGGGTTATTGCAGAAGGAACAAATGAAATGTTATATAAAAAAGCCTTCCACTGAAGGATTTCCATTGCTATGGTTTCTCTTGACCTATATGGGTACACAAATATTTTACTTTTTAGTATATATAACAATGGAGAGTATTTCATTGCATAGAATGTCATTACGTTTTTGTGCAATAGATGTCAGTAGAGCTCTACGGTCAACTGGTATCACTGCTTGGTTAGGATGATCTGTTGGAAATTTTTCAAAGCAAACTCATTGTGCTTTTGCTTTCTTGCAATTTTTTACCAAATGGCCATGAATTCATGTGTCCTTGCCCCATACCCACCCTCATATCCGTCTTACTAGAATTCTGCTTTCAGCACAATTTTCTGCCTTATTGGAGCTTTCCTCCTCTTCATTTTTCTGGAGGGATTTCTACAAAATTATTGTTTTTCAAGAGCTCCTTTAGCAGAAAATGTGAAAACCAAGAGAAAACCTGCTACATAGTAAATTCACAAAAACAATTTAGAATAGTTATTGCAGACAGATTTAGTGCTTTTAAAATTAAATGTCACCAAAAAATCCTGTTTGCATTTACTTTTTCCTCACTATCCTCCCCCCTATTTTAGGTTTCATTCTAATTGAGAAATGAAGTAGATATACCAGAGGGCGCTTTGCCTTACTCAGAAATGCTTAGCAGACAAACCCTCTGTTTTTCAAAAATGCTGACTCTCTCTATAGAAAAGAAAAATAAACCTTTTGAAAATGTAGTTATTCTTGCTTCCTCGAAATAGCTACAAAGCTCAAGTTAAAGCATATGGTTTTAGGGCCATTGCCCATTCTTTGGGGAGAATTATGCTCTTTCCAAAAGTACAGAACCAGTTGTGAAGCGGGGCCGTGTTTTAGCTGGCTTCTTCCGCCACAGAAGATTTCACTAATCTAATTACGTTTTTGATTTTCAATTTGAAAATCATTTACAAGTGTAAAAATTAAGGAAGTGCAGGAAGTGTTCAGGATTTTTTTTTTCATCTAAGAAGAAAGTGCATTCAGTGTTCAGTGTCTGAAATTTCCCAAGATCTCTGTGTTACATTCAAATATAGGAATTTAAAAAGTTAAATTGCTTTGAAGTGAGACATGCCATTCATTTTCAAATATCACTTTAAAAAATATTAATATCTACTCATATAAGGCAACCCAACAGCGTTGTATTCCATTCTGTACAATTGCTGTTAGTTGGAATGAGAATTATTCAACCATTTTTACTGGATGTCTAGTATTAAATAGGCACTACCTCATATATATGTGCTAAATGCTGAAGATAAATGGTGAGAAAACCCAGCCCTCTTGGAGCTTACAGTCTAGTGGAAAATACAAGTATTAATCAAATAACCATACAAACAAATGGAAAACTGCAAATCTGACACCCTCCCATGTATCCGTTCCACTTCCCTGCTTTATCTGTTTTTAAAATACTTATCATCCTGTGACATTTATCTTTATTTGTTTGTTTATTGTCTGTTTCCCATCCTAAAATGGCAGCTCCATAAGAGAGACATTGTCTGCCCTGTTCAGTGATATAGCTCTAGCACCTTGTACAGAACTTGACACATGGTAGGTGCTCAATAAATATTCCTTGGATGAATACATTAATAGAGTACTGTCAGAAGTATTCAGTGTTCAGAGATCCCTTATTAAAAGAAGTTGATCTCATCAGGGAGGTCAAGAAAGGCTTCCTCGCCAAAGTGATGCTTGAGCTAAAAAGAAAAGTAGGCATTGATTAGGCTGAGAAAGGATGGAAGATCATTCAAGGCAATATGTGCAAAGACCCTGTGGCAAGAGGGAGTGTGAAAAAGATAGGACAGAAAGAAGGCCTGAAGGACAGAGGAGGAGAGACCAAGTGAAACTGGATTGCAAGATGAAAGAGGAAGGGAAGGGGGAGGCCAGACCATGTAGGACCTCGTAGGTTGAATTAAGAAGTCAAGAAGTTATCCTTATTCTAAAAATAATGAAAAATCATTTGAGTATTCTAAGCAGGGAGGTGACTTAATCAGATTTGAATAGATTGCTCACCTAGAGTGAATTTGGGAAACCCAGCTAAAAGGCGGTGGTCCAGATGAGCAATGTGGGTAGTTTGAGCTAAAGTACTAGTAGTGGGAATTGGAGTAGATACATGCAGAAGTAAATGCTTCCATGGAAATTTAAGAGGTAGAACCAATGAGAGTTGGTGAAGAGTTGGGCAAAAGGAGAGAGAGAAGAAGGTGTCAGGGTTGAGCTGAAGTTTATGGCTTGAATGATGGAACGGTGGTGCCATTCAATGAAACAGGGATGCTTGAAAGAGCATCAGGTTTGAGAGAGAAGATGATGAGTTCAGTTCTAGTTATGTTGATTTCAAGGTTTCTTGGACGCCCTGGAGGACATATTAAGTTGGAGATAGTCCAGAGTTTGGAAAGTCTGGGCTGGAGCTATAAATATGTGAGTTTTCCAGAGAAGGTAATTAAAATCGTGGGCTAGAGAATAGACTGAGGAGAGGAGAGACTCGCAGTTTCATGTAAATATCTCTGGTTTTAGGTGAAGGATGGAAATGCAGACCAAGCCCTCATGCAAGCTGGCAGGGCTGGCCATCCACGCCCACAACAGAAGCATAGTGGATGACATTTGGTGCTCACTTGGTAGAGACTTCAAAGGACCATAGACAGCAACCTTCTAGACCTTTCTAGATTCAAGCATAGCTAAAAATCAACTTCTTCTTTCTCCTTAACAAGGGACAGAAGAGAAAATCTGATGGTATTTTTACCTTGATAAAGTATTTTACCAAGCCTATACTTTAAAATATTCATTCTTTATGGTATGTCTATGTATATTCAAAAAATAAAATCACTGTTGTAATTTTTTCATTGATCAGATATTAATTTTGCAATTAAAAGAATTTTTTAAAAATATATTATTTCTTAAGCATTTAGAGGGAGATGTGTTTGTGATTTTACCCAGGCAGTTGACCAGACACTTGAAAATTAAAATTATGTTCATAACTCACACCAACTGAGGGGTTATTATGAGCCAAGTGCTGTTTTAAGGGCTTTATAAGGTTTACTTCCTTTACTCAACCCTAGGAGGTGGCTACTATCATCCCCATTAGATAGATGAGGGAACTAGCACAGCAGGGTCAGCAGATTGGTTCAGGGTCACACAGATGATAAGCGGTAGGGCCAGGATCTGAACCTGAGAAGTCTCCTTCAGAGGAAATACTCATAATAACTGTGCCAGACTTTCTTAAAAATCCACTATGCACATTTTTAAATGTTTCGTATTTTGAGTTCGACTGAAAGCCTTTAGTAAGAATTTTATGAAATACTCGGTGATTTGCAGGTTCTGGTGAACATTAAAGAACCTGTTTAGGCCTGCTACCCTATTTCCCAACCAAATTCCCTTTGGTTGCCTAGGCTGAAACAGCCCCATAAGGCCACTCTGGCCCCTGGGTTCGTTCTGGCTTGTAGAATAATATGTGATACCCTGATTGAATTTTAATATAATGCTTTGGGGCCTCTTAGTCATAGTACACAGATCTTCTCGACTCGAAACAGAGGTGTGTCCAGACATGAGGGCACAGGGAAAACATTTAACAAAATTCCCCATAAATATGAAGGTGGAAGATTTGGTGGTTTATGTCATCTGGCAAAACTTTGGAGTAGATGTCACAGCCATTTTTGAAATAATACCTCAAGTCCTAACAACCCCAAAAGGCAAACTGCAACACCTATCACACTGCCACTTTCAAGTGTTCATCTGAATCCCCGCTCTGGGCACAAAGGAGACTTCAAGGGGAGACACAAGAGACCCAGTTCAGACCCCCCTCCTTCGTTCTTCCCCTGCTGCAGGCTCCCGACGGCACTCCCTCCCCTGTTACAGCTCTAAATCCTGCAACGTTCGCTGGTCCCTCCAGCCACAGGATTTGGCAAGGAAACTGAAGTGGAAATTAATTTCAGTTTAGATCCAGAGCAAAGGCTTCATTTCTGTTTTCCACTCACTCATCATCTGATGAATGGTAGGGGGAAAATGGGCTAGAAAAAGAGGATAAAAGAGTTTCTGTAGAGTCACTAAATTTTGAGAGCAGCAAAGACTATGGCTGAAAGAGTCTGAAATTCATGCCTTCCTAATTCTGTAATAGTAATGATAACTTTATTTTTTCATTTTATTTTTGTCAATTTTTATTGAAATATAGTTGATTTACAATGCTGTGTTAGTTTCAGGTGTACAGCAAAGTGATTCGGTTTACATATATATTATATATATATGTATATATCTCGTTTTTAGATTCGCTTCCATTATAGTTATTATAAGATATTGGGTATATTTCCCTGTGCAGTAGAGTAGGAACTTGCTGGTTATCTATTTTATATATAGTAGCGTGTATATGTTAATCCCAAACTCCTAATTTATCCCTCTCCACCTTCCCCCTTTGGTAACCATAAGGTTGTTTTCTATGTCTGTGAATCTATTTCTGTTTTGTAAATAAGTTCATTTGTATCATTTTTTTTAATTCCACATATAAGCGATATCATATGATATTTGTCTTTGTCTGGCATACTTCACTTAGTATGATAATCTCTAGGTCCCTCCATGTTGCTGCAAAATAGTAATAATAACTTTAAAACGATAGTAAATGTTCAAGAGCCTTCCCAATTCTGTAATAACGATAGTAACTTTAAAATGATAATAAAGGTTAATATTGATTAAGTGCCAGGAACACCTCTGAGCATTTTTTGAGTATTACGTCTTTTAATGTGAGGACAACAGCCCTAGCAGGTAGATAATATTATCCCTTCTCCTTTTTTTTTTTTTTTTGGTACGCGGGCCTCTCACTGTTGCGGCCTCTCCCGTTGTGGAGCACAGGCTCCGGACGCGCAGGCTCAGCGGCCACGGCTCACGGGCCCAGCCGCTCCACGGCATGTGGGATCTTCCCGGACCGGGGCACGAACCCGTGGCCCCTGCATCGGCAGGCGGACCCTCAACCACTGCGCCACCAGGGAAGCCCCCTTCTCCTTTTTTGATGCAGAAACCAAGGCACAGAGAGGTTAAATAATTTGTCCAAGTTCACACAGCTAATTATTATCAATCTGCAATTTGCACCCAGGTGGATTTGCACAGCTTACACCCCAGAGCCTGCCCTCTTGACTACCACGAACATTCAGTTACCAAGGTGTGCCCGTCCTCGCGAAAGGCCTGGGCAGGAGGGGTTTGGTTAGGACTGACTCACTCAGTGGGCCTGAGAGCACAGTTGGGGTGCTTGAAGCGTGGGAGAAGGAACCAACATTTCTCTGAAGAAATAAGGAGCAATCTGACTCCACTGCAGGTGACATAGAATGGGCGAATTCTGGCACGTTCTGGGAGCATGGGGCAGAGGACACAGGCATAGGAGAAACGGCTGGGGGCGCTCCTTATGAGGGCTATGAGATAAACCCTCCTCTCCCTGGCATAAGGCTGTGGCTTCATAATTCCTTTTCCCTGTGAAGTCTGTACTTTATAAATCAAAGGGGTCTCCCCAAGGGCTCTTTCACTGTGGGATCATCCAATCCTGGCCCTAAAACCTCCCAGGACAGTCACACCACATGGACACACGGCCTGCTCTGCTTGGTTCAATCCTGCTCTTTTGATCCTTGGTGTAACGTCTTTCCTGCAGCTAGACAAAGTTTGGCCAGGTGTCATGTTTTCCCTGCCTGCTCCCACAAATAAGGCAGATTTGAAAGATTTGTCATTAGTGGAATTTTGCCTTGTGACTGGCACATGGTAAGAGACATCTAATAAATCACTCTGTGTGTAAGCAAATGAATTATAGAACCATCCGTGGCTCTTTGCGTATCTCCAATCTGGCCACAGGACACTTATTTTCAAGATGCTACTAGTCTTCGCTCGCAGGGCGTGAGTAGGTCCAAAACCTCATGATAATATCACCGTGAACTTTAGCTTACCAACGTTTCTTCCCCAGAGTACTGCCACAGAGGCAAACACTAACTTCCTGTGTTGGAGGTCAGACATTCTGAACCACCCTCACATTCACGTCGGGCACTTGAAAATCTATTCTGTTTCAGAGAAAAACAACCAGTCTGTGCACCATGGCCCTTGGTTAGCCTGTTTTCAAGTGGAATGTTAAGTTTCTCACCGGGCCGCACCCTGAGCACACCCACTTAGATTATAAACATTCAGAAAATTGCAGGCCTTCATCATCTAATTGGCAGTGCTTTTCTGAATAAAAATACGGCCACCCACATGCTACATTTGCTACAGCTGGCAATGAATCAAAAGGCAGGGACACTCCCAACAGTGACCACAGCTCTGCTCCACTGGGTAGAGAATTTTTCTAATGACCTTTTGTTTCCCCAAGCATCTCAGTAGCACTTGGGCTGATTGTATAGACCAGGTTATTAAACAGAATGGTAAGATGTACTGTGGTGTGTTTTTGAAGTGTTGCCAGCATCATCGGATGCCAAGAAGAGAAATGGCCAGTCTGGAATTGTGCACTCAGCAGGAATTCCCGGGCCCTCACTGAGCGCGCTTCCCGCACATAGACTACCCTTTTCTCCTAGACTTTGTTCTCGAAGATCCTGCAGCTCAGATTCAGACATTTCCTTCCTAGCTGCTACCAGGTAAAAAAAAAGGTACCCGTGTATCGACTGACAAGCAGACATGGAGAGATGTTTATGACAACTTGCTAAATGAGAAAAGCAGGTTACAAACGTTATACGGTATTTGATTCCAATTTTGTAAAATAACAACATAAATACATACAGGGAAAAGCTGTTAACAGTGATTATCTCTGTGTAGTGATATTATTAGGTTTTTATTTGATCATTTTCATTCATTGATACTGTCTACGTATATTTATTTCTTTATAACAAATAAAGTAAATTAATAAGCAAAAGAGGGACTTCCTTGGTGGCACAGTGATTAAGAATCTGCCTGCCAGTGCAGGGGACACGGGTTCGAGCCGTGGTCCGGGAAGATCCCACATGTCGCGGAGCAACTAAGCCCGTGTGCCAAAACTACTGAGCCTGCGCTCTAGAGCCCACGAGCCACAACTACTGAGCCCGCGTGCCTAGACCCCGTGCTGCGCAACAAGAGAAGCCGCTGTAATGAGAAGCCCACGCACCACAACAAAGAGTAGCCCCCACGAACCACAGCTAGAGAAAGCCCACGCGCAGCAATGAAGACCCAATGTGGCCAAAAATAAATTAAATTAATTCATTTAAAAAACTAAGCAAAAGAAAAGAAAACCTACCATCTTTTATGGCCAGTTCCAAATCTGACTTTCTTTTAGAATCTTTCAAGACAGTGCTATCTGGAAGGAATCTTTCCCTTATCTAAACGTATATAGAAGATGCATAAACACATGTAGGATACATAGAATCGCATGTGTGCTTCTATAACAACACTTACAACTCCTCTCCTTGAACTATAGTTTTGAAGAGTGTCATCCTCTCTGGCTTCCCATGGTAGATTTTAAGTACTTTGAGAGCAAAGGCTGGGTTTGAGTCTTTTTCTGTCTCCTATAGCAACTAACGCTCACTTCCAAGCAGCTGCCAATGATAGGCAGACAGGACATTCTTTTTGAGTAAGTATGCACATCTTTGGGCACATTCTATGTTTATGAAAGGTCCCACCAAAATTTACTCTTTCAAAATTAAAAATCCTGTCTTTTTCGAAAACTCTAATTCAAAAAGATACATGCACCCCAATGTTCATAGAAGCGCTATTTACAATAGCCAGGACATGGAAACAACCTAAATGTCCATCGACAGAGGAATGCATAAAGATGTGGCACATATATACAATGGAATATTACTCAGCCATAAAAAGGAATGAAATAATGCCATTTGCAGGAACATGGATGGACCTAGAGATTATCATACTAAGTGAAGTAAGTCAGAAAGAGAAAGACAAATATCATATGATATCACTTATATGTGGAATCTAAAAAGTGATACAAATGAACTTATTTACAAAACAGAAACAGACTCACAGACATAGAAAATAAACTTCTGGTTACCAAAAGGGAAAGCGGGGGAGGAATAAATTAGGAGTTTGGGATTAACAGATACATACTACTATATGTAAAATCAATAACCAACAAGGACCTACTATATAGCACAGGGAACTATATTCAATATCTTATAATAACCTATAATGGAAAAGAATCTGAAAAATAATATGTATGTATAACTGAATCATTTTGCTGTACACGTGAAACTAACACGACATTGTAAACCGACTATACCTCAATTTAAAAAAAAGTTCTGTGTCTTCTTAATGAAGTGAATAACTAAAAAACTTTATATAGGTATTTTGCCATGGCTAATATATTCAAAAATAACAAAATCAATATCACCAAATAGAAGATGCAGTGAACTCTTGGGATAAACCATAATGGAAGAAAAATATTAAAAAAAAGAGGGCTTCCCTAGTGGCGCAGTAGTTGAGAATCTGCCTGCTAATGCAGGGGACACGGGTTTGAGCCCTGGTCTGGGAGGATCCCACATGCCGCGGAGCAACTAGGCCTGTGAGACACAACTACTGAGCCTGCGAGCCACAACTACTGAGCCTGCGCATCTGGAGCCTGTGCTCCGCAACAAGAGAGGCCGCGATAGTGAGAGGCCCGTGTGCCGCGATGAAGAGTGGCCTCCGCTAGCCACAACTAGAGAAAGCCCTCGCACAGAAACAAAGACCCAACACGGCAAAAAATAAATAAAATAAATGAATAAACTCCTACCCCCAACATCTTCTTAAAAAAAACAAAAAGAAAGAAAGAAAAAGAAGATGCAGTGAGGTTAGCTCTGGGACTCCAAAGAACAGTAACAGAATTACATGGATGCTTTGTTTCTTATGGTTGATGCCTGCACTTCTCAAATCATAGATGCTGCTTTTCATTTCCCAAAGCTCTTAATTTATCCTGAGATGCTAAGAAATAAGTCGAAATTCCAAAGGTTAGCCAGGAAAAGGTGAAGTGAAATTCAACTTGTGATTATTTCTAAAAGGAATCGTGACATGTGACTTATTTAGTGTGTTGGCTTCAACCTAGTAGAATTCCTAGAAGATAATCACAGATTTATCTACAATGTGCAAAATAGGATGCAGAAGTAAATCAAGGCATTTATGTGCAGGCTTAGCAAGTGGGGAAGATCGGATAGGCCTTTGTTTTCCCCAACTGAGGAAAAAAGACCCCGGGCTCGGATTTGGGGCCTCTCTACTCAATGTTCACAAGGATCCTCATTCAGCTCACATTCTGATCAGCTTCTCAGGGCCTGTGGAACCTGTTTCACGTATACCTTCACCACATCACTCCCAACTCAGCCCGCCTCTTTAATTTCCAGCTCCAGCCATGCCTTAAACATCTTTCTAAACTCAAAGGTTTTATCGGGATACCAGACATCAGGGTCTGATTCTTTTACAATTTGTATTTTTTCATACACTCAACAAACATGTATGGAGTACCTACTATGTGCCGGGCTAGTTGCTGCGGATAAAGTAGTGAGCAAGACAGGCAGCATGCCTGCCTTTGGAGAGTTTCCGGTCCAGCAAGGGAAAGCAGACACTATGCTCCAAATAAACAGCCAAATAGTGGTTTCCTTCTGGTTGTCATAAACCCTGTGTATGAAAAGCATAGTGAAGAATGACAGTGAATAAGCAGCATTTCTTTATCAATCTGAGGAGTCGGGGCAGGCCTCTCTGAGGAAGCCAAGCCCTAAGGCTAAGTTCAGAGTCTCCTCCACAGAGAGGAGAACACGTGTAAAGGCACTGAGGCCAGGACTGTGGAGCATCCTAGGAACTGAGAAAGGCTGCTGTGGTCACGTAAGGCCTTGCAGGTCACACAAGAAGATATTTATCCACAGAGCAATAGGGAGCCATGGAAGGTAACGGGGACAGGGAAGCAACACATCCAGATTGCAGCTCTTAAAGACCTCTCTGGCTGCTGTAAGGAGAATGCATGAGAGGGACTAAAGGCAGCAGGGTCACCAGTAGGAGGCCTTTGGGTCATCGAGGTAACAGGTGATGGGGCTGCAAGCAGCATGCAGCATTGTGGAAGTGAGGATGGGGAGAGGTGAAGGATTCAGGATGTGTTTTAGAAAATATAGGCAAACCCCAAACAACAACAACAACAAAAAAATAGAATCTGTGTCACCATCTGTAAGATGTACTAAAATTAATGCTGGACATAATAAAAGATTTCAGTCTGACCCTTCAGTCCAATCCAGTTTACTTTCATAGGTTTATGAGACTAAAGACTTCACTGGACAATATAATTATATATATTCCACTAGTTGATTTGTTTTCTTAAAATTCTTCTCTAAACTTTCTAAAGGGACACTAGAGACCACCACTCCTGGAATTATCAAGTTTAAATCAGTCAGGCTTGTTGAGCTCCAAGTATGTGCAAGGCCTTCTGTGATATTAAAAAATATGTGGCCCCTGTCCCCAATGGGCTTGTCATCACTGGCAGAAAAATCTTGACCTATTGATTAATTTATAGTTTGCCTTGTTCCAGAAAAAATTTAAGGAGGCTTCAAGGGATTCAAATATACAGCAGGAAAACGTAAATTGAAAGAGGAATGAAAGGAGAAAGAAAAATAAGGGTGGTGTTCTAAAATGAGGCCAGGAGTGCGGCTAAGTATGCACACAGCTTTGGCCTCACCCAAATGAGGGAATTCGATCAAACAAAACGAACTCGACAGCTGCAAATGACCATCCAACCCCTTTATGTAGCTCTTCCTCTCTTTACCCTATTGTAATCTTGGGTCTTTTCCATTTCAAAGTCCAGATTGTGCTCCAAACTGGGTCAGTTTGTCAATATTTATGGAGTTTTGTTATTTGAAAGGCATCCTTAATTAAAAGATGGACAGAATGAGTGCCAATGTCTTCATGCAAACTCACCATCACCACCAGAAAGACAACTCAAAGCTTATGACCCTCAGACAGGTCACTACTGGCTCCTGTGAAAATAAACATAGGAACATTTGGGGGTAATATATAGTCTTTTGGTAACCAGGAAGGGATGGAAAAACGGAGTTGTTCCAAGTATAAGTAACAATCTGAATTTAGATCCGAGAAGAAGGAAACTATAGTAAGAGAAGCAGCATCAGCAAAACACAGCAATGCTTATCACCTGGCTCCTGGCCATCTGCCTCATTGGACGCAAATCCTCTCCAAAGCCCGGCTTCCATCCACTTCTCCGTGGCACTGATGTGGGCTCCGTTCATAGAAGATATTCAGCGCTTGGGGAACAAATACATGTTGAATAATAGAAAGAAAAGCATGCCTTTTGCCTCCAATGGGTGTTTAAATAGTTACAACTCTTGAAGCTAAGCAGGTAACTCCTCTGGGCCTCGTTTTCTCATCTGTCGAAGTAGAGTGCATGCAGCAAAGATCGCTAATTACCGGCCCACCTTCCTTCCATCTTTGCTACGGCTGTTTCTTATATGGAGACTCTTCGTCTCACAGCAGCTCTCTAGGGATTTTGCAGGCTGGCTCATAGAGAATTCTGACTTACACTCTAAAGGAGACTCACTTAATCCTAGAGTTGAGAAGGAGCTAGCCCTGGTGACATCCCACTGGTACTGAAGGTCAGCTGTGTGACAGCAGATTAACCATGACGTATGAGTAACTAAGAGCTAGTTTGCAAGCCTTGCTTTAAATGACTTTCTAACTGGAAGTACCTAGAGAAGAGCAGGCATGGTCGATTTGTAGTGCCCAGAACGTATCAGGGACTTCATGGCTTCATGAAAACACTTTGAGCAACGAGTGAAAAAACATTGCCAATATTTAGTACATTGATGCTTTGAAAGCAGTCCCTTGATATCTTCGTTTTTTAAAAATATCCTTTGAAAAATATTACGAGATGGAATGTAGCATTAACAAGTGATAGGAAAAATATATTGCTATTTTGAAAAAACATTGAAGGATTTTGTAAATAACATTGATGCATTCTGACTTTTATGAATAATAAGATTGTCCACTATTATAATAGAATATTTCTTTTGTCTGAGGAATGTAAATGTTTATTCTCCCAGGCCCACCAAACAAAAGGACTCACAAAGTATCTTTTAAACAACATATTGCCCTGGAGTTTATAAAATATAATCCAGTATTCAGAAATTAGAATTCAAATAGATATGCACCTATCACAAGGTCCAAAAATGAATGACTATTTCAAGGTATTGCCCTAAATAACATGGTAACGTGATCTATGGAAAAACCATGTGACCATATGAGAGAACTTGGCCTTACATGCCTAGCTATTCAATGTCAAAAACACAACCACCAACAGCATTTTCAGAACCAAACCTCACCACAGATTATATGCTCTATATAAGTCCCAAATTTCTCCTGCCAAAGCAAGAGAATTTTTACGTTCTGTAGATGTTCTGAAGGGGAAGACCTCTCAAGCTTCCTACTTAAATAGATATTACTAAACACACACACACACACACACACACCCCTCAACATTAGGGATTGATTGAAACCAACTTAAAACAAATGAACTCCCTCTCCTAGGGGGGCCCAGCCAGCCATCGAGGAGCCAGATGAAGGACACTGGGCCTCTGTTAAATAAAACCTGGGTCAGGGGCCTGCATACTTACCAGTTCCTTCAATGCTTATGCAAGATACTGTTACTTTATAGCAAAATGATTCCATTCTTGGCAGGGTGCGGTTTTTAACACGCACAGGCGACGCTCCAGTCTTTTCCAGGCTTTCCTGCTCACCCCTATTTAGCTCTAGCTGGTGGCTCCCGCTCTGTGTCAACATTCTGCTTGCCGGCCAGAGATGAAGTCACCGTACTGGCTTTATGAGCTCTCACAGCTGCACGATACCCGCCCTAGACTCTCACTGCAGCAAGGAAATGTGCCTGCAGAGCTTCCAGCCACACTAGTCAGTTCTGAAGGTGTCAGGGAGCAGCCCTCTTTTTTCTGAGGGGGCTACATCCCTCTGAAAGGTCAGCCTCCAAGCTTCCAGGCCAGTGGGGTGGGCCAATGCCACTCCAGAGCCTTTCCCAAGGCCCTGCCCTGTGTAGCTGTTGAGGCCACGGCAGAGCTTTTCCCATCTGTGTTCTATTAGTTCCTCTAAGCTGGAGCCTCATGGGGCCAGATTCCCAATGGATAAAATATTCAGAGGAGTATTCACATCGTTGTAGAGTTTTTGATTTCTCCTGGTCCTTTTCATGTCCTCTGTTGGAAGGCAATGAAGAAGCCTATTTTCCTCTGTCTTTGAAATTAGTCACTTTCTATAAAGCACTAAACAAAATGGTCCTCCTTTTAGCAAAAGAATGGGGAAAAGAATTCATTTAGCAAAACAGTGGGATGAGAGCTGTAAGGTAGGATGAGGATAATGGAAGAGAATGACAAGTCATCTTCATAATACCATGTAAAATATTAGAAAATATTCGACAGAGAGCTATTTCCTCAAGCAGCAATCAGTATCAGGCATCTACTAATATGGAGGTATGAGTATATAGCTACTAATATTTAGTTGATTATAATATACTGATGAAATTAAAATTAAAACATAGAAATGGAATTTTTAAATATACTAACAGAATATTGATTTTAAAAATGGGTACTTAGAGGGCTTCCCTGGTGGTGCAGTGGTTGGGAGTCCACCTGCCGATGCAGGGGACACGGGTTCGTGCCCCGGTCCGGGAAGATCCCACATGCCGTGGAGCGGCTGGGCCCGTGAGCCATGGCCGCTGAGCCTGCGCGTCCGGAGCCTGTGCTCAGCAACGGGAGAGGCCACAACAGTGAGAGGCCCGCGTACTGCAAAATAAGTAAATAAATAAAAATAAAAAAGATCATAGACAAGGATAGACTGAACAAACTTGCTGTAAAACAGAAGGACTGGTATCTGTGGCAGGTAGGAAGGAAAGGGTTTGGTTGGGGACATTCAGGCCCTGGGTGGGACTGTTTGTTGAGGAGGTCTCTGACACAGGCCTCACAGGCTAGCTGGATACCTCAAAGGTGACCATGTCTTGAGGTGCAGCCCACGTTCCACCTGTGTTATCCCAAAGGCACCTGGAATCCTGCAGGAGCTCAGCCTCCTGTAAGGGGAACTGGAAGCAGATGCCATTATCTGTTTTCATCTGAACTAAAACCAGGAATCACCAAAGTCTTGACCAAAAGCAGACTGAGGATCCCATGAATCTGCAAGATGCACATCATCTAACACTGGGGATGGGGAGCTTGTCCTCTAGTTGACAGGAAGATCTGTTAGCAGCAAACGTTCCCTTTACAAGAAAAATGCAACTACTTAGAGCAACTTATTTATGTTCAAGCTGAAGAAGCAGATGAAGTAGTAAAGGCATCTTGCTTCGATAACACTACACTGGAATAATATAAATGATATTTCAAAAGCATTTAACTTCAGGAAATACTAAGGCACCCACATGCCTCGCTACTGGGGAGGATAAATTGGGCAAGTCTTTGGAGGACAAGGTGCCAATACACATCACAAATGTTAAACATATGTAACCCTCACTCTGGTAATTCCACCACTAGGAATGGATACTGTAGAAATAATCAGATATACCCACAAAGATCAATGGGCAACACTGCTCCTTGTAGTGTTATTTTTAATGGAAAAAGAAAGGCAAAAAGTATCTAAATCTTTCAACAATGAGGGATTGCTTAAAAACTTGTACCTACACTTTAGAAAATTAGGCAGCTATATTTTATTTTATTTTATTTTTTCGGCATGTGGGCCTCTCACCGTTGTGGCCCCTCCCATTGTGGAGCACAGGCTCCGGACGCACAGGCTCAGCAGCCGTGGCTCACGGGCCCAGTCGCTCCGCGGCATGTGGGATCTTCCCGGACCAGGGCACGAACCCGTGTCCCCTGCATCGGCAGGAGGACTTTCAACCACTGCGCCACCAGGGAAGCCCAGGCAGCTATATTTTAAAGGAATCCAATGAAAATTCTTTTAAATTATTAAAAATATTTTTGTAGAAAAAGATGTTCAATGAAATAATGTTGATATGATGTTGTCTTTAAATAGATTTTAGGTTTTAGATAACAAAACAGTATATACCGTATGAGCTCACTTTTGGAGAAAAAGTCAAACTACATATTCATTCATTTATTGAGCACCTAAAGAGTGAAGAGAAAGAATTCAACAACATACACATAGAGGGAGGAGCTTCAAGATGGCGGAGGAGTAAGACGTAGAGATCACCTTCTTCCCCACAGATACATCAGAAATACATCTACATGTGGAACAGCTCCTACAGAACACCTACTGAACGCCGGCAGAAGACCTCAGACCTCCCAAAAGGCAAGAAACTCCCCACGTAGCTGGGTAAGGCAAAAGTAAAAAGAATAAACAGAGACAAAAGGATAGGGATGGGACCTGCACCAGTGGGAGGGAGCTGTGAAGGAGGAAAGGTTTCCACACACTAGCAGCCCCTTCGCGGGCGGAGACTACAGGTGGCGGAGGGGGGAAGCTTCGGAGCCGTGGAGGAGAGCACAGCAACAGGGGTGCGGAGGGCAAAGCGGGGAGATTCCCGCACAGAGGATCCGTGCCGACCGGCACTCACCAGCCCGAGATGCTTGTCTGCTCCCCCGTGGGGGGCGGGCGGGGCTGGGAGGTGAGGCTTGGGCTTCGTTGGGAGCGCAGGGAGAGGACTGGGGCTGGCGGCGTGAACACAGCCTGCAGGGGGTTAGTGCACCACGGCTAGCAGGGAGGGAGTCCAGGGAAAAGTCTGGACCTGCCAAAGAGGCAAGAGACTTTTTCTTGCCTTTTTGTTTCCTGGGGCGCGAGGAGAGGGGATTAAGAGCGCCGCTTAAAGGAGCAAAATGAAGGAAACGATAGCAAAAATCAACAAAACTAAAAGCTGGTTCTTTGAGAAGATAAACAAAATTGATAAACCATTAGCCAGACTCATCAAGAAAAAAGGGAGAAGACTCAAATAAACAGAATTAGAAATGAAAAAGGAGAAGTAACAACTGACACTGCAGAAATACAAAGAATTATGAGAGATTACTACAAGCAACTCTATGCCAATAAAATGGACAACCTAGAAGAAATGGACAAATTCTTAGAAATGCACAACCTTCTGAGACTGAACCAGGAAGAAATAGAAAATATGAACAAACCAATCACAAGCACTGAAATTGAAACTGTGATTAAAAATCTTCCAACAAACAAAAGCCCAGGACCAGAGGGCTTCACAGGCGAATTCTATCAAAAATTTAGAGAAGGGCTAACACCTATCCTTCTCAAACTCTTCCAAAACATAGCAGAGGGAGGAACACTCCCAAACTCATTCTACGAGGCCACCATCACCTTGATACCAAAACCAGACAAAGATGTCACAAAGAAAGAAAACTACAGGCCAATATCACTGATGAACATGGATGCAAAAATCCTCAACAAAATACTAGCAAACAGAATCCAACAGCACATTAAAAGGATCATACACCATGATCAAGTGGGGTTTATCCCAGGAATGCAAGGATTCTTCAATATATGCAAATCAATCAATGTGATACACCATATTAACAAATTGAAGGAGAAAAACCATATGATCATCTCAATAGATGCAGAGAAAGCTTTGGACAAATTCAACACCCATTTAAGGTAAAGCTTTCCTTAACATAATAAAACCATATATGACAAGCCCACAACCAACATCGTCCTCAATGGTGAAAAACTGAAACCATTTCCACTAAGATCAGGAACAAGACAAGGCTAATAGCCGGCACATGGAAGCAACCTAAGTGTCCATCGACAGATGAATGGATAAAGAAGATGTGGCACATATATACAATGGAATATTACTCAGCCATAAAAAGAAACGAAATTGAGTTATTTGTAGTGAGGTGGATGGACCTAGAATCTGTCATACAGAGCGAAGTAAGTCAGAAAGAGAAAAACAGATACCGTATGCTAACACATATATATGGAATCTAAAAAAAATAAAAATAAAATGGTCATAAAGAACCTAGGGGCAAGATGGGAATAAAGACACAGACCTACTAGAGAATGGACTTCAGGATACGGGGAGGGGGAAAGGTAAGTGGGCACGAAGGGAGAGAGTGGCATGGACATATATACACTACCAAAGGTAAAATAGATGGCTCGTGGGAAGCAGCCGCATAGCACAGGGAGATCAGCTCGGTGCTTTGTGACCACCTAGAGGGGTGGGATAGGGAAGGTGGGAGAGAGGGAGACGCAAGAGGGAAGAGATATGGGGACATACGTATATGTATAACTGATTTACTTTGTTGTAAAGCAGAAACTAACGCACCATTGTAAAGCAATTATAGTCCAATAAAGATGTTAAAAAAAAAAGACCAAAAAAAAAAAAAAAGGAGTTATACAGCAGAAACTAACCCAACATTGTAAAGCAATTATACTCCAATAAAGATATTTTAAAAAAAAGATACACACAGAAAGTTGAATATGATTATATTAAGTAGAAGGAAATGTTAAAAATATTCATAGTAGTTATTTCGTAGCAGTTATTTCTGTGGCATGGTATTGCTGGTGCCTAATTTTCTTCATTGTTCTTTTTGTATTTTCTAATATTTACAAAAATGAACAGGTATTATTTTAAAATCAGAAAACAAATGGAAAAAAAAAAAGTTATATGTGGTTTTCCATTGAACTTTTAAGAATTCCGTACCCGAGAAAACACTAGTTTGGGCTGCCCAGCATTTCCAGATACTCTTTCCTTTGCTGGGGAGTCCAGTAGGGTCAATCGCACACTGAGGAGGGGAGGTGGGGCCAGGGTGGGGCAGAGCGAGGAGAGAAGCCGAAGAAAGTGGCCACGTGTAGTGACTCCTGATGGCTTCTGAGGAAGTAATGGGCCAGGGTGGACTGAGTCCATCAGACCAGGGCTAGAAGTGGGGTCTCGAAATCCTAAGAGCTTCATCCTCTCCCATTTCTTGGGTCTCAGTTCCTTAATGTAATAAGGGCTAAGTCCTTCTTGCCCGGTAAGCTGAAGAGTTGCTCTGTGCTTTGGGATCTTTCAGTAAAGAGTGCTCCGGTGTAGACAGTTGAGCTTGGGCCTCTGGGAACTCTGGGAAAATGTACGTGGATAAATGAATAGATGGATTAATGTGGAGTTATCCAAAGAATGTCAAGAGGACCAAGGCTAGAAGAAAAAAATGCTTACAATATTTTTAGATTCAGAAAAGTCATATTCTTCTTGGTAAGTGACAAAAATGCCATGAAGCCAAAGCTTAAGCAAAGTTTTGTGAAAGGGAAATTGCTAATACAAAGACAAGCCCTGCAGGTCTTTTTCTTTTAAAAACACATTTATCCCTCCACTTAACAAATGTTCCTGAATACCTTCCTGGTGCCAGGCGCTGCACTGGAGCAGGGTTACCAGAGAGAATGAGGTGGAGGTGACTGTGGTTGGAGCTGTGAGCTGTCATGGGAAGTGGCAGTTTTTGTTTTCTTTTCATGGATTCACTCTTCATTAATTCAAGAGACATTTATGGACCCCTCACCATCTGCACCAGGCACTGTGGTGGGCGCGAAGAACATACACACTGTCTTTTCTCTTAATGGTCAACCAGCCTGGGGGATGGGGAGAAGTGTGAGAAAATCAATATCTGTAATAAGAAGCCCAGTTTAGCTGGGAGGGGTCGGGGAAAGCTTCTGCAATGAGGTGATGCTTGTGCTGGGCTGTGGCGGAGCCATTCATTCATTCATTCATTCACTCTTCTATTCCACAAATACAGATGTGGGTTGCACACAATGCCCAGGTGCTGAGAATAGAATGATAGTCTGGTGGGAGAGCGCAATAATAAATACACAAACAAGTACATCAAATGATTATGGCTATGGCACAGGGAAGGATATAAATGGGATACTGTGATGGAGAACAGCAGCGGTGGCAGCCAGGGAGAACGGCACTCTTGAATTTAGAATGAGTGGAAGGACAGTCAGCAAAGGGCTCTCTGAAGAGGCTTTATTTAAGCTGAGACCCAAAGGTTGAGAAGCACCTAGCCATGCAAAGAACTAGGGCATTCCCAACCAAGAGAACAGCAAGCTCAAAGGCCCTGAGGTGGTGACGAGAGACAGGAAGGAGGCCAGTGTGGATGGAGCATTGGTACTCGAGGGGAAGGGTGGACAGGTGAGCTGGATCAGGCCGTGCTGGGCCTTGTGAGCCATGGTAAGTGTAGGCCACCGAGGGGCAGAAGAGTGACAGATCTGGCTTACGCTTTAAACCACACATATGCTCCTCTCAGGAGAATGGATTGTGGGGAGATCTATGGGGTGGATGAGAGTAGGAGCAGAGAGATCTATGAAGTGGCTTCTGCGGTAGTCTTGGTTAGACTATGGTGGTGTGGAGATGAGAGTTAATTAGTAAGGAGGATGGGGGAAAAGGCAGTGGGAAGTCTTCTGGGTAGAGGAAATAATTTGTGCAAGTAAGAAGAGTGAACAGACATTTTAGGAAATGACAAGTAGTTCTTTGTAGCTTGGAGATGAAGGTAGCAATGTGGGAAAGGGTCAAATCATAAATGGTATTCTATACCAGAATAAGGAGGTTAGATATTATTCTGATGGCAGTAGGAAACCACTGGAGAATTTTCAGCAGGAAGGTTCCCTGAACAGAAATGAGCATTGGAAAGATGTATTGGAGGAGGGATTCAAGGCAAGTGGAGGGGGCACTGAAGGTAGACAAGACCAATGGTATTGAGACAAGCTAGGAAACCATTGCTCTTTAGAAAGAATGAGACAGGGAATCCTGGCTCTGCTACTTACTGCCTGTGACCTTAGGCAACTTACTTAACCTCTCTGAGCTTTAGTTTACTCAACTACACAAATGGGAATATTACTTGACAAACTTTTCATGAGGCTTACATTAAAGAGTAGTGGCAAAATTACCATTTTATCATTTCATGAGGATTACAGTAAATAAACGAAACGGCAAATGCAAAGAGGATTACATTAAATGGTAGGGGAGAAAGTGTGGCTTGTAGCAGACACTCAGTCTTAATCTCCTCTCCTTCACAGTCTCTATCCCGATTATATGGTTCCAAAGTGCATCCCCCAATAGTGTTGCAAAATAATTAGCTATCCATCTACAGTATAACATCACTCCTCCATACAATCTGAATAAAGCATAAAAAGGAAAGTAAAAAAAAAAAAAGAAAGTAAATCAAAACTGGAAAAAAATAATGGCATTTCCTGCTTCCTCATAAACTGGAAATAAAAAGTTGGCTAAATGTTTCTTTATCCATTAAATCAGCATTAAAAAACCAGATAAAGAAAATAAATGTCAGTTGTATCTGTTAGATGAAACTCTATAACCTCGTTGAGAGTATTAGAGAAAATCTAATGCCGGGACAGCAAAGAGAATTTTACTCAGTTAAGACTGTGCATTGCATGGGTGGCAAGGACGGTTCTGAAATACATGATATAAATCCCTTATCTGAAGCTCATGGCCAGATGTATATCAAATTCAGAATTTTTCAGATTTGAGAGAGATAATGTGGTGAATGTGCTATGTATTCCATAACACCCCTGGTGTGGGGTTATTACTATTTCTTCAGTGAAATATGAGAATATTCATACTAAGTGGGATAAATAGAAACCCATAAAGACCTTCAGCTTAGTATAGGTGAGGTTTTCCTACTAAATGAGTTTGTGTCCAAGTTGGAAATAACTTTTCTTGTTCAGACTTTGGGGATTTTTGAATTGTTTTTAAGAGGTTGGGGATCTAATGCCCTTCCCTGGATTCTGTGTACCCCTTAACCCAACCCCTTCCTTCACAGGGCTCACAGTGGCTGCAGGGGGCCTGGGTGGTAGGGGGTTCAGACCCAGCCCTGCTTTTACCCAGATGCCCTCATCCTTCTGACCTCCAGGCCCTACTGCTGACCTCAGCCGCCGCGCTGGAGCCTTCTTCATTCATGAGGTCCTGGAGTCGCCCCCTGAAATCAAACCTCTGACTCTGTCCCACCCCGTCTACCACTCATGTCTGAACTTCAGTCCTACATAGCTCAAGTGTCCTCCTCCGGGACCCTCGATGTCCGGGTATGTATTTTGGGACAGCTAAGTGTTTTGGGGTCTGCACGGCAAATCTCTGGGGCCGGGTGAGAAGTAGCTTACATCATCAGTCTGCATTTTCTAATCCGGCTCCAGCGTTTCCAGACACTTTTATATGTAAGTTTTGGGGTGGTAAAATTCGTTCAGACTTCATTCAGATGTGCAGGGAAAAAAACAGTAGTTTCTTTACTAACTGATGATTGATTTGACTTTCGTCACAAGCTTCCTACCTTGCTTGGTAGAAATGGGGGTTGGATAACTTTAGTCCAATCTGATCAACTCTTCCATATTAGGGACAGTGTGTTTAGGTAACAGAGTCCCTTGTGGATCTATATACCCAGTTTTTCAGACTTTTTCCTCATCTACTTCTCATTCCTGAGGTAGCCATCAGAGTATGATGGACAGTCGGGTCCCTTGGTTACAGCAGCAATTTTCCAACAGCAGATACAGGAAACTGATTATAGTCAGAGAAAATCACACCCGGCCTTACGCTGAGTAACCAAGATTTATCGTGTGGGCAAAAGCCCTCTATCCTTGGGATTCCTCTCATCCTACCTGACATATCCCTCTGTCTTGAAACAGAGAGACTGAGCTCTACAAGTCTTATCCCGCCTGTTTCTCCCTGTTTCTCTCCATAGTTCTTTTGCACATGGATGTGGGCTTTTGACTTTCCCCCCTCTTCCAGTTATAAAATAAATAAGTCATGGGGATGTAATGTTGAGCATGGTAACTATGGTTGATAATACTGTATTGCATATTTAAAAGTTGCTAAGAGAGTAGATCTCAAAAGTCACAAGAAAAAAAATTTGTAACTACGTATTGTGACAGATGGTGACTAGACTTATTGTGATCATTTCACAGTATACACAAATATTGAATCACTATGTTATACACCTGAAACCAATATAATGTTGTATGTCAATTGTATCTCAATAAAAAATCCTCTCTCCTTGAACAAATCTTGGCTTTTACATGCACTGTCTGCAAATCCTATTTTGAGTCACGAACATGAAAATGCAAAAGAAAATACTCATGAATAGTTTTTAAAATATCACCTCTCATGATACATACAAAAAAAAGGGGGGGGAAAGGATTTACATCAAAGTATTTATACTGTTTATAACTATATGACAAAATTATGTGATTTTAAAATTTTCCTTATTTTTGTTATTTTTTGACTTTTTTATGATGAACATATACTGCTTAGTTAAATTTTTTTAAGTTCTTTTAAAAATATGCCTGTAGCACTATCAGTTAGGAAAAGGCAAATTATGGTCTCTGTTGGAACAAATTTAAACTTGTCAGAGCAGTTAAATTAATTAGGTCTTAAGTGACATTTAATAGCCAGGGTGGTAGGCCTGATACAACTTAGCAAAGACTTAGAAAATTAGGCATAATAGCGTACAGATTGTACTCCTGCAAAGCACGCTCAATTCAAGGGAAACAGCGCGTCAAGCAGGGTTCCTCAAAACGCTTCTGCATCTTAGTTTGTTCTTCCTTTTGGAGAGGTGCATGGGTGAAATTTCTAAGATGAAACACACGCCCATTTTAGTTGGCATTCCTCCTTCGTGTATTATGACAAGGGAATTACTGCGGGCTGTGCTGGAATATTTCATGTATGGATCATTGTAAGTAAATCCTGGGGGCACTTTTTTCCCCGTAACAAAGAGGGACATAAAGCTCCCTTTTTACTGAAATATGAGAGTTAGATTTATAAATGTCCAGGAAGGTGTGAAACTCTCGAAGTAGAAGGAAGAGAGGGGCTTTGTTGCCATCACGGTCATCCTGCCTGGCCAGTCTGGGACAGATCTGGGTGAGGGAGGAAATGAGGGGACCAAGGAGAGGGACCAAGCATGCCTTGTAGAGTCATCTGAAAGAAAGTGCAGCCGAATGTCCCAAGCAGGAAATTTAAACCTCAGCCTTCAGGAAAGGAAAAAAGTTCAGAGGAAATTCTAAACTATATTTTTCTTCAGGTAGGTCTAGTGCGAGCATCTTGCCCCTTGCGTGTGTGAAGCAATCCGAAATAGCCCCCATCTTCAGAGTGCAAAGTTACTCGCTAAGGGCTTTTCATTTTCCACTGTGGAAACCTCCACAGCCATGTCAGACACTGAGTCAAAATAGAGCAGAGGGGGATGCCAAACACTTCTAGGGCAAAGGTTTCTTTCTGTAGCTCTACCGGGCCCAGACTATTACCTGTCTGCTGCCTTCTAGACTGGGTCTTAATCACTTCCAGCTGTGTTGGCTCCTACAGTCCCTCTGGCCCCTCCCCGTCTGGCCTCCCTGCCCTCTGCCTTTCGTGTAGGAAAATTAAGTATCACACTTAAATTCCCCCTTAGGACTTGGGGATCCTGAGCAGGAGCCTGGCCACGGTATCCATCTCCAGCAACAGATGAGGGGGCTGGCTTGCCTCACATGGGGTCTCCTTTCTGCCCTGGGGCTGAGCCCTGTCCCTAAACAGTTACAGCTAAGCACACAAAGGGACATAGGTACCCAGGGCTCCAGTGCACAATCGGTACCCTCCCCTGGTACCCTGAATGCCCTCAATTCCTTCTTAGGGATTGGTTCTTTAGGGCTAAATTTAACCCTCTCCAGGTTGTCATCTTTTATCATCTTTTGAAATATACATTTTTCTGCCAGGGTGGCCGGTATCTCCATCAAACCAATCCCACACAAGCCTTGGTGAATTGGGGGGATTGAAAATCTGTGGCTGGAGTGAGACTGGAAAGTGCCTGGCATTGTGCCGCGAATACCCTATCCCTTACACAGGTAGACATCATAGTCAATTGTGGAACGGTTCTCCTGCCCAATAAACGAAGGCTAAGGCTTCAGCATCCTCAACACAGCACATCAGGTAGACACGAAAGCCTGGAATGATTGACAGATTGGATGAAGTCTCTGCCATCTTTGGGCTAAACCATAGGATGTATACTGGGCAGTAGTGAGCTACGAGTCTGGGTCAGTGGGCAGGGATTGCCTACATGAGTGCATCTCAAACTTGACCTTACATCGGAATCACCGGGAGAGCTTGCTAAACACAGATTGTTATCCCCACCCCCACCCCCCCACCCAGGGTTTCTGATTCAGTAGGTCTGGATGAAGGTCCAGGCGATGCTGCTCCTGGCCTGGGGACCACACTTTGAGAACTACCGGTCTGCATAAATCAAGGAACTTGAACTCTGTTTATCAGACAGTGTGGGCTCCTTGAAGGACTTTAATCTGGGTGCAAGCAGGTCGTGAGGTCAGGTTTACACTTTCCAAAACTCAAACTGCCGTAGCGTGGAGGGTTGCCTTGAAGGGAGTGCAGCTGGGGGCAGGAAGGCTAAACAGAGGCTGTTGGCATGATCCAGACAATCTTACAGAAGGAGATCCTGGCAGCGAGGTTGCACTGGGCAGCCTCCAGAAGCCTGAGAAAGATAGAAAGTTGAGAAAGATGGTTTAGAAGAAAGCACTAAAAGGAGATAGGGAGCCTCAAAGACATGTTGGCCATTCCCCAATTTTGCCAAGGGCGGGCTGGTTCTCAGAACAGGAGACTGTGACCCTGCAGAGGGGTCTGCAGAAGTGACACTCGCCAGGCAGACCTGCCAAATCCGTATGGCTGACTCTCTCCCTCCTCCCCTCCCTCTCTTTCCTGTGGGGAGATGTTACTGGGGGTAGGGGGTTGCTGCTTAGAGAACAGGTGGTGATAATTACCAAGAGACCAGCAGTTTCCCTGCCTCATCTTTCAAAGTGTCAAAAAAGGCTGACTTAGGAAATTATGGAGTGTAGGAAGCTTCCCTGATTTGTTCAGTTCAGTAATATTTGGCGGAGCCTGGTCATTCTGACTTAGTGGCTGATGTATAATTCTGAAAGGACACTGAAAAATATCTAAACTCTACTAGTAGTGCTTTCCTAAGGAGGGTAGGCCTAGAATTACCGGCATACACACAGTAAAAGAGAATTCAGAATTTCACTACACATTTCAGATACGTAAGTGAAGCTCCATCAGAATCTGAACAAATAGGAATAATAATAATAATAGCTGTGAAAGGTATCACGTCAGGCCCCTGCTCATCAATTATCCGTGGATTCATGTGGCTTTTGATCTACCTTGACTCATCTACAAGCCACAAAATAGGTCAGACTGGCCTGCTACACTGCTCTGAATCTTCTTTGTGCATTTTCACCTCTGGCTCTGCCCAGGCAGTTCTCCAGCTGTAAGATTCCTGAAACTTCCCTCCTTGCCTTAAGGTCTCTCTTAAGTTTACTTGCATTCATAACTTTTCTTTGAACGCACCGACTCATGGCCATTCCTCTCCCGTCTGAAGTCCTATGGCACTTACTGGCTGAGAGTACCCTTTGGGCCTTAGTATTGGCCTTCTGGTATTAGTTCCCTTTTTAGGAGGAAAGTTCTAACTCCGCAGTGGATACTTTGAAGCCTGGAGCAACCAGGTCTCATTTGTCTGAAAGTGAAGCATTACCCTCACATGAAACTTGCATGGGTGACATGGGGACTGTGGTGAAGGTCCAGGGGACAAACCTTCCATCATAAATCTCAGCACGATGAAGTCTGCGGTTGGGCCCCACCTGGAACCAGGGACATGAACACTGCCAGCAAGCTCTCTCTTCTCCATCTCTTGTTTCTGAAACTTGCTGCATTCTGTCAAACTGGTGTCCTCAACAGCACTGGGAACTTGGCCATCGGCAACTCTCTGGCTCATTTTGACAATCAAGACACCAGAGAGGCCGTGGCCTCCTTCCTTGTTTTCAAGCTCAAAAAATTAGATTGACCTGGCTTAGGACATTCCTAGCCTTGGACTAATTAGTGAATTGTGGCTGTAGGGGAGAGGAGTGTCTATTTCATGCTTGCTTCTTCCTTCCCAAAGAAGCCCACTTTGGTTATATCATTCCCCTCCTCCAGGTGGCTAAGTGCTTCAAGGACACCAGCCCCAGCTCCAGCCTTGAGGGTGGTCCTGAATGGTCAAAGCCAGGAGTCAGCAAACCTTTTCTGTAAAAAGCCAGAGTAAATATTTTAGGCTTTGCAGACCATGTCTCTGCTGCAGCTACTCAACTCTACCATTGTAGTGTGAAAGAGGCCATGGACAACGTAAATGAATGAACGTGTGACTCTCTTCCAATAAAATTTTGCATATAGGCACTGCAATTTGAATTTCGTATACTTTTAACATGTCATGAAATATTATTCCTCTTTTGATTTTTTTTCAGCCATTTAAAAATATGAAAACCATTCTGACCCCTGGTCTAAGCTAATCATCCCCCTTGCCAATGGCAGGTTTAGACCAGAACACGTGATACCCTTGGGCCAGTTGGACGTGCAATGAAGTCTGCTGGGAATCTTCGGGAAAGGTTTCCTCACATGTAAAAAGACGCATGGCAGACACATCTCCTTTCTGTTCCTGGGCTGTGTCTAGCATGGATATGACTGCTGGGAATCCCGGGGCCATCTTATGACCAGCTGGGGGGCTGGGCTGAGGACAAAGCCCTCATGCGGACACTGGCCAAGCTGAAAGATGGAAAGAGCCTGGGTCTTTGAAGAAGTCTTTGAGCCACTGAATTAACCACGCTGGAATGGCCCTACCCACAGCCTTCTTGTTCTGTGAGTTTATAAATATCTTTGTTGTTTCAGCAATGGAGTTAGATTGTAGCTATTAAATTGTAGCCGAAAGCAGCCTCATCTGTGAATACCACAGGACACCACGAATGGGAGCTCCCAGAGTCCCCCCTGATTGGAGTGAGGGGCGGGGAGCAGAACACCTAAAGACCAGTCTGGAATCTCATTTTACATTTCCTCTTACCTTGTTAGACTACACCCTCACTATTACCATTTGACTGAGCGCTTCTCTTCCCTGAAATTCTAACTCTTCGACATTCTCACTGTCCTGCCACTGCAATATTGATGTTTTTAGTTCCTGCCACTGACCGAAATATCCCCAGAGATTGCTCCAAATGCACATCTGAAGCCCCGTCAGAGAGGGGCTCAGCATGACCTCAGGTCTTCCAGATCACTCACCAAAGCACAGACCAGAAAACGCCCTCTTGTGACCCGTGGCTTCAAGCATCTTGCCCTCCGCCCTTCCTGATTCCGGCCTCCCAGGCATGATACATTCACTTCTTGAGTTAAACTCCTCTTCCCGGGGTTCCAGCCACCTTCCACCACATCCTTCCGCTGGGCAGAAGGTGCGCTCAGGTGCTTGTATAAATACAAGGCAGCCATTGTTGCCCAGCGTCTGACCACAGAGATGGCACAGGCTCCCGGTCCCAGAAAACACCCTGCTTTGACCTCGGACGCAGCAGCAGATCCGGTTAGGCGGGGGTTCTTCTCCATTTACATCTCAGGCAGCTATTCAGCCAGCTGCCCACGTTTTCCCACCAGCAGCTGCTTTTCTTTCTTTCTCCTCTGTGTTTATTTTCTTTGCCTGCACACCTTGTTTTTCTTTCAGGGGATCCCTACCCAGACCTGCCATCTGGTTCCCCTTGAAATAAAGTGTGGAGTGTGCAGAGGTAGCTGGGGAGTCGGGGGCGAGTCCGTTGGACTCAAGCGGCCGCCTGCAGAGAGGCGCTGAGCCCCAGCTGTGGAGAGGAGAGGGGGTCCCAGAAAAAGTCCGAGGCAGGCCACACACCTCATTAGTTCATTCTGATTAATCTTTTATCTGGTTGTTAGGAACGGTGAACAGTGATAGACGAGGCAGTCCTGAGATTTTTATCCCCTGAATTATATACAATTTGGCAAGATTAGATAAACCATGGAGAAAGTACACAGAAGTTGACACGTATATACAGGCTGACTTGTAAGATTATAGAAGATTGCCTGAAATCCCAATTCCACAGCCCTTCCTCGTTTTTCCTGCAAATTTGGAGGGGCTTATACTTTGTTAGTCTTCTTTGCCTTTTGGTTCCTTGCCCATTTGTGCTGTTTCTTCTTCCATCAACCTGGGCTGAGAACCAGGGTCACTGTCCACCTAGACACAGTATGGACCCTGCACACAGGCGCCCTGTCCAGAGACAGGATGGCCACTAAATCTAGTTCCAGCTCAGCTCTCCAAGGAAAGCCCAGAGGAAGCAGTGTTTTAAGTAATTCCTCCACCCAGAGAGTATACCATTTTGTAATTTGTTTCAACTGAGGGGTATCTTTTCTAATTTGTACAAAGGTATCACATAGGCGGAGGGGCCTGTGCGGACCTCAGCCCTTCACTGCTTCCTAGAAGGGAACATCCACTCACACCAGGCATAAATGAGTTTCTAGTAAACCAAAGATTTGAAGGGTCCTGGGTAGGTGGTCACTTTGCACAATACACAATCTCTCACTCTTCTTCTGTCTCCTTTGTCCCCTTCTCCTTTCTCTGGGGGTTGTCATCCTTGCTGCTTGAATGTGCCCTTGGGAGTCTCACCCTCCATTTTCAATGAGTTATCCAAGGATTTCTTCCAAATGAATGCAAAGCTCTCCTTACAGTGGTGTCTGGTGAATAACATTTTCTCTAACTCAGTGTGTTGGCGGAATCCAAAAAAAAAGAGTTTATCTTTGCTAAACTAGAATACACTGCATGTACCACGTTGATAAACAGCATTGGTCGTAGAAGTAGAACTGGTGAGTTTAAGAGCGGGAAACAACGCAATTATTCTCCCCTCCTCTCTCCCCTGACTCAATATTCAAACTTGTTCTATGTAACTACTACGTCTTTCTCACAAGATGTGTGTTTGTTTTCATTATAAGAACAGTTGCAAAGCAGAAACTAACACACCACTGTAAAGCAATTATACTCCAATAAAGATGTTAAAAAAAAAAAAAGAATAGCTGCTCTTCTGTGATTAAACTCTAGTCCCATCTAATAGTGAAAACTACTTCCTTTGAAGTGGAAGCTCCCATCCCCCAACCCCTACAGGTGTGCTTGATGAGATTCCCCTGCCAATGCTCCACCCACCACCTCCGCCCCCAGCCCACCAGGTGGCTCTGGGTCCTCCAGGATTGAAGTGGAGGAGGAGGGAGCATCAAGGACAGGAGAGGTGTGTTTGACACCCGTGTAATCTTGTGTTGGTTCCCTCTGGCCCTGGCAGAAGTTTAAAGCTGAGTTTCTTTGAGCCGGCTGGATGTTCAAAGGTTTTTCCTTTATTTTGAAGTGCACTTGGGGGTTCCCTTGCTGGACCCCACCGACTTCAGCAGACAGTCCTCCTCAGCTTTGCATCGGAAGGTACTACTCCAGCCTCCTTTTTGTTGTGGTTTCTACCAACATTTACTGTGTCTTCTACATTTACTCTATCTTCTGCATTTCCTGTAAAATAGTACATAGAGTTAAAGGTTTGATCAGAACCGGTTTCCATTTTCTGCAAGATTACTCATGGAGATGTTGAGAACTTCCTATTGCGTCGCATAATGTCTGGCAGTCTTTCTTTTCAGTGAGGTTAAGATTGGTCAGTGGGCTCAGATATTATCAGCCTGATCTGGGCATCTGCTTTGACCTAATGATTTTAGCAGTTATTAGTGATTATTACCTAGATCCATAATTTCATTAGAATATCACCCTTTTATACCCACTCATGAAAAAAAGGAGTCCATTCTAATTCTAACATCCCAATGCATTAATTGGCCTAATTTCTCCTGTAAAGAAGGACTTTCCTTCAACAATTACTTGGTTTCCCTGAGATACAATCCATACAGGAAAGGCAGAATAAATGCTTGATTGTTTCCCTTTATTTACCAGTTTCTAGAATAATAAATTGGTTCCCTAGCATCCTCCAGAGATTACCAATTAGAGGGGTTGTTTTGGTCTCATTATAAACTAATAGATGCTAATATATTTGGTGTGTCTCAATCCACTGCAGTTATTATTTTTATTGCTGCTTAAATTGTCCCATCTTTTGTCTGTGGGAACCTCTTCAGGTTGGCTCCTGGGTCAATGTGACATTACATTAATGTTCTTTAATACCTTCCTTCCTTTCTAGTAGAACAATTAATTTTGGCCCATTTAAAATATTTTCTCTCCCAGACCCAAACTACTTTTTCAAAGAGCCCTGGTTCTTTTCAGCGGGAAATAGTATTTAGAGAACACATCTGGACACTACAGATACTTATTGTTATTGGGTGGGTCATTACTTCTATACCTTTTCATTGGTCAAGGCCAGGAACCTGTATTTAAGAAAATATTTATTTAAGATGGGAAGGGAACCAGAACAGTTTTTTAAGAGTAAAAGAATTGAATGGGAGGATCAGTGCATATCATAGGTAAGAAGGTAAGTATTCATTCATGAAAATTCTGTTTTATTTTATTTTATGTGCATGTATACCAAAGACAGATTATTCAATATCTAAAAATTATATAATTTAAATCATGGGTCACACTCCAAGAAGAGATTTGAAAGCACTGGAAAAGATCAGTTTTTGAGCTGCAATAAAGAACAGCCCCATATATTGGAAGATTGCTCATCACCTTCAACCAAAAGATCAATCAGATGTTGAGACTTGAAAATCAAGAATCCCTTGTCTAGGTTGTCCACTCTCACCACTATTATTCAACATAGTTTTGGAAGTTTTAGCCACAGCAATCAGAGAAGAATAAGAAATGAAAGGAAGCCAAATCGGAAAAGAAGTAAAACTGTCATGGTTTGCAGATGACATGATACTATACATAGAGAATCCTAAAGATGTTACCAGAAAACTACTAGAGCTAATCAATCAATTTGGTAAAGTGGCAGGATACAAAATTAACGCACAGAAATCTCTTGCATTCCTATACACTAATGATGACAAGTCTGAAAGAGAAATTAAGGGAACACTCCCATTTACCACTGCAACAAAACGAATCAAATACTTAGGAATAAACCTACCTAAGGGGACAAAAGACCTGTATGCAGAAAACTATAAGACACTGATGAAAGAAATTAAAGATGATACAAACAAATGGAGAGATATACTATATTCTTGGATTGGAAGAATCAACATTGTGAAAATGACTCTACTACCCAAAGCAATCTACAGATTCAATGCAATCCCTATCAAACTACCACTAGCATTTTTTACAGAACTAGAACAAAAAATTTCACAATTTTTATGGAAACACACAAGGCCCCGAATAGCCAAAGCAATCTTGAGAACAAAAAAAGGAGCTGGAGGAATCAGGGTCCATGACTTCAGACTATACTACAAAACTACAGTAATCAAGACAGTATGGTATTGGCACAAAAACAGAAAGATAGGTCAATGGAACAGGATAGAAAGCCCAGAGATTAACCCATGCACCTATGGTCACCTTATTTCTGATAAAAGAGGCAAGAATATACAATGGAGAAAAGATAGCCTCTTCAATAACTGGTGCTGGGAAAACTCGACAGCTACATGTAAAAGGATTAAATTAGAACACTCCCTGACGCCATACACAAAAATAAACTCAAAATGGATTAAAGACCTAAATGTAATCAATAGCCAGGACGTGGAAACAACCTAAGTGTCCATCAACAGATGAATGAATAAAGAAGATGTGGCACATAGATACAATGGAATATTACTGAGTTATAAAAAGAAATGAAATTGAGTTATTTGTAGTGAGGTGGAGGTACATAGAGACTGTCATACAGAGTGAAGTAAGTCAGAAAGAGAAAAACAAATACCGTATGCTAACACATTTATATATGGAATCTAAAAATAAAAAAAGAAAAATGTTCTGACGAACCTAGGGGCAGGACAGGAATAAAGATGCAGATGTAGAGAATGGACTTGAGGACACAGGGAGGGAGAAGTGGGGGAAGGGTAAGCTGGGATGAAGTGAGAGAGTGGCATGGAAATATATACACTACCAGATGTAAAATAGATAGCTAGTGGGAAGCAGCTGCATAGCACAGGGAGATCAGCTCAGTGCTTTGTGACCACCTAGAGGGGTGGGATAGGGAGGGTGGGAGGGAGACGTAAGAGGGAGGAGATATGGGGATATATATATAGCTGATTCACTTTGTTATAAAGCAGAAACTAACACACCATTGTAAAGCAATTATACTCCAATAAAGATGTTTAAAAAAAAAAAGAATCCCTTGTCTGTATTTTATGGGTTTTTTTTATTACCACGCATCATATTTGTAATGAGAAAATCAAAACAAATAATAAGGGGAAAACTTTGCAGGAACAAAAGAGTGAGTTTAGTGTCACACGGATGCCGTCTGGATGTTTTTTCTAGACCTTTAGTGTGGTCATAAAGCTAATTTGTTCTAGTTCTTTCTTGGAACTTTAAGAACCAACATTTCAAATGTTTTAAAAGGTAAGAGTAATAATGGTCCCTAGCCTGGAGGGAAGAATATATGGGAGAGGTGACAGCCTACTCACTAGGTTGACAACCAGTGACTTTGCTGTCCTTGAGACTTTACTATACCCTCGCTTCCACATTTGAAAAATAGCTTGCTCATCAACCACTTTTAGCCTCATTGAAGTCGTTAAAAAGGGAATTATACAAAGTCCTTTGAAAACTATAATGCCTTCTGCTACTACCCAGGAGACAGGAGATAGGAGTCTGGGGTCAACTTTGAATATGAAGGTAATTCAATCAGGCTTAGTTTTCATATGCCATAAAGGTGGACATCAAGCAGTGGAAACAGGGCCGTTTCCTCTTCGTTCTAATGTAGATTGCAGGTGCACGTATCAAAAGATAATGAAACTCTAAAAGCCCTAGGAGAGCCTGAAGCCACACTGGATTGACTGCATAACAGAATTCAAAACTGGAATAACGGACAGGAGAGCTATAAAACTGACGGGATTCATTTTTAGATATGAAGTTTAAAAGAAACTGTTCTTGAAACTCAACGTTTGCGAGCCCTGCCGTTTTTATACATTTTAGAAGCAGTGTGTGAAAGCTCACAGACATTTTCTTTCAATAAGGCACACCAGGAAATGTGCAATAGTACTCAAAACTGCACAAATGCCTGCCCAAAGGCCACTTACTCTATACCCGTGCTTCGAGCCACCTGCACTTTAAACAGCCCTGGGGACACCACTCACCAGACAGAGGGCGGTGGGTGTTTTAGGAGAGCGATCTCTCTCTGTCTTCTCATTCTTTCATTCATATACATGTCACTTCACTCTTCCACGCCTGCGTGCTCACTAGCTGTCCCTCTCTCCCCTCTGTGCGGTCATGGGGAACTCAGCACCTCTTTGAATCCACTCACACAAAAGCATTAGTAAGAAAGGCAGCTTTTGCTAAACACTGAAAGAGAGACAGAGGAGAGGGTTTGCAACACCCATCCCACAGGAAGCCACTTTAAAAATTCCTTTAAGAGGGCTCCCCTGGTGGCGCAGTGGTTGAGAGTCCGCCTGCCAGTGCAGGGGACACGGGTTCGTGCCCCGGTCCGGGAAGATCCCACGTGCCGCGGAGTGGCTGGGCCCGTGAGCCATGGCCGCTGAGCCTGCGCGTCCGGAGCCTGTGCTCCGCAATGGGAGAGGCCACAACAGCGAGAGGCCCGCATAACACACACACACACACAAAAACAAAACAAAACAAAACAAAACAAACAAACAAAAAAAAAACAGTAAAAAAAAAAAATTCCTTTAAGATGTTCACAGATATAAAGAACAGACTTGTGGTTTGCAAAGGGGAGGATGGGATTGTGAGTTTGGGATTAGCGGTTGCAAACTATTGTATAGAGAATGGATAAAAAAACAAGGTCCTAGTGTACAGCACAGGGATCTATATTCAATATCCTGTGATAAACCATAATGGAAAGGAATATGAAAAGTATAACTGAATCACTTTGTTGTACAACAGAAATGAACACGACGTTGTAAATCAACTATAGTTCAATAAAATAAATTTTAAAAAAGATGTTTATGTACTCCAAAGTCCTGTCTCAACCTCATCCTCCATCCTGAATGATTTTCTCCCCCCTCTTCTCTGTTAAGTGCCCCCGTCCTTTTTCCACACTCTCTCACTAAGATGATCCCAGGAAGTTCAAACTCTTCCAACTTCTATTTGACAGATCAACTCAGCTGCCTCTGTTCCTGCCTCTCACCTGAAACTCATTGCAAGGACCCAGCACAAGAAAGGATTCTCCAGTTAATAGAACCCCTACTCCTTAGAAAGCAGACTCCATAATTCATACATTCAACAAAGACTTACTGAGTGCCTGCCATTTGCCAAGGATTATTCTAGGAGGTGAGGATATAGCAGTCAGTGACCATCATTTTCTATGTGAGCAAGCTTTTTGGTGTCTCATCCTTACCCCATCCATCTCATCAAGACATTTCTTCCTAACACGCATAGTATTCTCCAAGAGAATTCTGATGGATGAAGTCCACATCTCACTGTATTTATTAATGTTTCATATATTCTTTTATATTGTTAATAAGTTTTTAATTAAAAGACAACCCCAAACTGAGATAATACTATTTCCTATCTAACATAGTAGAAGAGATTTTTTAAAGTAATACAAGCTGGCTTTGACCCCAAAACGGACTGGGGTGAACACAAGCACTGGTCTGAACTAACCAGCCCTTTGGCAAGAAAAGAGAATTCTCATTCAGAGTTTTGGAAAGCAGCCTGGCAAAATGGATCAAGAGCCTGAAAACTTCCCATATTCTTTGACTCAGTAGTCCTGCTTTGGGAAAATCTCTCTTAAGAAGTAATGAAGTAATGCTAAGTCTGAGAGAGACTTATGCATCAAATTGTGAATTTAAGAAATAGAAACACTCCAAATATTCATCAGTAGAAGAATGGCCAAGTAAACTCTGCAGTATTCCATCAAAGGAATATTGTGAAATCACAAGGCATGATGGTAATAATTAGTCTTCTCCACTGCCATAATGAAATACTAGGTATTCTAATAATAAACTAGGTAACGTAAACAACACTGATCTATTTTCTCACAGCTCTGGAGACTGGAAGTTCAGATCAAGGTCCAGCAGGGTTGGTATCTGGTGAGAACTCTCTTTGTGGCTTCTGCTGATGAGACAAATTTGCAAGTGGAAGCAAAACTGGTTTCTTCCACAATGGGGGAGGAAAGTCAAGTGAATGTCTACGTATGCGCACGTCTATGTACAAGAACTATTTTTGCATTGCTATCAGTTATTTACAATTTGCAGAATTGTAAAATAGCTCAAAGACAATGGAGGGTTAGAACAGGATACTTTGGAAGGGTGTGATCTAAACAATGCATAGCTTTGAAGTGCAAATTTTTCCCTATCTTAGCAAGAAAAAACCCAATATTTATTTATACTTATTATAAATAACTCCTCCTAAACCTATGCATATTAAAAACACTAGTAGAAAATCCTCCCTCATTAAAAGAAATATATATATACAAACACACACACACACACGTGTGTGTGTGTGTGTATGTGTTCGGGGGGTTATTTTACTTTTCTGTAATTAAAAAAATTTTTTTCCTTAATGAGCCTGCATTATTTTCTTAAGAAAAATAATTTTGGAATCTTAGTGTATGAAAGAAATTCTGTCTCCAAACCTTACTTCTTCCATGAAACTTTCCTTGATTAATTTCAATCATTTCCCTTCAGTTTTCTGCTGACTCCACACTTTCATACTGATTTTCATCTGTTTGTGGATATTCCCTGTGTGTGTTTCAGGACTGCCCTTCCTATTAGATTGAAAGCTCTTCAAGAGGAAGAATCTGTCTTCAGTTCCCTGTGTATTTTGTTGTCTACCTATAAAACTAATACCTGTTTGTTGAGCAAATACACTGATTAGATTTTACTAGGTCAGCATTTCTCAAATTGTGTGCCAAGAGATCCTCCACAAATGAAGAGTTTCCTAAACAAATAACTTTGGGAACACTGCACACTTTATATCCCTGTTGAGGATTCACAATGCATATTAGCACACTAAAGGTTCTGAAAAGTCCTGCAGTAAATAAACCTGCTTAACTTACTTTAACTCAACACTTCTCAAACATATTTCATATGAACACTTTTTTTTTTTTAAATGATACCTATTGACATTGGGTGTTTTCTGGGATACTTTGAGGGAAATAAATTATTAACTCCAAGAAGACAGGGATAGAGATTATATCTTATTCATCTTTGTACTTGACCTTTCATAATTTTGTCTGATACATAATAGTGTTGGACAAAAGTAAGTATTTTTGTGTGAGTGAAGAAGTGCCTGAAGGTGAGCTTCTATGAACCAGTGTGATGTGTGTTAAGCAGCTGTAGGGAAGGGAGGAATTGATCAGGTTTTAAAATACATTTAGGAGTTTGTTGGGGGTTTCTTTTGCGGTACACAGGCCTCTCACTGTTGTGGCCTCTCCCGTTGCGGAGCACAGGCTCCAGATGCGCAGGTTCAGCGGCCATGGCTCACGGGCCCAGCCGCTCCGCGGCATGTGGGATCTTCCCGGACCGGGGCACGAACCCGTGTCCCCTGCATCGGCAGGTGGACTCTCAACCACTGCGCCACCAGGGAAGCCCATAATCAATGTTTTTAAATTCACTACCACCCCCCTCCCCCACCAAAAGATGAGCCTCCTTCTAATTCACTAGGAAATCATAAGAATTCCCCTCCTATTTGAAATGTTCTATAGCACTGACATCCATGAGCTCCACTAAGCAGCTCTCTGGGTTGGGACAGGAAAAGCTGGAACACATTTAGCAAGGTTTTGTTTTGTTTTTTAAAATGCAGTCTTCAGGGATCTCCCCACTTCTTGAGCTGAGGAACTAAGCCGTTGAACTCAGCTGAAAGCAGCAGCTCGTAGGAGCAGCTGAAGGTTATTTCACAGTGAAGCCAACCTTGGCAGGCCTGGAAAACTCCATATGGGCTGCAGCTCTGGTCTCCAGGAAGCACCTAGCTCATCATCCCCACTTGGTTTTCCTGGCATATAATCCCAGAATGTGTGCTTGAAAGGCAACTGTATAGAAAAAATGACTTGCTCTGCATTTTTTTTCTTTTTCTGTTAACCTTTATGTGAATCATTCACGGAGATACAATTTAATATTTATTCCATCTATGTATTCTCTATCCATTTAGGTTGTAAGGTAGCTAAGCATGTCCTGAGTCAAGAAGGACTCAAGGAGGAAAACATCACTGTTACCCTCAAGCGGCCAGTGCATGGGAAATGCGTCTACCTTCCCCTGTACTGTGGAGGCCTCCACGACACTGAGTCCTCCTTCATTCCCCAGCTCTCCCACCTTGCTTCCCAGAAAATGACTCTCTCCCAGCCCCAAATCCAAAGCCCTTATGCACATAGAGACCAGCTCTGCCACTTTGTCAAACCCACAGAGACAGACGTGGACTCTCTCCTGCCTCAGCCCACGCGGAAAGCACCCTGCTCAGACTCCAACCTGATCTCAACGGAGATGTAGATCCCGTGAATTACCTTAGAGTAAGAATCTGCTCTCACCTTTCATCACTTCATAGAAAAGCAGAGAAATTTCAGTCCCTCTTTGCTACCGAAACTCAAGTGTTAGGTCCATGCTGTGCAACAGAAATACAATATAAGCCCCAAATGCTTGCTGTCCTTGGACAAATGTAGTTTACAATGCTCTAGAAGACACAGTAAAAAAATTAAAAGGAAACAGGTAAAATTAACTGTAATAATACATTTAATCCAACCCAATATGTCCCAAATATTACCAATGCACCCTGCAATCAATACAAACAATTATTGATGAAAAAGTATTCTCTGTTATACTAAGTCCTCAAAATCTGACGTGCCTTTTACACTTAGAGCACATCTCAGTTTGGACTAGCCACACGCCAAATTGCCACATGTGACCAGTTGCTACCATAGTGGACAACGCATGGGTGTAGAAGTTCAAAACAAAATGGGTGGGGGAAGCAGAACCTCTGAGTGAGAAATTTCAGGGGAAATAGCATCCTCTTTTATATCTTTGGGAATTCCCTCCTCTGGAGAAGAATGTTTTCATCAAATCCTAACGCCCTTGGGATAAAGCTGGCCTGTATCTGTAGGAAAGAAGCTGGCTTCTTCATCTGCCCCCTCTTTTCCAGAACAGTGTTCCTCTCACTCTCCTGGGCACACAAATGCCCCAGGACCTTCTTAAAATGCAGATTCTGATTCAATAGATTTAGAGTTTTGCATTTCTAACAAGCTCACTGATGACCCCATTGCTGGTCCTTGGATCCCACTTTGAATAGCGAGGTTCTATAGGCTGATGCCCTCCAGAGTGCTGTGTGTGATTAAATGGAGGCGGTATGTGTTGAGGTTGGAGGAACGTGAACTTGGAGTCAGACCGCCAAGGCCTGGGGCTTTGGTTCACCACTTAGCTGTCTGGGTTGGGCAGGCTGCTTACCCCCTATAATCCTCAGTCTTCTCCTCTATATAAACACAGGCAGTGACAGGGCTGCCATGTTGGGTGGTGCTGGTACACTAGGAAACAACCAAGGTCAAACATTTTAGCTTTTGGATGTGAAAGTACAAGCTTACCTTGAGAAAAGCAGGGACTTAGCTTTCCCTGATTTAACCCGAAATGGGTCCAATGTAAGCATCACTTCCTCAAAGAAACCTTCACTAACCTTCTAGTCTGATAAGGATATAAATGAATCCCCTGCTTCTTAAATGCTTATATCTCTCGCATAGCCTTTCTCACGTAATACCGTAATTATGAACTTAGTTCTCAGTCTCTCCCACTGGAATTGAAGTAATTTGTAGCCAGCAAGAACAGCCTACAGTGTCCTTCCAGTACCTTCTAATTGCTGGAGGACCAATTCTGGTTTAGCTGCATAAAATCCCTTGAGGAATTTGTTAAAAATATAGATTCATAGGCTCCATCTCGATAGTTGGGTCCAGTGGGTCTCATTTGGATCCAGACGTCTCTATATTTTTAAAGCTCATCAGAGCTCTGCTGTCCAACCAGGTTTGGGAACCACTGCATTCTTCTACTTTGTATCATCAGTACCTACCCCATGCCTGGCATAAAGGCAGCTCCCAATAAAATGTTTGCTGGATGAATCAGTCATCCTTTACATTGACATATGAGTCACAGCTTCCAAAGGGCCATCCCATATATTTTATACATAATCTTATCTTCAGGGGTAGATCATGTTTTGTAGCCCTGATCCTTATTCAATTTGGAAGGCCTTCTTTAAGGAAAGAATAAAAAATTAGATGTAAACATGAATATTTACTTAGAATGAGAAAAATCATACAAATTCAAGTTTTGAAAAGCTGACAATACATCACAAAAATCAGTTAATACTTTAATTAATTACCTGATATGTCTTTATATTACTTTTTCCCTAACTTTTTTTGGGCTGCATATTCTTTAATCACCTCTTCAAGTCACAAGTTTCATAATACTATAATATAATTTCTCAGTAGAGAAATAGCAATATAGTTTAGCCATTCCTCTAATATGGTTAATCAAAAAATTGTTTTATTATAGGTGACTTAGCAGGCCTAAAACCTGTGGTTTTCCTAAACTGGAATGACTAGAAATAACTTTATTATATCTGAAAATGACTGAAAATCTAATAAGTATTCCATTAAACCTAAACTAAATGTATTCTTAACTTGGCTTCACCTGAGCTGAGCTCTCAGAATACCTTTGGCCACTCCATCTTCACCCAAGACAAGGGAAAACGTGATAAAGGGAAAGCCAGAGTGGAAAGGAGCAGCGGTTGTAACCAATTACTATTAAAATCTTCCTTTTGCCGTGAAAACATACAACCATGTGAACACACTGCCGGGGCTCATATGAGTGCCTTGGAAGGGGTCCTGGTGCCCAAGCTCAGAGAGCTTTCCCAGTGAACCTATCTTTGCCCATTTGATACTCACAATCCCTATATTAGTTAGAGTCCCCTGGTTGTGAGCAACAGAAACAACTCTGGGTCAGGAAGAAGGCATTTATTGGCTGTGATATTGGGCCCTTGCAGAACTGAAGGAAAAGGTGAACAATAATTTCTCAGAAAGCAGCCCTGGTATCCAGGAAATAGAGACAGATAGTCTCTTCATACTTTCCCTGTGAGGATAAATGAGATACGAATGTTTTTCAGCCTTTGCTTCCTTAGCTCAAAAATGTAATTCTAGGGACAAAATGGCTGATTGGACAAGCATGGCTCCTGGGCCTGCCCTCAGCCAGGAGAGAGCTGTACTGCTTGATGGACACTTCCACCAAGACTGGGTCCAACGGGAGAAGCCTAGTTACCCAACGCTGAATTGGGTGCTGCTATCAGAACAAAGGGGACTGGGGTGGATGACCCCACATCTCCTCTTCTGGGCTCCCATCAGGCTTCATGTAGCATTTATCACTTTATGTTATAAACAATTGAGTGTATGTGTGTGTTTCCAGCTGAGTTTGCATCATGCATCTTCCATTCTAGTATGTGTGGAATACATGTTTATTAAATGAATGAATATTGTGATGAGGTAGTGGAAAGGTATTATTCCTCCAAAGTTACTTATGAAGCAGTGTGATCTAGAGAAGGTTTACTAACTTTCGCAGGGCCACATGATCAGAGAACGTTCAGAGATAGAACCAGATAACTGACCTGGAGACAGAGGGAATTTGCTGTATTCTCTTCCCATTGGGGTTTGAACCTGGGTCCACTAGTAAATGTCTAGAAGCTGAGGAGACTCTCATGAAGGAAAAGTCACAGGTTCTGGAAACTTCAGTGCCTGTCCACCCCTACTTCTGCCTCAACCACATCTCTAAAGGACCAGCCAGAGAGAGTACTGTTTCATATCATGCCATACCTTGTGGCAGGGCCATGGACCATGGAGCCAGCCCCTTGCAGGGAAGAGTTAAGCTCACACTCCCCTCTGCTATGAAAAAATTTGTCATTCAAAATGCCTGGGGGTTTCCCGGGTGGCGCAGTGGTTGAGAATCCGCCTGCCAAGCAGGGGACATGGGTTCGAGCCCTGGCCCGGGAAGATCCCACATGCCGCGGAGCAACTGGGCCCGTGAGCCACAACTACTGAGCCTGTGCGTCTGGAGCCTGTGCTCCGCAACAAGAGAGGCCACAACAGTGAGAGGCCCGCGTACTGCGATGAAGAGCGGCCCCCACTTGCCGCAACTAGAGAAAGCCCTCGCACAGAAACAAAGACCAAACACAGCCAAAAATAAATAAATAACTAAATTTAAAGCGTGATCACATCTGAATGTGTGCCATCTGGCGGCATTTCTCCCCCCAGGTGGCTCTCAGCAAGGCGTCTTGTAATAGGAGGTCTAAGTCATAATGACATTTGCTTTCTGCAGCTAGAGGTTGCCTAAACTCTTTGAAGCATAGAGCCGCTAGCAGGGAGATTCCTGGGCTGAAAAGATTGTCAGGAGTCCCCACAGCTGGGCCCAAGCTAATGCTTTTCCAAGTGCTATGTGGCAAAATCTGAGTTGTGACTATTGTTCAGTCAGCGTTCTCAAACTACAGCCTGGGTTTGAATCACCAGGAGGGCTTGCTGAAATGCAGATTGTCGGGGCTCAGCAACTCTGCATGTCTGGAGTGAGGGCCTAGTTTTTGCATCTCTAACAAGCTCCCCGGGAGGTGCTTATGCTGCTGGTCTGAGGACCACACGTTGACAGGAATTGGTTTAGATACTTCAGGAGCTCCCCCTCTACCTTACCCCCTTTGAAACTGCTGCAAGGGATTTCACACCCTCTACCCGAATCAGCCAGCTCTCCAGGAGAAGATTTCAAGGTGTGTATCAGAGGATTAGCAGCTATCAAGTCATCCAACAACTGCTCTCTGGCTTTAAGGCGCAGGGTGTAAGCATATGTACACATCAGGCGTTCTCCATCTCAGAACTATTGACATTTTGGATCCAGTAATTTGTGGTGAGGGGCTGCCCTGTGCACTGTTAGATCTGTAGAGGCACCCTGGCTTCTGCCTTCCGGATACCAGTAGCATCTCTGCTCCCTCTCCCACAACCATGACTGTCAAAACTGTCTCCAGACATTGCCAATGCCACTTGGGTGGCAAAATCACCTCTAGTTGAGAATCACTAGTATACATAAAATAACATGCTTTGGTGAGGTGGTGAAGGACATTAAAGATTTCTCCGGCTGGGTTCCATACAGCCTCCTGAAATAAACTGTAAACTCTAATAAATAAACTCCATGCAGCCCCCTGACATAAATCATAATGATGCCTTTCCTCTGGAACACACCTTTTAGGGCTGTTACACATATTCAAGTCCTTTGATCCTGACCCGTTTGGAAGAGCAGATATTACCACTGTCTCCATTTTAAAGATGGGGAGACTTAGTCTCAGAGAGGTTCGGGATTTGCCCAAGTTTACACAGGTAATAACTCTCAGCAGAGGACCAGAACACACATCTTCTAATTCTTAGGTCAGTGAATTGTCCATCCCATGATACAACCTTTGTTCAGTCTACAAACATTCCATAAACAGTACCAGGTAATGGCATTTACATAATTTTTGGTGGTTGAGAGGCAGAAAGGACAGGAGAACATTTGTTTGTACAGACTGTGGGCTTGGGGGCTTCGAGAATCCCAGGGGGGGGCTAATGAAATCTATGTATCCTGGGGACAAATCGATAGCTGTGGAGGCTTCTTGGAGTATGGGATCAGGTAAGCCTAAAGTTCCCTAGGAAATATGCCTGACCAGGCTGATGAGTTTCTTCTGATGACTGATCTGGGTCTTGTACCCATAAGCAGAGCAGGGACACCCTGCCTCAGTGTCCCCAAATTACCCCTACCCTTTCTTGTGTGTCAAACCACCTTTTCAATGGATGCCATCATGGCCAAGTAACATCTATGAAACAAATTCTCTCTCTCGCTCTCTCTGTCACACTCTTAGTTTATTCCAGAGAGGATTTGATGCCAAATCCCCAATTAAAATATTGCTCCAGACAGAGAGCCCAGGAGGTACTAGAAATTGAGGATGCAATGTGTAGACACTACATTGCCACCTCCCACCATAACTACAATTTGCACTGCATTTTGCTGCCCTGGTTTGTTGGTTTGTCTGCATTTAGGCAAAGACCAAGCCTCGGGAAAGTATTTTCACTATTATTTCAATTTAGCCTTCCTGCCTGTGTAACTTGCAAAGAAATTTCAAATAAGAACAAATCTAGGAAACCTTAATTAAGATGAGCAAGATACAAGTATGGAAACCTAGCACAGTCTTTGTGTTTTTATGCTAATTTGAAAGTGTCACTGTTAAAGGGATCGTGTGTGTGTTTGTGTGTATCTATGTGTTTATGTATATATGTAATGTATGGTGTATGTGTGTGTGTCAATGTGTGTGGTGAGGTAGTGTGTGTGTGTGTTTGTGTGTGTGAGTTTTGAGGGATTATTATGGGGGAGGAGTAAGACTTACTGGTTGAACACTATAAATGAGACATAATTTGCCCACAGTTTTCAAAGCTGGGTGCTATTTACGCCTCCTGCTTCCCTGGCTCAAGAAAAGCTTTCAATATGAAGCTAAAATGGTTGAAGGTTGCTGAGTGAGCCAATAGGGCCATCCCAGAGAGAGTAATGGACTTCACTCCTAGTGAGATCAAAACAGACCTCTCAGCTGGAAAGGACCCCCATAAGTCCCAGAGGAACCCAATAATGGAAGAGCTTGGATTCCCCCCGACCAAGGTGAGATTGTCTCAACGTACCTGCATGCTATTGGAGGCTCTGGTGATGCCAGGCAGATGGAGTTGCAAAAATAATCACTCAGCCAGAACACTCACTGCCATGTGGCAATGAATTCATGTCATGCCTGCACTTGCCAGTGATTTACCCTCCAAACAAGATGAAGTGACTCTAATGGCTTCCACTCAGCTCCATATGGCCTCTCAGTATTCATTATTCCCTTCAGTGGGCTTTTCTTTGGTCATATATTTTTTCTGTGAAATCTGGGAAGAGGAATAAAGGGAGAAAGGATGAACTCCTAAATCCTTACTTACCTGAGTCTGGTAGAAAAAAGGAAAATTCTATGGAAAATATATAGAAAGAAAAGATGAAATGAAATGAATACATGTTCAGACTTTGAATACATCTTATAATAATAACAAAATAAGAGCCTCTTGAGCTACTATTTTATAAATTTTTTGTTCTGGGTAGATTGTGTGTTTCTGTTAATACATGTGAAAAACGTTGTGTCAATATATATCGAGATCTGAAGTCATTAACAACATTAATTTCATTGGAACTGTTCTAATAATTGAGGTGAGAGGTTAAGGGCAAGTATGTTGAGTTACCAGTTTCATCCTTGCTAGCTGTGGCATGTGGCCCTAAACTAGGCATTCATTCATTCACTTATTCATTCATTCAACTGTTTATTCACCACACATTTATCAGGTTCCTACTATGTGCTGGGCACCATTCTGAGTACTGAGGATACAGTGGGAAATAAGAAAGACAAGGTCTCTCATGGAATTGACATTTCTGATGGGGTGTAGAGACAATTAAAATATACACAAATCAGTAAATGAAAATACCAGCTCTTGAATGATACTTACTAATAACTCTTTCTTGTCATTCAGACCACAGCTGAAATGTTACCTCCTTAGAGAAACTTTGGCTTTTCTTTTAACCCTTCCCTTTGTATTTGATCTAAATTAAAAGGAAGGACTGAAAGACAAGAAAGTGTCATCCATGGACATGTGGGGGAATAGCATTTGAAATCGAGGGAATAGCAGATACAGTCACTTAGATGGAAGAGAGCTTGGAGTGTTAAAGAATGAGAGAGAAATTCAGCCTGGCTGGAGCCCAGTGAGGTGGGAAGAGGGTGCTACAGGAGTTGGTCAGCTGGAGAGATAGATAAAGGGGAGTTTTAAAGGCCTTGGTAAAGGATTAAAGACTTCATTCTGAAAGTGTTGGAAAGTATATACATTATGTACTGCTGTCTGCTGTGTAACAAATTATGGATTGCTGCAATAGAATTGATGTTACCTCAAAGCCAATTTAAAATTTTATTCTTTGTCATTAGAAGAAGCTGAGAATTTTCAAAACCTGCAAGTCCAGACTCCTTTTGTTTAAAAATCCTTCCTCAATTGTATCTCTTTCCTCTTGCATTTAAATATAAGCAGGAAGAAGAAAACAGGAGGCTCCTTCAGCACTGCCTGGAAATTTCCTTCCCTAGGTCAGCCGGTTCACTGGGCACATATTTTTTTCCCACAATCCCACAGTTTAGGGTTGCTAAACTTTCTACCATTGCGTACCTCTTTCCTCCAGTTTCCAAGGCCATTTTCTTCCTTCCCTTTAAATTTTCTCTGGTAGCCTCCTCTAGGACCAGTGGGCTTCTGCTGAACCTTAGTCAAAACTCCTAGGTTTTCACTAGCACAATTCCCTAAAAGTTCTTTCACCCACTTCCCGATTACAAAGTTACTCCTTTTGTCAAACCCAAGTTTGTGTGCCTGACGCACAGTGAAGCCAAACAAACCTTGAAATGTTGTCAGAGTTTGGAGCAGAGAAATGTTCATGCAAGGGCCATATAAGGAGAATGGGTGGCTCGTGCTCAGAAGACCTGAACTCCCCGATGGGTTGCAGGGAAGAAGTTTTTATAGACAAATTTGGTGTGTAGCACTTCTCTGATTGGTTGACAGTGAAGTAACAGGGTGGTGTTCCAGGAATCTCGATCATCAGTCTTCTGGTTCCAACCAGTCTGGGGTCCACACGCTTGTGCTCAGCCTGAACCTACCATCCTCCACCTGGGTTGGGGGGGGCCTTAGTTCCTGTAGAAGAACTCAGAGATTTGTATCAGGTTGTTGTGAACATGCCCAAAGAAGGAACAGGCCCAGGCCCAATCAAGGCACCATTGTTTCTTTCTGCATTCCCTCACTCTCCTACATAGTAATTGTTTGTGTGACTTTTAGAGCTCAGGAAAGGTCTAAGAGGCTGAAAGCCTTTTTCCTACAAACTAGAAATGGGGGACACAGCAAGGCCTTTATATTTGGGAGGTCCCCACAGAGTCCTGCTTGGTTTCAATCCCACATTTTGTTTTTGTTATGATAGCACCTGACTTCCATGTACCAAAATCTATAATGGTTATCAATTATCATGTAACAAATTTCCCCAAAATCTAGTGGTGTAAAGCAACAGATATTTTTTATTTCACATAGTTCCTGTGAGTCAGGAACCTAGGAGCAACTTGGTTGGGTGGTTTCACTCACAGTCTCTCATAGGTTATAATCAAGGTGTTGGCAAGGGTTGCAGTCACTGAAGGCTTGGTTGGAGTTGGAATATCCACTTCCAAGATGGTGCACTCAAATAACTGGCAAGTTGGTGTTGGTTGTTGACAAGAAGCCTCAGCGCCTTGTCATGTAGTCCTTGCCAGGGGCTGCTTGAATGAGTTTTTGGCTTGCCCAATTAGGTGAATGGTGATTCCAATTACTGGGATGGAGAAAAGTGGAGAAGAAGCAGGTTTGGAGAGAACCAAGGGTTCAATTTGAGATATGTATAGTTTGAGATGTCTACTGCAAATCTAAGGACAAAGCTGCCGACAAAAATCAGTTCAGGGGAAATGTTAGGGACACAAAAAGGTTCAGGGGAGATGTGAAGAACTAAAAAATATGGCACCAACTGTGTCTGGGATCTCAGATTCCTTTTATCTTTTTTAAAAACTGCTTACTAGTAAGACATAATTTACTTACCATAAAATTCATTTGAGGGTTAAATTCCATTTGGTCATGTTGTATAATCCTTTTTAAAGTACATTGCTAGATTCATTTTATTAGTATTTTGTTGAGGATTACTGCATCTATGTTCATAGGGGTGCTGGTCCATATTTTTTTTCTGTGATGTCTTTGTCTGGCATTGGTAACAGGCTTATCCTGGCCTCATAGAATGAGCTGGGGACTATTTCCTTCTTTTCTATTTTTTTGGAAGAGTTTGTGAAGAACTGGCATTACTTCTTCTTTACATGGTTAGTAGAATTCAGTGGTAAGTCATCTGGGCCTGGGTTTTCTTTGTGAAAAGTTTTAGAATTACTAGGTCAATCTGTTTACTTGTTCCAAGTCTATTTAAATTTTCTACTTCTTCTTGAGTCAGTTTTGGTATTTTGTGTTTTTTATGAATTTCTCCATTTCATCCAGATAAACTGATTAATCATAGTATTTCCATATAATCGTTTTTATTTCTGGAAGGTCAATTCTAATATCTTCTCTTTCATTCCTGATTTTAGTAATTTGAATCTTTACTCTTTGGTTCTTGTTAGTCTAGCTAAAGTTTTGTCAATCTGGGTGATCTTTTAGAGGAACCAATATTTGCTTTTGTTAATTTTTCTCTATTGTTGTCATATTCTCATCTACAGCGAGAGGCTCAGATTCTCCACATTTGCACTCCAACTATACGACATCACACTGTGTAGAGCACTATAGAGTTAGCAATCAATCTTTTGTGGGATCCTTCTCCCAGCTTGTGTATGAGGTCAAATTCCAAAGAATTTATACAATCTTCTGCAGAGGTCCAAAAAGACCAAGAAAGTCAGTAGGGAGAAATGGATGCCCAGTTCCTAGGCTGACGTTATTCCCTGCATCTTGAATGCTCCCAGTTTGTAACAGTGAGACATTTCCACTGGGAAATCCTTGTTAACTTCAAGGCATGTACTCATCATTCCAGATAATAGCTATAAAGTTTCCCCTAGTAAAAAATGAATTTCCAGCCAACATTTAAGATGAGCTCAACAAGAGACAAGTAAACAAGTAAAAAAAGTTTTACTTGAGATTTGCAGGTGCATATTTTAACAATACGAGTCAGTACAGAAATCTGTAGTGTTGGAGAATAACTAAAATTGTGATTATCCTTACAAAAACATTAACACAGTCACTGATCTTTGCACACCAGGTGTTTCTAATTACCTCACCCATTGACAGACTCTGTTTCTCCTCATAATTCTCTGTCCTCTTCCCAACAACGATCTTTATGCCAATATGTTATAACCCTAATGCTTTGGGTTTGCCACTCTCTCCTACTAATCACTGAATTTCTCATCAAAACTCTATTGACAGGAGACTGTGACATTTATTGAGCGTTTACTGTATGCATGTAGGGCAGTAGGCACAATAAAAGGAAATCTCAAAGAAATCAAACACTTCAACAATAAATTTAGTATGTGGGGGGGATTATTGTATGCTGGAGGATGAGTTGAACATGTACCTTTCTCAAAATACAGAAAGAGAAAAAATGTGTAACATTAGAAGCATGATAGAACTGTCAAAAGTACACTAAATATACTGTGATAAATCAGGACTGGTTTTATTTGTTTCTTCTACAGTGTAAAAGTACAAATTGCTCTTGGAGAGAGAAACAGAAAGCAAGGAAATTTAGTGGCACTTTGCTAGGACAACTGACAATGAGACTTCTATTGAGACCAGTAACTGATATAACATATGCTAGTGGTCCCAGGACTATACTTTGGGTTACTTGGACTCACTGTGGTCCTGCTCTATGCAAGGCATAGTCTCTGTCCTACAGTAGCTGAAAATCTAATTGGAGAGTAAAAACACAAAACAAAACAAATGATAAAGAAAGAAATAGCAATATTTATTCACTCAACAAAATTTATCAGGTGCCTATGAGCCTGGCAATTTACCGGCAAAATAACGGGGTGTTAAAATTGGATTCTTCTGGGACTTCCCTGGTGACACAGTGGTTAAGAATCCACCTGCCAATGCAGGGGACACGGGTGCGAGCCCTGGTCCGGGAAGATCCCACATGCCGCGGAGCAACGAAGCCCGTGTACCACAACTACGAGCCTGTGCTCTAGACCCCGAGAGCCACAACTACCCAAGCCCACGTGCCTAGAGCCCGTGTTCCGCAATAAGCGAAGCCATTGCTATGAGAAGCCCATGCACCGCAATGAAGTTTAGCCCCCGCTCGCCGCAAGTAGAGGAAGCCCGCAAGCAGCAATGAAGACCCAACACAGGCAAAAATAAATAAATTAGTTAATTAATTTTAAAAAAATTGGATTCTTCTTGTCACTGTTTACCTGAGGTGTCAAAATACAGAAGCCGCATTCCCAAGTGAGATATGAGACCATCAGGCAGGACTTGCAATAGGAAGTTGTGGAAAACTGGGATTTTCCCTTAACTGACCATCTATCTCCAGCTTTTGAAGCTGAGGAAAGAGTTGGAGGCATGAGAAAGCTTGTCGGAGACAGAATTGCTGGTGTGCGGTAAGGCCCACCCTCACTTCCGGGCAAGGGTGCTTCCCCCTAAACAAACGTCAAAAGGCAGGGGCTCTGCGAAAGTTAACATGGGTCCCTGCAGTTGGGGGACAAGCGGACTGTCTTCTAGCTAATACCTGGGGAACCTAAGGGGTGGGAGGGGAAGAGCTTTTTTGCTGGAGGGCTCTTTCTGCCACAGCTCTTCCTTTTTCGCTGAAGGGGATTTCTCTCTCCTGCCCACTTTTGTGGCACTTTTCAACCAAGGGCTTCAATGTGATTAATTGTTGAACTCTTCGATACCCTGGTGAGATAGTTGGGTGTCATTATCCCTAATGTCCAGCTGGACAAACAAAGGAGGTTGGCTGTGTTGACCTAGATCACACAGGGGCAGGTTTGGGAAGAGAAATGGGCTGTATCCTCCTGCAGCCAGAGTGGGAGCTTCGGTCAGGTCTCCTAGAGAAGATCCCCAGTTCCTAGGCCAGGACTTTGAACGTGCCTCCTTCAAGTGCAATGGTTCCTGGGACATTCTGTAATTGTCGGGGTGTGTGAGCTGAGAGCAGCTGTGTGATGAAATCTGAGGGAGGGACAATTTTTCTAAAATATCCTGGTTTCTAATTTGCACCTGATTGGCAGAGAGGAAGAAAATCTTGCTGCTTTAATTGGCAAGGGAAATGCACACCCAAGAGACTGGTGTTCCCTGGCTTTAAAATTTCAATTACAAGATATATGTAATGTTTGAATGAACACTTACACACCTTAGCTTGCAAGCTTTTGGCAGCAACAAACGGTGTCCCTAGAGCTCTCTAGAAATGCTGTCCTGTGCAATGGGATGCTTAGTGACTACAAAGCAATTCAATTAAACCAACACTGAGCTAGCATGGGAGTGGAGTGGGGGGATAGGCGGACACAGAGATAAATGTAATACAGTCCCTTCCTCCAGAAGCTTACAACCTAAATGTGGATAAACATAGTGGAGTTCCACTTTAATTGGGGTTAGATTCTAAAATGAGTGAGTAAATAGAAAAATCTCACTTAATCAAATCAATCATAATTCTTACGTCCTTCAAATTTTAAGAACTGTAGGAGTCGTAATCTGAGGAACAAAAGAAAGATCGTGTAGTTGATCTGAATATTCAAACTTGCCTACCTGTAAGACAGCTAGCCAAGGCCCAGCTGTAAATGGGGCGTGGACTGTAATATCATACTGTGAGATAGCCTAGCCATGTTTTTTTCATGGCAGTGGCAGAGGCTCAAAATCACAAGACCAGAGAGTCATGGGAATAGAGAAGATAGTAACAGAAAGAGCCTTTAGTTATAATAAAAATAAGGAATGTTACCTCTGGTGTTGCAATTGCCTAAAAGGCAAGGAGCTCACCTCACTCAGCATCAGGCCCCTACCCTGGCCTCACCTTGCTCCTGGTAGGCGCTCAATTCATAGTTGTTGACTGACGAATGTTAATTACATTGGGCCCTCAAGGACACAGTTCATGTTGGTCCCGAGAGCCAAGTGGATTCACACACTGGTGCCATCTGTCCACGCTGGGATAGGAACACAGTCCTGATTACCAGGAAGCTTAGATCTCAAAGGAACTGGTGACATGTTCTGAGAAACTTGAGCTTGTGAGCTCATCGAGGCCAGGCACGTCTCTTAATTCCTATCTTTCCAGAGAGTAGCACAATGTCACAGGGGAGCTAGACCTTTACTTCTATACTTAACCATTACCCTGTGTGATCAGTGACATATTTTCATGAAGAACGGAACCCTCCGGAAGTAAGAGCATTCAGGTTGATCCTACGTGGGAACATGGCTATAAAAGGGAGTTATTCAAGAAGATTTCAGAGAAAAGGTGAAGGCTGCCTTTTCTTTTCCTGCTGAAAGGCAAGTCCATTGTTTGTTTGTTTACTACAAAAACACCTGCACCTTTGATCTCAAATTACATCTATGGATAGAAAATGAGCACTTGGACAGTCTTCTACAAGGGAACAGAGGGCTAGACTGTGCTGTGTACAAAGTATCGTATGTCTCCTGAGCTCTGTTCCTTCAAGCCTTCCTCTCAAAACAGCACAATCCAAACAGACATCAGACGGCACCTAGTATCAGGACTGAGCGGAAGTAGAGGCAGTTTCACTGCACTTACTTCAGGCAGCTGGGAAACACAGTCTGGCTTTCAGAGAGCCTCGTTTCCTTGTCTATTAAATGGATTGTAAATAGCCATGTGCTTGACAATGTTGACAAGGCAGGAAGATTGCTTCCCAGGGAGAAACTTGACATTGACCTTCAGATCAGGATGGGACTTGAAGTTTGGGAATCGTTCCCCAAGTCACAATATTTTATAGAGAAACTAAGAGTTGAACAAAACCTTGAAGTCTGTAGAATTTCGGTAGAATTTAAACAAGAAGAAAGAGAGGAGAATGCCTCTGGGAGGTGAAATAGAGAGACTCAGATGGATAGCTGGTGAAAATGAGTAGGTAAAGAGAGGCAAGAACTTAACAAGTCACTAGTGGGAATTCATTAAAGGTTGTTGAGAAGGGGAAACTGTAAGTTCTATGGAGACCCAGACTCTGTCTGTTTTGGTCATTGTTTTTTTTCCAATATCTGGCACATTACAATGCATGCATGAAGATAGATAGATAGATAGATAGATAGATAGATGAGATATATATCTATATACATACCTATATATATATATACCTATATACACACATATACATATATATGTATATAAGTATAGTTCAAATTTTTAAACTATATAAGTAGTACATGAATTGATTTTTATGAAAAAGTCAAACAATAAAGAAGTATATTAAAAAGTGGAAGCTCTTCTTCACTAACCCCCAATTCCACTCTCTCTCCCAGAATTAATTGTGGCTATGAATTTCATATATGACCTTTCAGATAGCTTTCTTTGCAATTATAAAAATATATTTCTTTATAGCAACACGTGTTTTAAAAATTTTTATAATGGGGTTATACTGTAATTATTGTACAGCAATATTCCTTTCTTATGTAATATGTCTTTGCATAGTATTCCATTATATGGAAGCACAGTAATTTAGAGTAACTTACTGAATATCTGCTATCGCCACAACATCACCACTAGCTCTTTCTGGAGACTACATTTCCCAGAATCCTCTTGACCAATGGTTCTCCTGTTGGGATTTGCTAATAAGAGACGCTCATGTCAGTTTGAAAGCCAACCTAGAAGGAGAAGCTGTTAAGCCTGGAGGCAGCTGAGCCAGAGGAGCAGCTTGTGCACTTCGTAGTGGCTTAAGGGGAATGAGCCTTTGAAAACCAGCCACTTCACTGCTACAGACAAAGGCAGTGGCCAGAACTTCCTGGGGGTTCTTGAGATTTGCAGAGGCTTCCCGGTGAGCTCCTGAGAGCCACCTGCTTCAGGGACGCAGGCTAGGATGATCAGGGTGGCTCCCCCAGCCTTTCCAACAATTCTGGAATCCTCTTATTCCTTGTATTAAAACCTTCTTTACCTGGAAGACAGGAGGTGTTTTTGTTTTCCTGACTGAAGTCTGACTTTAAAATATTACATATTTTCCCTCTGTGTCTATATTTATTTACTTTTATATTATGGGCCCCATCTCAAGTCGTTAAACATTCCTTGGAAACCTACTGTAAATGAATATATCATAACTCATTATATGCATTAAAATGATTGGTTTAAACCATTCCTCTATAGTTGAGCATTTAGGCTGTTTCCACATATAACATATATGTTGTGGTAAACATCTCAATATATATATCTGACTCTCTATTTTGAGGCTATGGAGACTGGCAGGGTTTTAGTCTGAACACTGAAATTAGAAGAGACACTGAACTGTGAAGGGAAAGACAGAAGATGAGCTCACGTTTAGTAATATCGAGTGTAAGCTACTGAAAAAGACATCCAGGGCTTCCCTGATGGGGCAGTGGTTAAGAATCCACCTGCCAATACAGGGGACATGGGTTCAAGCCCTGGTCCAGGAAGATCCCACATGCTGCGGAGCAACTAAGCCCGGGCACCGCAACTACTGAGCCTGTGCTCCAGAGCCCGTGAGCCACAACTACTGAGCCCGCATGCCACAACTACTGAAGCCCATGCGCCTAGAGCCCATGCTCCTCAACAAGAGAATGCACGGCAAAGAGAAGCCCGCGCACTGCAACGAAGAGTAGCCCCCGCTCACTGCAACTAGAGAAAGCCCGTTTGCAGCAACAAAGACCCAACACAGCCATAAAAAAAATAATAATAAATAAATAAAATACATTCGTGAGAAAAATAATTCTTAAAAAAAAAAATCCAGGTGTGCTTACCTAGCTGCTGTTAGATGTAATGGACCAGGTCAAGAGCTAGATTAGGGTTGACAATCAGTGTATAGAGAGTTGACTGCAGTATCAATCAGTACAATATCTGCTGTAAAGATTATGGAAAAATAAGAGTAGTAGAGTTGACAAGGGACAAGACAGAGGGTGGAGGGTGCAGATCCCGGATAATATCTATTTACCAGCTTAAGTAAAATGTACTTACTTAAGTAAAATAGTGCTTTTCAAGTACTACTGTGGTCTCTCATCTACCATTCCAATTCAGAGTGCTTAAATAAACTCCATCCCTTGACAACTGTGTCTCTTTAAATTAGTCAAGGGACTGACTAGATTGCATAGAATGTGAAATGTAGCTCACTCTCCACTTGATTGATTCACATTACTGCCTAAATCATGTTGAAAGCAGTAAATTTATTTGTAATCTGTATTCATCCTTCCATTAAATGACACTTTGCTCTTTTTAAGCAGAGAATACTATGCCAAAGCTTCCAAGGAGGTTGTCCATCCTTAAGATGTTTGAACCTCACTTAAAATATCCTATTAGAGCTATTTAGTCCTTTAGCCAACCGTAAACATTGTGTGTGTACTCCAAAATTCCATTTTTTATATTGAAGTATGGCTGATTTACAATATTATATTAGTTTCAAGTATACATCGTAGCAATTCAGTATTTTCGTAGATTATGCTCCATAAAAAGTGATTACAAGATAATGGCTATAATTCCCTGTGCTATACAATACATCCTTGTTGCTTATCTATTTTATACACAGTAGTTTGTATCGCTTAATCCCATACCCCTAAGGTCCCCCTCTCCCTTCCCTTTCCCCACTGGCAACCACTAGTTGGTTTTCTACATCTGTGAGCCTGTTTATGTTTTGCTATATACATTTGTTTGTATTATTTTATAGATTCTACATATAAGTGATGTCATACAGTATTTGTCTTTCTCTGCTTGACTTATTTCATTAAACATAATATTCTCTAGGTCCATCCATGTTGCTAAAAATGGCAGGATTTTGTTCTTTTTTATGGCTAATATTCCATTGTATATATACATACCACATCTTCTTTATCCATTCTTCTGTTAATGGACACTTGGGTTGCTTCCTTACTTTGACTCTTGTAAATAGTGCTGGTATAAACTTTGGGGTACATGTATCTTTTCGAATTAGAGTTTTTGTTTTTTCTGAATATGTGCCCAGGAGTGGAATTTCTGGATCATATGGTAGCTCTATTTTTAATTTTTTGAGGAACCTCCCTACTGTTTTCTATAGTGGAAATTTACATTCTCACCAACGCAATTCTCCACATCCTTGCCAACATTTGTTATTCGTACACTTTTGGCTGACAGCCATTCTGACAGGTGTGAGGTGATATCTCATTGTTTTGATTTGCATTTCCTTAATAATTAGCAATGTTCAGCATCTTTTCATGTGCCTGTTAGCCATCTGTACATCTTCTTTGGAAACTGTCTAGTCAGATCTTCTGCACATTTTTGAATTGGGTTTTTTTTTAAATATTGAGTTGTATGAGCTGTTTATATATTTTGGATATTAACCCCTAAAAATTCTTAAATTCTCTAAAATTTAGAAAGAAATGCTTTTGAGGTTAATCCTACATTCTCGATGTTTTAGTTTGCTAGGGCTGCCGTGATAAAGTACCGCAACAGAAATTTATTGTCTCACAGTTCTGGAGGCTAGAAGTCCGAATCTAGAAGTCCTCTAAGAGCTGAGAGAGAAGGATCTTTTCCAGGTTTCTCTCCTTGATTTGTGGATGAATGTCTTCTACTTGTGTCTCTTCACATTGTCTTCCCTCTATGCATGTTTGTCTCAGTGTCCAAGTTTCCCCTTTGTGTAAGGATACCAGTCATATTGGATTAGGGTTCACCCTAATGACCTCATTTTAATGTGATTACCTCTGTAAAGACGTTATCTTCAAATAAGGCCATATTCTGAAATACTAAGGGTTAGGACTTATTTTTCAGAAGGACACACAATTCAATCAATAACACTGGACGACCTCAGATAATATGTAAAACACTGTCTGAGAAATCATTCTTTTAGTAGATTTCAGTTATTTTATTTAGAGGAAGTCAGACCATTAAAGGGCCTGAACTACATTATTTTGGCCACTTGTAGCTTGGCTTTTATAAACATCTCTCACCCATTATCAGGTACTTTGTTTATCAGATTTTTTTTCATAAAAATGCACATCCAGTTTAGCTAATGAAGGAGATAAGATGGGTAGGAAGGCCACCCTCTCCACGCACCCCCCCCCCAACTTTAATAGATGAATTCTGGCTACACCAGAAATTAACTTCACTACATTGTTTACCGCTATTTCCCCCAAAGCCTCACCCAATTCAAAACAGAGTGGTTTGAACTTTGCTGGTTGTAAACTAGTTTTTTCAGTTAACTGTTAAATCTTACCACTTCCCAGAGAAAGCTATACTTCAAAGTTGGACATTTGGTTCAGACGTGTCACTCCAAAGTGATTGGTGGAGATGCCACCTCCTCCACAGATTGACCTTGTGGAACACATCCTTTGGAATATGGAAGCTAGGGGAACTATTGAATTGAAAGGTGGGATTCAACATGAAACTTGTGGAAATGTATTGACATCTGTGACTTCAACTGAGACAGCCGATGTACCCTGCCCAAGGTTACTGATGCCTTTATTTAGCGACCACTTTGAAGGAGGTGATTTTTCTATGCCGAATCCAGGAGATGATAATGTTCCTCCATTAATTTATTCTGGTTCCAAATTTTATCTCAATGTCTAATGTCTTTCTCCCAATAAATTTTTCTTTATTTAAAACTCTTTGCTAGGAAAGTTGCACCAAGAAGGAAGAGACCATGGAAAGTGGTAGTGACCACTCTCGCACCTTAGCTACGGGAAGGAGGACGCCCAGTTCAGTACTAGCTCCCCAACTAGTATTCACGAGCTTTTCACAAACTCCTCAGAACCACCAAATGAAAATTAAAGTTTGTTTACACGTATGGCAAACCACTTTAATTCAATCAGTAGCAATTCAGAGACTGTTTTAATGGGTCAGGGAAATGAGGGAGGAAATTTTGGAAGGAAGACCTGAGAGGGATGGAGAAGTTTTAGACAGAACTCCCCACTGAGGTGCATTAGTTTCCTGAACCTTCCATAATGAATTACTACAAAGATGGTGGATTATAACAACAGAAATTTGTTCTCTCATGACTCTAGAGAGCAGAAGTCTGAAATCAAGGTGTCAGCAGGGTTGGTTCCATCTGGAGGCTCTGAGGAAGAGTCCACTCCATGCCTCTCTCCTAGCTTCTGGTGGCTGCTGGAAATCCTTGGTATTTCTTAGCTTAGAGCTGCATCATTCCAATCTCTGCTTCTGTCGTCACATCACTTCCTGCTGTCTTCTTCTCTTCTTATGAGAACACTTATTATTGGATTCAGAGCCTTCCCAGGTAATCCAGGGTGATCTCATCTCAAGGTTCTTAACTTAGTAACATCTTGCAAAGACCCTTTTCCAAAATAAAGTCACATTCACAGGTTTTAGGTGGATATATCATTTAAGGGCTCACCATTGAACCTACCACATAGGGAGATAAGGAAGAAGAGGACAGGGCTTCCCTGGTGGTGCAGTGGTTGAGAATCTGCCTGCTGATGCAGGGGACACGGGTTCGAGTCCTGGTCTGGGAAGTTCCCACATGCTGCGGAGCACCTAGCCCCGTGAGCCACAATAAAAAAAAAAAAAAAAAAAGAAGAGGACAGCTGTGGGAATGGGATTCAGAAAAGAGCATGGGAGTGTACCAGGGATCAAATTTGCCCTCTATAATTTTGCCTTGAAACCTGAGACAGCTGATGTACCCTTGCAAACCGCTGTCTGAGGTTACTGATACCTTTATTTAGTGACCAGAATTAGTAATGCAGCCTCATCTCAGGGCTGCTGCCTCACCTGGTTTTCTTATCATGAGGCTACATTACCATTACTGGCTCAAAGTGTATAAAATTTTATCAGGGCAAAGTGCAAACTTGTTACACTCTCTGGGTGAATCCAGGCATTGAAGGCAATCATCTATGCCCCATATTACAGAGCAGTGGGGCCCAAATCAACTTTCCCAAGCCTCCCAGGGAGGGGAAGATGGGAAACCCTGCTATTTTGTAAATGTGCCTAGTGGGACTTTTTTTAGCATTTTTATTGGAGTATAATTGCTTAACAATGTTGTGTTAGTTCATGCTGTATAACAAAGTGAATCAGCTATACGTATACATATATCACCATATCCCCTCCCTCTTGCGTCTCCCTCCCACCATCCCTATCCCATCCTTCGAGGTGGTCACAAAGCACTGAGCTGATCTCCCTGTGCTATGCGGCTGCTTCCCACTAGCAAGTTATTTTACATTTGGTAGTGTATATATGTCAATGCCACTCTCATTTTGTCCCAGCTTACCCTTCCCCGTCCCCGTGTCCTTAAGTCCATTCTGTACGTCTGCATCTTTATTCCTGTCCTGCCCCTAGGTTCTTCAGAACCTTTTTTTTTTTTTTTTTTACATTCCATATATATGTGCTAGCATAAGGTATTTGTTTTTCTCTTTCTGACTTACTTCACTCCGTATGACACACTTTAGGTCCATCCACCTCACTACAAATAACTCAATTTCTTTTTTGTTTTATGGCTGAGTAATATTCCATTATATATATGTGGCACATCTTCCTTATCCATTCATCTGTTTATGGACACTTAGGTAGCTTCCATGTCCTGGCTATTGTAAATAGTGCTGCAATGAACATTGTGGTACATGACTCTATTTGAATGATGGCTTTCTCAGGGTACATGCCCAGTAGTGGGATTGCTGGGTCATATGGTAGTTCTATTTTTAGTTTTTTAAGGAATCTCCATACTGTTCTCCATAGTGGCTGTATCAATTTACATTCCCACCAACAGTGCAAGAGGGATCCCATTTCTCCACACCCTCTCCAGCATTTATTATTTGTAGATTTTTTGATGATGGCCATTCTGACTGGTGTGAGGTGATACCTTATTGTGGTTTTGATTTGCAGTTCTCTCTCTAATGATAAGTGATATTGAGCATTCTTTCATGTGTTTGTTGGCAATCTGTATATCTTCTTTGGAGAAAAATCTCTTTAGTTCTTCTGCGCATTTTGAATTAGGTTGTTTGTTTTTTTGATATTGAGCTGCGTGCGCTGCTTGTATATTTTGGAGATTAATCCTTTGTCAGTTGCTTTGTTTGCAAATATTTTCTCTCATCCTGAGGGTTGTCTTTTCATCATTTTTATGGTTTCCTTTACTGTGCAAAAGCTTTTAAGTTTCATTAGGTCCCATTTGTTTATTTTTATTTCCATTTCTCTAGGAGGTGGGTCAAAAAAGGATCTTGCTGTGATTTATGTCATAGAGTGTTCTGCCTAAGTTTTCCTCTAAGAGTTTTACAGTGTCTGGCCTTACATTTAGGTCCTCAATCCATTTTGAGTTTATTTTTGTGTATGGTGTTATGGAGTGTTCTAATTTCATTCTTTTACATGTAGCTCTTGAGTTTTCCCAGCACCAGTTATTGAAGAGGTTGTCTTTTCTCCATTGTATATTCTTGCTTCCTTTATGAAAGATAAGGTGACCATATGTGTGTGAGTTTATCTCTGGGCTTTCTATCCTGTTCCATTGATCTATATTTCTGTTTTTGTGCCAATACCTTACTATCTTGATTACTGTAGCTTTGTAGTATAATCTGAAGTCACGGAGCCTGATTCCTCCAGCTCCGTTTTTCTTTCTCAAGATTGCTTTGACTATTCGGGGTCCCTTCTGTTTCCATACAAATTGTGAAAATTTTTGTTCTAGTTCTGTGAAAAATGCCATTGGTAGTTTCATAGGGATTGCACTGAATCTGTAGATAGCTTTGGGTAGTATAGTCACTTTCACAATGCTGATTCTTCCAATCCAAGAACATAGTATATCTCTCCATCTGTTGGTATCATCTTTAATTTTTTCATCAGTGTCTTATACTTTTCTGCATACAGGTCCTTTGTCTCCATATATAGGTTTACTCCTAGGTATTTTGTTCTTTTTGTTGCAGTGGTAAATGGGAGTGTTTCCTTAATTTCTCTTTCAGATTTGTCATCATTAGTGTATAGGAATGTAAGAGATTTCTGTGCATTAATTTTGTATCCTGCTACTCTATCAAATTCATTGATTAACTCTAGTAGTTCTCTGGCAGCATCTTTAGGATTTTCTATGTATAGTATGTCATCTTCAAACAGTGACAGTTTTACTTCTTTTCTGATTTGGATTCCTTTTATTTCTTTTTCTTCCCTCATTGCTGTGGCTAAAACTTCCAAAAGTATGTTGTATAATAGTGGTGAGAGTGGGCAGCCTTGTCTTGTTCCTGATCTTAGTGTATATGGTTTCAGTTTTTTTTTTTTTTTTTTTGGTTTCAGTTTTTCACCACTTAGAATGATGTTGGTTGTGGGTTTGTCATATATAGCCTTTATTTTGTTGAGGTAAGTTCCCTCTATGCCTACTTTCTGGATAGTTTTTATCATAAATCGGTGTTGAATTTTGTCAATATTTTTTCTGCATCCATTGAGATGATCATATGGTTTTTATCCTTCAATTTGTTAATATGGTGTATCACATTGATTGATTTGCATATATTGAAGAATCCTTGCATTTCTCGGATAAACCCCACTTGATCATGGTGTATGATCCTTTTAATGTTCTGCTGGATTCTGTTTGCTAGTATTTTGTTGAGGAGTTTAACGTCTATGTTCATCAGTGATATTGGCCTGTAGAGTTCTTTCTTTGTGACATCTTTGTCTGGTTTTGGTATCAGGGTGATGGTGACCTTGTAGAATGAGTTTGAGAGTGTTACTCCCTCTGCTGTAGTTTGGAAGAGTTGGAGAAGGATGGGTGTTAGCTCTTCTCTAAACATTTGATAGAATTTGCCTGTGAAGCCATCTGGTCCTGGGCTTTTGTTTTTTGGAAGATTTTTAATCACAGTTTCAATTTCAGTGCTTGTGATTGGTCTGTTTATATTTTCTATTTCCTCCTGGTTCAGTCTTGGAAAGTTATGCTTTTCTAAGAATTTGTCCATTCCTTTCAGATTGTCCATTTTATTGGCATAGAGTTGCTTGTAGCAATCTCTCATGATCCTTTGTATTTCTGCAGTGTCAATTGTTACTTTTCATTTCTAATTCTGTTGACCTGATTCTTCTCCTTTCTTTTCTTGATGAGTCTGGCTAATAGATTATCAGTTTTGTTTATCTTCTCAAAGAACCAACTTTTAGTTTTATTAACCTTTGCTATCGTTTTCTTTTGCTGTGTAGCATAATCTTGGCTGTAGGTTTTTCCTTTTCATCACTTTAAATATGTCCTGCCACTCCCTTCTGATTGCAGAGTTTCTGCTGAAAGATCAGCTGTTAACCTTATGGGGATTCCCTTGTATGTTATTTGTGGCTTTTCCCATGCTTCTTTTAATATTTTTTCTTTGTATTTAATTTCTGATTGTTTGATTAGTATGTATCTTGGCATGTTTCTCCTTGGACTTATCCTGTATGGGACTCTCTGCACTTCCTGGACTTGATTGACTATTTCCTTTTCCATATTAGGGAAGTTTTCAACTATAATCTCTTCAAATATTTTCTCAGTCCCTTTCTTTTTCTCTTCCTCTTGACTGTCCTCAATTCTTTTCATTCTTTTTTCTTTATTGTGCTCTGTGATAGTTATTTCCACTATTTTATCTTCCAGATTACTTATCCATTCTTCTGCCTCAGTTACTGTGATATTGTTTCCTTCCAGAGAATTTTTAATTTCATTTATTGTGTTGTTCATCATTGTTTCTTTGCTCTTTAGTTCTTCTGAGTCCTTGTTAAACGTTTTTTGTATTTTCTCTATTCTATTTCCAAGATTTTCCATCATCTTTACTATCATTACTCTGAATTCTTTTTCAGGTAGACTGCCTATTTCCTCTTCATTTGTTTGACCTGGTGGGTTTTTACCTTGCTCCTTCATCTGCTGCACATTTCTCTTTCTTCTCATTTTGCTTAACTTACTGTATTTGGGGTCTTCTTTTCTCAGGCTACAGGGTTGTAGTTCCTGTTGTTTTTGGTGTCTGCCCCCAGTGGGTAAGGTTGGTTCAGTGGGTTGTGTAGGCTTCCTGGTAGAAGGGACTGGTGCTTGTGTTCTGGTGGATGAGGTTAGATCTTGTCTTTCTGGTAATCAGGACTGCATCCACTGGTGTGTTTTGGGGTGTCTGTGAACTTAGTATGATTTTAGGCAGCCTCTCTGCTAATGGATGGGGTTGTGTTTCTGTCTTGCTAGCTTTTTGGCATGAGTGTCCAGCACTGGAACTTGCTGGTCTTTGGGTGGAGCTGGGTCTTATTGTTGAGACAGAGATCTCTAGGAGAGCTCTCGCTGATTGATACTACATGCGGCCAGAAGGTCTCTGGTGGTCCAATGTCTTGAACTCAGCTCTCCCACCTCAGAGGCTCAGGACTGACACCTGGCCAGAGCACCAAGACTGTGTCAGCCACATGGCTTCTTGACCCCCAAGAAAGCTGCTCATTGGACACACCACTGCAGTGGGGATATGAGGGGCTGGCTGGGAACAGGAAACGATGCCACCGCTTGGCCTCAGGCACCTGAGGGATGACCTGGATGCTTCAGGGGCACTGTCCAGGGCAGGGTGAGAAGAGCTCCTGTATGCATGCCTTGTGTTTTGTAATTTAATGAGTAGCTTCTCTCTCCAATGGTTTTAAATATTAGTGAATATAGTGTATGTGTTTGTATCTGCACAGGCTTTATTTTGGTCTGAGGTTTTTCCCAGACTATATTATCACATGAATCAAGAACATATATGTTTGATCTAGAGAAACTAACTTCTGCACTTCTATGTAGGGTTTTAATACTGAAATGTCTGTACAAATTTTCCAGGATTACTTATTACATTAATATGGAGAACTAAAGCCAAAGCCTTCAATTTTAAGTAGTCTTTCTTCAATGGTGAATGGATTCTGCCTAAATAGGAAATGTTACACAGGGTTATAAAAAACCAGTAACTTTGAAAGAGAATTTATAATTTAAAAAATCTATAGAATTTCCAAGCAACTAAAGAAAATAAAAACCAAATAAAAACAATAACCTATTAGAAATTTTTTGAGAGAAAAATAAGTTTTTCTTAGTAAATAGAATAAATATAAAACAAACTTTTTCCTTTTTCACGTTTGGAGAAGATTTCTACTTGTAAAATAACACAGTACCTATTTAAAAGGCACTAGCACCAAATGGGTTTACAGGTGACAGATAAAATAATGTCCCAAGAATGTATAATTCTCATGTTACAAAAATTGTCCCAGAATATGAAAAAAAAAGAAAACACCTGAACTCAATTTTAATGCCAGCCTAACACTGATTCGAAAACCAGACACAGTTGGTACAAAGAAAGAAAATAGCAGGCTAATTTCACTTTTAAACACTGATGCAAAACCCTAAATAGAAGGTTGGCAAATCAAATCCTGTAGTGGGTTGAAAGAATATCACATCATAACTAAGTAGGATTTAACCTAATAATGCAAAAATAGAGTTGAAAATGTTAAAGATCTTATAATATTACTCATTGTACTAACAGATTAAAGGATAAAACCACATGAGCATCTCAATAGACGTGGAGAAGCATTTGCTAAACTTCAGCAGCCATTTCTCATTAAATAACCACAACACATAAACTAGGAGCATGAGAAACTACCAGAAAGTATCATGCTAAAACATGAAATAAACAAACCAATGATCTTCCTATAGAGCCACAGTAACCGGTTAGAAGGAAAATGATCTCAATCACAGCAGCAACAAAATGTGCAAGAGGTACAAGAAGAAAGCTATGAAACCTTACTGAGAAGGTATTAAGGAAACCTTGGAGAAGTGGAGTGGTAGTCCATGTTTCTAGAAGGGAACACACAATATTATAAATATGTCAACTCTCTCCAAGTTAATTTACAAATTCAATGCATTTCCATTGAAAATGTTAACAGGATTTTTCATGGAAAATTTTGTTCTAGATTTCATCTGAAAAACCTTAAGTAACAGACTTTTGGAAAACAGTGATGAGAGAGAACCTAGGCTGCCAGATATCAAAATATATTATAAAGTCACCAAACTCAAGACAAGAATTAAGACACAATACACACATAGATCAGTGGCCAGACAGAAAGTATGAAAAACAGATTCACATATATTTGAAAATATAACAAGCAATGAAGGTGACATATCTAATCAATGACCTCAAATTTGGACTCTTTAACAGACGGTGTAACAATTGGCAGTCCACTTAAAAAAAAAAGAAGGAAAAGGAGGTCCTTAATTCACCCCATATATAAAAGTAAATTAATGATAGATTAGACAATCATGGGTTTGAGTGTGGTTACAGGCATCTCAAGGAATTACAGGGGAAGGATATGCCTCCAAGATCACTCGTGGTTGTTGGCAGGATTCAGTTTCTTGTGGGCTGTTGGACTGAGGTCCTCAGTTCCTCACTGGGAATCTCACAAAATGGCAGCAGGCTTTCTCAAAGTGGGCAAATGAGAGAGAGCCAGAGAGTTCATCAATACAGAAGTCAGAGGTTTTTGTAACCTAATCTCTGAAGGGACATCCCATCACTTTTCCTGTGTTTTGTTTGTTAGAGTTAAGTCTTTAGGTGCAGCCCACACTCAAAGGTGATTACACACGGGTGTGAATTCACACCATTTCCTGGCCGTGAATACCAAGAGGAAGAATCACGGGGTTCCATCTTACGGTGTACATGGTCCACAGTAATAAGCAATGGTTACAAATGGGAAATTCACGGAAGAAAATGAAAGCCCAGCACACAGAAAATAAAATGGATAGTCTCACACTGACCAGAGCAATTCAAATAGAAACAACAGCATTCCACTTTCCTCCCATTTTCCTGGCAAAACACAATTCTGGGGTCATGTTGGGTGAATTACTATCCCAGCTTCACCACTTAGTAACTGTGTGACTTTGGGCATTCACTTAACTTTTCTTGCGTCTGTTTCCTCATCTGTAAATAGGGGATTATAACAGTACCTACCACATAGCATTGTTTTGATGAATAATTAAATTCATATACACAGAGCACTTTATTCCTGAGACACAGTAAATATTCAATACATGTTTTTAAAACAACGCTGATTTCAAGGTACAGAAAAATGACATACATCACTGGTAAGAATATGAATTGGTAAAGTATTTTGAGCTATATATTTGGAAGACTTTTTTACTAGTTAATTGTATATCCCGTTCCACCGAGCAATTTTGCTTGTCCCACAGTTACTTGAAAACACATGTTTAAGAATTTTTATTGTAATCTTGTTTATAATAGAGAAAAAACTGTCCATCAAAGTGTTCATTAATAGGGAAAGGGTAAATATACTCTAATATGTTCATACTTTGTAATTTTTTGCAGCAGTAGAAAAAAAAAGATTTTTAAATGTAGCAACTAAAAGTCCAAAGTTACAAAATGACAGCAAACACTGAAACCTGTTTATAATCAAGGTGCTTAAAAAACAAAGCAATAGCTTTGAAATGCTACAAAACTCCTGCTCATATTTCACTGGACAAAGTAAGTTGCATGACCAATTCTGATATCAAAGGGGCAGGAAAACTCAATCCTCTCACAGGGAGGGGCAGCAAATAATCAGGAATGATAATGCAATCTATCAAATTATTAATCAAACGTCAAAGCTGTGATGCATAAGGCCACATTTTTTGACATCTGTGATTTTGCTGTCCATGCCTGTAAAAGTGAAAAATGGTAGAGGGGATGTTAAATTCATCCACATCCTATGTTCTTGATTTTTCTTCCCTTGTTTTAAGAGACTGTGACAGGATTCTATATGTTTTCTTTCTCCATCTTTCCTTCTCCTAAGGATGTATGGGATGTGGTTTGATGTTTCTTAGCTTCCAGGAATATAAAAAAATTGGGGGGGGGGTAGATCATATTATTGCTCTCAGCCCTTCACTCTTCCTTCCTATGGAAGAATTGCACTTCTCGTCTGTTGCCATAGACTTTCCGTGACTCCTCTGAGAAGAGGAAGATACAGTCCCATCCCCTCAACGTAGGGCTTGGCCATGTAACTTGCTTTGGCCAATAGAATGCAAGTGGATATGAGTTATGCCACCATTTAAAGAGAAGTCCTTTGCCATGAGAATTGCATGTTGTAAATAAAGGCTGCTCCCTCAGCCTGTATCCCAAATAGAGCAGAGTCCAGCAGGGTCATAGTAGACAGAAGTAAACCTTTGATTTTGCAAGCCACAGAGAACTGGGGGTCACCCGTTATCACAGCAAAGATGCTCAATGTGCCTTTGGTTTAGCCACCTCTGGTATTCACACAGTTACCTCTAGAGCCTGAAGATGGGAGATAAAAAATCTCTATTTACTGTTCCTCCCTCCAGTGACCAGCAGCAGTATTCTTCACTGGGAAACATGGTTCCATGAAGCGTGGAGTTTAGTTCTTTTTCTGAATGTCCATATTTGCCTTCTATGAAAAGAGACTCCTAGGAGAGTAACACCAACTGTAGTGTTGCCTTCTTTTTCTCTGTGTCATAAACTAATACTCAATCTATGATATCAGATTTGATTCTCCTTTGATGCTTTGAAATCTTTAAAAAAAGTTTTCCTGCTTCCTTCTTGGCTATCTCCTTCCATGCTCTCCAGAAGCGCTTAATCTTCTCTGATGAGCTGCAGCCAAGGAGGGCAGGTGAACATAGTGAACAGCAGATAAGGCCCTGCCTCCAAAAGCTTACATTCCAGTGGAGAAGACAGACAAGAAACAATAAACAAGTAAAAATGTACCATACTGCCAGGAAGGGGTAACTACGTAGAAAAATTAATAAAGGAGAAAGAGAATGGCAGGAAGTTTCACATTAGATGGAGTGATCTGGAGCGATTGCAGGTATAACGGGCTCTGACACAGGGCCGTCTGGGTCCACACGTGTAGACCACACCGCTACACCGCGTGCCGTCACTAGCTAGCGCTCCGCAGGACTGTCGGCTCCTACAGCACATTCCGCCCCAGCCCCACCTGAGAATATCCCCCTAGATTCTACTCACTGCTCTGAAAACCTGAATGGGGCTCCTTTCTTAACCGTGGGCCAAGGTATCCGCAACTGACCTCAGGTTTTGCTTATCATGTTATTTTAAAATATTTATCTTTGGGCTTCCCTGGTGGCGCAGTGGTTGGGAGTCCGCCTGCCGATGCAGGGGACGTGGGTTCGTGCCCCGGTCCGGGAGGATTCCGCATGCTGCGGAGCGGCTGGGCCCGTGGGCCATGGCCGCTGAGCCTGCGCGTCCGGAGCCTGTGCTCCGCGACGGGAGAGGCCACAACAGTGAGAGGCCCGCGTACCGCAAAAAAAAAAAAAAAAAAAAAAAAATATTTATCTTTGTGCCTCAGATTTAGAATGGAACTCAAGAGGGCACTGGGGAAATGATAAATAAGTGAGAGGAAATATTTTTATGGATGGAAAAGACAGCAGTCAAAAGCAGCCTTGACTGTGGTCCTTCAAGACTTTGCCCCTGGGGTTGGGGTTCATTGATAACAAGGAAGCAGCCTGATAAGAAATGAACAACTTTATCTGTAATATTTTATTTATTAAAAAAAAAGACTGGAAAGAAATATGACCACAAGAACTGACTAATTTTGCATAGTAGAAAGGTGGGTGTTTGTTATGTTCTCTCTGCATTTTAAAAATTTCTTAAAAGAAGAAAAAGAAAGAAAGGAAGGAAGAAAGGAAGGAAGGAAGGAAGGAAGGAAGGAAGGAAGGAAGGAAGGAAGGAAGGAAGGAAGGAAGGAAGGGAGAAAGAAAGAAAGAAAGAAAGAAGGAAGGAAAAAAAGAAAGAAGAAAGAAAGTTTCTTAAGGAAAAAGAAGAAGATGAGATTTAGCATTCAAAACCTTTGGTCCTGCCATTGCATTACCCTCTGCTGGCTGTGTGTCCTTGAGCAAGTAACTGAAATTCTATAAGCCTCGTTTTCTGTGCCTGTAAAATGATGATAAGGTGTGCCGTTTAGGACGTGATGGATATTAAGTGAGAAAATGGATGCAGAGTGTTCAGCATTGATCAGTCCTTAACATGTGGTGGCTGTATGGCTTTGTGATTTCCCAAAGTGTGTCTGTGGGACATTAATATCATAAAAGTTTCCCAAGTAAAGGATTCCAAGGTCCAAAAAGTTTGGGAAACTCTACATATTACATTCCCTTCTTGGGGACTCAGGGTGACATTAGGATATTAAGGCCACTGAGAATATCTGCTGTAAAGGCATCTGTTTTGTTTCTTCATTTAAATCAGTGTTTTCCAGATGTTGAACGTGAAACGCTGGCAGATGGTATCCTTGCCTGAAAAGAACAAGGGAGATACACGGGGAGTTCCTGAACTTTGTGAGAAAAGACTACGTTTCTGTTCCTTGAAGAGCTTGGTGCATAGGGTAGGGGTGCTAATGGTGAGGATGTTCTCTCCACGGGGATGTGGCAAACTGTAGATAGGGGTGGTCACTCAGAGCTGAACCTGACGTGGAGGCCACCCAGAAAAGCATTGAACTCTACTGGTGGGTGCCCGTTAGCTGGTTGAAAAGCTAAACCTGGTATCTTTACAGTTGGGAAATGATGGGAATTTTTGAAGATCCCACAAAGCAAATAAAATATACATTTTAATGACTGTATTTCCAGCTACTGATAACTACCCAACAGGCAAGAATCAGCTTCTACCAAAAGCACGTGATTTGTGCCTTGTTTTGCAGGGAAGAGACTGTTAATAACAGCCCTACCACTAATCCTATTGGCAGATGGTCACTCAGTGTGAAAAGGACAAATACAGATGGGTGTCATGCTTGGAGCTCATTTTTATGATCTGCTGGAGCACTTAAAGAGTTTTATCATGAAAGGGATTCATCCTCCCTGCTCTGGGTTATGCATCTGAGGAGGAAAGACGGGCTGAAAGGAACCTGCGTTATTACTGACAGTGGTTCCTGGGACCTTTGGCTGAGTGTGACCTCAGAGGAGGCAGATGGATCTTCAGAATCGAAGACAGCATGTCTCCAAAGAGGATGAACAGCCAAGGAGAAAAGCAACACGTTCAGCAGCCTAGGCAGGAGCAGAGGGATGCAGACGATAATGTCTCCTTTCCAGGGAGGAGGTTTCTTTCCCATGCATTAGTCTTTTCTAAACAGGGAAGGGCTGAGTGTTAGGAAGGGGTGGAAGGAAACCCTCACTAGGAGTGGAAACTCGGGTCAGGTAATTATCGTCTCCAAGGCTTGATTTCCTGATCTATAAAACTGAGATACTAGTAATTGTATCTCCCTTGTGTGGTTGTCATGTGGATTCTATGAGATTAAATCTGGAGTCTTAGCATGGTACCTGGCTTCTAGGAGGAGTCCTGTTAATGTTGGATGCAATTTAGATTGTGATAAAAGAGAATTTAACTGGCAGGTCCCATGTCATGTGCTGGCCACATTTACCCTGCTTTTCCCAAGAGGTACCTGTGTCCCAGCAGGCACTTGGCTGAAGCATGCTCCTTGTAATTGAATCTAAGGTCTGGTCATGCTGTGTAAAGATTAATTGATATGCAGAGACTCTGAAACAAGCTTTGGGAATCAAACATCTGGTTTGGAAGGCAGCCTTGTAGGCCAACCCCCTGTAGACCTGGGTAGGAGAGGAAAACAGGAAGTTTTATTCAGCTTAACTTTCTTGGTTTTTCACGTTATGGTCTCCAGCTGTTTACATCAACTTTGTTTTTCCTAAAGTAAAGAGAGAGAGAGAGAGAGAGAGAGAGAGAAAGGGAGAGCCACTATAAAGAACCGTAAGTCACAATCTTTCCATGAAGTAGCCCTTTGTGGAAAATCAGAGTTATTCTTTTAACTTGCTAGCTCAACTTTTATTTTTCTCTACTTCTCCCAAAGCAAATATCATTTCCCTGGCTGCTTTTCAGGCCTAAATAAATTGTGGAGAAGAAGGAGAGAAAGGAAGTCTACGGAGAAGGTAAGGAAGAGGCAGAAAGAAATAGAAAAAAAAAAAAAGCCTGGAGAAGAGGAAAGAAAGAGAAAGAGTTCATGCCCCTGAAATTAGAGATGGTTTCAGAATTGTAGGTTCCGCCACAGGAATGGATGGATGTATATGAATGCGGTGGGGCATCACAGATGTGGGTAGTCGGCCTCAGAGCTAAAAAGAACAAGGGCAAAGAAGCCCTCAAAGCATAAGCGAAAGACTGTTGCTGTGTTTCTTGAAAATAAATGATGTTTAAGTTTTTTACCCCGAAGTTAACGAAACACAGGGCAAACATTTAATGTGGTATTTCCTAATGTGCCCTTTGTTTGTGGATCTTCATCTTCTAGAATAGGGAAGAAGCCAATGTTGCCTATTGTCCTAGACTATAGGGGCTCAAACCCCAGCGGGGCTACTTACTTGCAAGCTAGGTGACCTTGAGCAAGCCACTTAACCTTCTGGATCACAGTATCTTCGTTTGTAAAATGGGGATAATGGTGGTGATGATGATGATGAAAGTAAGAGTTTGTCTACAGCTTAGGCTACTGTGGGGATAAAGTGAGTTAATATATGTAAAGCACCTAACCCCGAGATAAGTGCACTATGAATGTTAACTATTATTGTCCTATCCCACTCTAACGCAGGTATTTAATCCTATGCCAAAAAGTGGCATGCGTTGGCCCTTTATAGCATTTGCAGGCACTGTCCTGAACACTTCACACACCATTTCATCTCACACCAACCCTGGGAGGCAGGTGTACTATCATTATCTCCCAAGTGATAGGTGAGGAAACTGACACGCAAAGAGACGGTCACTTGCTTAATTTCATACATATGATAAATGGCTTAGCTGTCCTTAAACCCAAGTAGTTTAGCTCTAGAAAGGGGTCTCAGAGAAGGCATGGAAACTCCATGCCCCTTCCCACATCCTTGCTGCATGCATCTCTCCCATTTGGTCGTTCCTGAGTTGTATCCTTTATAATAAACAAGTAACTGTAAGTAAGGTATATTCCTGAGTTCTGTGAGCCATTCTAATAAATTATCAAACCAAAGGAAGGGGTCATGGGACACCCCTTCCTCAATTTATAGCCAGTCAGAACCTGGGACTTGCTCTTGACATCTGAAATGGGAGGAGCCTTGTGGGACCAGGTTCTTGACCTATAGGTCTCTACTAGCTCCTGCCATTATTGAATGGTAGCACACCCAGCTGGTGTCCAGGGAGTTGGAGAACTGGCTGATGTAAGAAAAACCCACACCTCTAGCATCAGAAGTGTTGAGAGTAGGAGAAACAGGTTTTTCTTTTATGTATATATAACATTATATTATAAACTTTTGGGGTCCATATTAAAATTTGCCTTTTAATGTCTTAAAACATAGTGAGTAACACCAGAGAAACAGATGTGTAACTGATGAAAACATGAAAAAGATTTGTACAGGTTAGGATGGCTCATTCAGTTTGGCCAATTTTCTTCAAGGAGGGCTACTCAGGGATGGCACCAGAGTTTGCAACAGCTCACTCTTTTTTTTTTATTTTGAATGTATTTAGAGTTTCTTTATTTTAATTTTTATTGGAGTATAGTTGATTTGCAATGCTGTGTTAGTTTCAGGTGTACAGCAAACTGAATCAGTTATACATATACATGTATCCACTCTTGGAACAGCTCATTCTTGAAAAGGTGGCATCCCAGGGTTTGAAAGAGCAGAGGTTTATTTTCCAGGGAGATGTTTACTTTTACTTTTCCTTCCCCATAAGACCTGACTCATTATTATTCTTTCATCCCCCCCTCCTTGTATATAACCTTTCAGTAAAGGATCAAACTCTGGCCTTGTTACCCCCTGACACCAAGGAAGAAAAAAACAAGGGAAAAACTTGGACCTGAAGTGGTCCAGGGAGACCCTCTGTAACTAGGAAATGTGCAATTTGCATTTATTTATTTTATATATGGTTTTGAATTCTTCAAGATCCTCAAGGACTTTGGTTTGGCACATCAAAAGAAGGTCTATGTGGTTCAGCATTTGGTTGGCTACCTCTCCTGGTCTCTGCTTTGCTATTCTTCCTGAGACCTGCTTTGGGCTGTAGACAAACATGAGTGGACATGTGGGAACTGGGCGTTACGATGGAGTCCCGGAATTAGGTGAAACTTAAAATGGACAAAAGTTTAAAAAGATGAGCTATTCATCTCGATGGCAAGTGTATACCTCATTCAAAAAGAAAGTATTTTATATGTAAAACTGCCTTATAGTAAGGAAGATACAATACCTAAAGATCAAATTAAGTAAAGCACAACTGTGGTTTAAAATGTTTTAAAATAAATGGTCGGGGTGCGGGAGAGAGAGAGAGAAAGGGAAAGATGTTAAGAGTCTGTTGTATAAAAGACATTATGTTATATTTAGCATAAATCATGTAACCGGAGGATTTTTGGTGTCTCTGTAGGTTTTCCCTCCTCCCTATTTTGAACACTGTCATTATATTAATCTTCCAAAAAGATTACTTCCATCTTAAAGAAAATATTTGTTCCAACCATCTCATTTTGGATTTTAGAAACTGAAACCCAGAAAGGTGATTTGGCCAAGGCACACAACTGCTGAATGAACTGAAGCCCAGATTATCTCATTTCCAAGTGCAACACTATACTTCCTGAAGACAGAGACATTGCAAGGCAGTGCAGGAGACCTGAAGAGATGTGCAGAGGAGCTAGGAGTCAAGAGACCCGAGTTATCACCCAGGCGCTGCCATTCCTTAGCCGCATTTGGAATAAAATCTAAAACCCTTAGCCTGGTGATTGGTTCCCATCAGAAACTGACCTCAACCTCCTTTCCCACCCACCTCCAAATAAATTTTCAATGCAAGCAATACGCATCTAGTTATTCTAGATCATTCCCCTTGTCCCCCTCCATGCTTTTGCTCATTCAGTTCTCCCAACTTTTTCTCTTCTCCATCCTTCAAAGCCCCCCATCCCTTGAGACCCAGTTCAAGGGCTCCATACCTATTATATCCCCACCCCCATGCACCCCTGGCCCACCAAAACACCAAACCCTCTATCTTTCACAGCAAGGGATGACCAGAGACTCTTTCCATTTCTTACCTGATCTACATTAGAGTTATGGCCTTCAGAGATGCTCTAGAAAGTTTATTGCTGCTGAAGGTTTGTAACTATGTCCATCATTCTCTGTCTACTAGAGGGACAAGCAGGATGATCCAGGAAAGGACCACAGGGCTCCTTCTGGGTTGTTTGCCAGGGGCCTCTCCAGGGCAGTGTTGGTTTTTACCCAAGCAGTGCCCAAACTAAATTTTCCATGGGACTGGGAGCTTCCTCTCCCCAGGAGGGGGGCATGCTGTACACACACACCCCATACACCACGGACCCCCATGGAATCCAAGTACTGAGCATCTTGCGTTCCGCAGCTTCTCCTAAACATTTGGCATCCAATTCAGACAGACAATATCCACTCCCACTCAAGCTGAAAAGCCTCCCCCTCAAGTTCAGCTCAAAAAAGGGGGAACCAGAAGAGGGCAGAGCACCTCTCCTGGAGTGTAGCCCTATGTGTTCAGCAAGCTGGCCTGGCACTTCTCTGCAGAATGAAGAGAGATCCGGGAACTACGTGTGTCTTATCTTACTAATCCTTGACTTCCAGTCTGATGAACCGTGTTCTGTGACTCCTATGGCATGGCACTCTAAGAAGCCTCTTCTCCCTCCTGGCCACAGCAACTCAATGCAAATGGTCCCCAGCAGACTTTGGAGTCTCCAGAGCTTCTGCTGTGAATGCTCTGAGTTAAGCTTCCAGTTAGTTCTCCAGACACAAATCAAGGTAACGGACATTCTGTTATGAAACTTAGAATGCAACGCTCATAACTTTGGAACTTGTCATATCAATAGTAGCTACTTTGAACTGAACATGTGTTGTGTGTCTGCTCCCACGTTCTTTTCACTTAATCCTCATAACAATCCAATGAGGTTGGTACTGGTTTTTTATTGTTATTCAAACAGAAAGTCACAAAAATTGTAATCGTCCTCATCAGTTCACTCAGTCCCATGTAATTAATTTTTTTTATCTTGATCTTTTGTTAGCACTTTTATGAATTCACCAGTTTTCCACTAGAGTTCTGAAAATGCTTATACATTCAGTTCAGCAGTATAGTCAGTTACCAGAGGTTGGTATTATTATCTTCATTGTATATTTGATAAAACTGAGACCTGGTATATTCAAGAAAAATATATAGGCTCAAGGCCCCTTAGTAAGTGGCAAAGACCAAACCCTGAACCTATTTGACTATGTACATATATAATATCATTAATATATATATCATATATATATCATCATTATCACGAGTTTGTTGTATATCCTTATAGTTATATTTTGTAGTTTTACATAAATATATGTAGATCCATTAGCAATATAGTTTACCATGTGTATGTTTAAAGGTTACATAAATATCATCAAAACAGATATATCTTTCCTAAAGCCTGTCATTCTCACTTTCTTCGTCCTCACCAATTGTCTCCTCATGTCTTTTTACAGAGCAGCGTGGTGATGGGGATGAGTGGACAGAGGCTGTTCTTAGATGGCTGTGACCATAAAGCAGAGAAATCATGGTTGTACTGCAGGATACCTTCACTCTGGAACACTCTACTGTCTGGGTCAGTAGGCCCTTTAACTGTATGTATGTGTGTATTAGTGATTGTGTATTAGTGGTGTTTGTGCCAAGGTGGTTTGAAAAGCTCCAATTCAATAAGAAGATACTACTGGTCAAAGTTGGACAAGCCTTATTGTCTATTCCAGGGTGATCTGGTGATAAAATCCTGGTAGATTCAAATTTGTTTCCATAGATGATTGTGGGTCCATTTGTAGCCTTTATCCATAAGGTCGGTGCTGTATCTAGTAGCCAGATGTGAGTCTGGGTTCCAGTAAACAAACAAACACAACTTCCAGAACTATAAAATCTACTTTTTATTGATTCATAGGTTTGAGCTGCATTTCTTAGGTTGATTTTTTTTCCTTATTGCCTAGTCATCCTTCAATAATAATATTTTTCCCCAATAGATAACATGCTGCTGAAGTGTGTCCTTTACCTTCAAAAGTCTACAGAAAGCTGTGGGAAGGTTCTGGCCTTCTAGCCCTGGCTAGAGAGTGAGGCATCCCATTTCCCAGGGCGTATGTCAGCTTACTCACAAGCCAGCGTGTGGTTAGCCATGAACTGCCCTTAGATGATTTTGTTCATTTGACTTCAAAGCTCAGTTTTTAAAAATGTAATATCAACTTTTCCCCTATCATCCAGGGTTAATAACTTAACATTTAACTAAACACACAATGTGTATCCTTCAATATAGAGCTTACCTTGTTTATGGTTTAAAAATGACATAAAATGTTAAAGATTGCATAAAAGATTATATACAGTGTAATCTATACTGGGCTAGGTTTTAAAATCAGCACATAAGGGAAATCACATAGAGACATGTTCTCCCTGGATCCTCCTTAAGTAGCCCATATAGTACAGCATGGAAATGTGACACTCAAGATTTTTAACAACAGGTTCAGCACAGTCACTGGTCAATAAACACCCTGGTTGTAAATACCTCGGGGGTGCAATCACACCCATACATGCAGGTGCATCTCTGCATGGCACAGGGCACCCCTGCACATCAGTGGTTCTCAGCTGGGAGGGAGCATGCCGCCCCCAGGGGACTTAGGCCGTGTCTGGAGACATGTCATGACTGGGGCTGGGGATGCTGCTGGCATCTAGTGGTTAGAAGCCATAGATACTGCTAAACATCCTACTATGCACAGGAGACCTCCCCCACTGCCCCCCACCTGCCCCACTCAACAAAGAATTACCAGCTACAAAATGTCAATAGTGCTGTGGTTGAGCCCCACTGGTGTATATGACTTTGTGTGCAGTGCTGTGTTTGCATAAATGTACCATATTGACAGTAATGTATAATTGAAAACGATCACTTTAAGCACACAGGGAGCGACACAAGCAATAAGCCTAACCTCAGGGTTTCCAGCTCCACTCTCTGAGGCATTTGCTCATGGAGTGAGTGACTGATGGGTGGAGCTATTTGCTCTCCTAGATTTTTCGGTGTGTGGTCATGCATGTGCTTCCTCTTACAGGTTCTTTCTTCAGCTCTGGAGTGAAAATTTCTTTAATGGTAAGGCCTTAACTATGGACAACTTTAAAGAATCCACAACTGTAAAATGGTTTATACTTGGAATATTTCCCTCACAATTTTAACGATCAAAATAATATATCATAATTATGGAAAACTTGGATTACGTAGAAAAGTAGAGAAAAGAAAACAAAAAACTGCCCATAATGCCACCCATCACCCAGAGAATTGACAGTGAAAATCTTAATGCTGTTCCCTTGTGTATTCTTTTGGTTTTTTTTCCAGCTTTATTGAGATATAACTGACGAATAACATTATGTAAGCCTAAGTGTACAAAGTGATGATTTGATATGACATATGTACTGTGAAACGATTACAACAAAGTTAGTTAACATATCTATGGTGGCACCTTGTTACTTTTTTTGTGTGGTGAGAACTTTTAAGATCTACTCTCTTAGCATCTTTCAAGTATAGAATACAGTATTATCAACTAGTCACCATGTCTTGTACATTTTGTATTTAATGCATGTATATTTTGCTCTGCTTGAGATTCGACTATAGTTTTACTCTGTCCCTTAACTTTATGAACAGTTCATGGCTATATAATTAAATCACGTGGGTTGCAACGTATTTTACGTATCAATTTTCTTTTTGTGAAAAAGTTAAATTCTTTACACCTTTTTCTGATGTAAGTTGTACTGCAGGGGATACTTTTGTATATGACCCTTTTCCTATATTTTTTGATTTTCAATAAATTTCCAGAAATTTATTTATTGGAACAAAGATTATGCGCCTATTTAAACCTATCGTTGTGAAAGTGCTTTTGTGAAAAGTTGTATCCACTTTATATTCCCCAAAGTAGTGCAAAAGTGCAGTCACCTCCGCCTCCTCTCCTGTGTTGAACCATTCATTCATTGTTGTCTTAAAGCTTTGCCATTGGAGAGGTGAAAACTGGTATGTTGTTGTCTTAATCTGCATTTTTCTGATCTCCAGTGAGGTCAACGTTTTAAAATTAGTGTGTTAGCCATTTTTTCATGTTCTCTTGATGATTTCCCCCTGTCTTTTTAGGATTGGGTTCCATAGGCTCTTTATCTGATGTCACTACTTCATGATTCTGAAAAACTATAAACATTTCTATAAATTTACAAGAAATTGACTCACCAATCCTTTAGAAATAAGCTTACTCACCTTTAAGTTTGACCTTGGGGAAGGAGGGCGGCTTCCTCTTTGTCTGCATGCGGTTTGGGAGTTCTCGAACTTGTCCTTGGAGATGAAACACCTGAAGATCGTGTGATCCTTATGGAACAACCTAAAACATTGACATATTCCTCTTAAAATAACAAAATAACTTTATGCTTAATCAGTTGCCGTCTTTCCTTAGAATCTAGTATTAAGCCTTAAGAAGAAATTTGGGTAAAATCTTTAACATTGAGACCATGCATCCTATTAACTCACTTTATCCATTAACTGGGGCAAAACCTCTACTGTGCACTGGTTTTTAATGGGAAAACACTGATCTAAAACACAAGCATCCCACAAAAGCGTGATTTCAGATATAATGACCCAGGCATCAAATCCTACACGTTGCACTAGAGTGGAAAGTCTCTGAAGGCAGGGATTTTTGTCTGTTTTAATTACTACTGAATTTCAATGCTCAGAATAAGCCAGGTACATAATAGTTGCTCAATAACTATTTACTGAACTCATAAATTCTGCCTCCGTCAGGAGACAGTGTGGTGTCTTGGAAAGAGCAGCGTCTTTCAGATTACAGACCTTTATAGAAGTCAGATGCCTACCCACAGGCTTCACCAACTCATAGTCATCAGAAATAACTGCTAAGTACCTAGGGTACCACACCTGCTTCCCTTCACTCTCTGAGCTAAGAAAGACAAGGGCTTTCCCAGGGATTTCTGGGAAAATCCTCTGAAGCAGCAGCTCTATCAGGGAAGAAGAAAATGATTGCTTATAAAACTTGTGTATATTATTTTTTTCCCAACTTGAGTACAGTCCTTTGTAAATTTTCAGGCTATTTGTAATGGAGCAGATGTTTTGTTTTGCATTTTTATCATCGCAGACCAATACTTTTATAACATACAATACAAATGAATTACTAGCAAAATTAAATTCTAAAAAATCAAAACATATGGCCAGTTTTTAAATTATTAGATTCAACAGACATAAAGTTACAGTTCAATAAACGTAGTCAGAACAAACATAATATAGGGGAAAAGAAAAAATCACCAAAACTGTGAATGCTGTTCATTGAAAGAGTAGGCATAGGTGATTAAAACAGAGTTGTAATTGCACTTGTAAATTTCTATTTTCAGCAAGAATAATAAAGAATTCATGAGTGAAATAACCCATATTAGTTATCTGTATGCACACTTAGAACAAACCCCATGTATATCAATTTTTAAAGTATTAATGTGACCAAATAAGCTTGTATCTTGCTGGATAATTTATGTCATCTAGGTAGGATTGATGGCAAATGATCCTCACAGCGGATACTATATATCTAAATAGTTTATACATTTTGTTTTAACACTCATAGTAGAGAAACTAATCTCACAGAGGCATGTTGATAGAAATGGAAGAAGAGATATTAAAGCAGTTTCCACAAGCTTAAGATATTTATTTTTAGGGACTTCCCTGGAGGTCCAGTGGTTAAAACTTCACCTTTCAATGCAGGGGGTACAGGTTCGATCCCTGGTAGGGGAGCTAAGATCCCACATGCCTTGCGACCAAAAAACCAAAACATGAAACAGAAGCAATATTGTAACAAATTCAATAAAGATTTTACAAATGGTCCACATCAAAAAAATCTTTAAAAAAATATTTATTTTTAAATTTTATCCAAAATTAAGCAAGTAGGAGGACTTCCCTGGTGGTCCAGTGGTTAAGAATCTGCCTTCCAATGCAGGGGACGCGGGTTCAAGCCCTGGTGGAAGAACTAAGATCCCACATGCCGCAGGGCAACAAAACCCACGCGCTGCAACTACTGAGCCCATGTGCTTTGGAGCCTGCGCGCCACAACTAGAGAAGCCGGTGTGCTGCAACGAAGATACAAAAGAAAAAAAAAGCAAGTAGGGCTATAATTTCAAAACTTTCATCAGTAACCAGTCCACACACACACAAACACACACACACACACACACACACACACACACACACCCCTTGGCTCTGCTTTAGAGCCTCTCCCACCCCTGAATCTGACAGAACAAGAGTTCAGAGCCATAAGTGAATTTGAATTATGGAAAATGTACAAAGTTATATTTCTTTTACACTGAAGTTTGCGAAATGAGATTCACATCCATTAAATATTTCATATATCAAAAAGTGATTCAATGGTATCTTGAGAAACTTAAAAAAAAATCTACCAAAGACAACTGTTTTGTTTGATGTAATCAGTGAACAAAAACCTTCTGAAATGTAACCTTTTCGAAGACAATCAGCTTTGGTAAAATGTCTTCTTTAAGTGAAACTCCTTCTTTGTATTTAATGTATGGAAGAAGCATGTTTTAGAGAAAGGTATATTTTATAAGGCGTTAGGTTGGGCCCCCAGCCAAATGGAGCGGGGTGAGATGTAGAAAGTGTAGCAGCCAAAGTGACTCTGACCAGTTACTCTTTTTTTTTCTGCGGTACGCGGGCCTCTCACTGTTGTGGCCTCTCCCGTTGTGGAGCACAGGCTCTGGACGCGCAGGCTCAGCGGCCACGGCTCATGGGCCCAGCCGCTCTGCGGCATGTGGGATCTTCCCGGACCGGGGCACGAGCCCGTGTCCCCTGCATCGGCAGGTGAACTCTCAACCACTGCGCCACCAGGGAAGCCCGTGACCAGTTATTCTTGAGCAAGTTCCTCTAGGTCCATTTAAAGCCCAAATGAAGCCCAAATGAAAAGCATTGGGAAAAAGCGGGAAAAAACATCCCTTTTTCCATCATCTCATTTGGTTACAACTGAACTCACTTAGCCAACAACAAAAAAGTAAATTGAATGAAGTTGTTCTTTCTAATAGCTGACATTGCTATTTTGATCTTTTCCCATACAACAACAGGGCAATCGTGCAATAATGGTTTTTATCCTGTTCACTGACATTTTCTTGAAGGAGTGCCACGTTTAATAAAGTGAAGAAACATTTCTACCAATCTCCATAAAGCTTTGTCTGTAAGTAATAAAATATAGGAGAAAACACCTCTATATTTAGTCCAATGTTGCTGTGTTTCCCCAAGGTGGTTGATTAACAAACACATGAAGTCAGCAATAAATTCAAGGATGTGTCCACCAACAAGACAAAAATTATGGCTGAATCTACTGTAAGAAATAATTAATGTAAGGCAAATAATGACACTGTGGGGTTAGGAGGAGGGAAGAAAACCCACTTGGTATGGTTTTTTTAAAACACTCTTGGTGTACTTAAAGGAGTTTGCATGTTTAAGTGAATTACACTAGAGAACATTTGCCCTAAGCGTCTGTTTCATTATCCACTAGGAACCTGTGCAGATACCTTGGCTAACCTCTTCCTTGTCTGCCAAGGTAAACATGCCAAAAAATGGACTGGGTTTGGCCAGGAATGAAGCTTGCTCTGCTCCATCAAGCATTTTTTTCTTTGTCGCGAGGCAGCACTCAACAGGTATTCCAAAGGCACACGTGCAAACTGGAATTCTCTCTGCCTGGTCGTGGTGCCTCTTCCTGCCTCAGGACACTTTCAGAGGGCTGCATCTTTCCCCAGTGGGACCTGGATGATTTATAACTCTGGACAGAAGCTTACACTCCATCTAATCGGGTGGCCAACATTTGGACTCAATTTTGAATTTTTTTTTTTTTCTGCTGTCCTTATAAACCAAACAGGATAAAAACAAGTATAGTTAATTTGGATGTGGCTGGGCTGTAATTTTTATCCATTTGTACCTTGCAGCTTAAATTTTGAAACAATTGAACCAGAAGACGTTTGCTGTTGAAAAATTGCTCTCTTAAAGGGTGTGTGTGTGCATGCATGTGTGTGTGTGTGCGTGTGTGTGTGTGATTCTAATACAGAAACATAAGGAATCATTAAATTGTAAGTTTCTTGAGGGTATGATCTTGTTTTATTAAACTTTGTATCTTTTATGTCCCTAATTTAGTAACTGGTACAAAGTGGGCACTCATAAAATGTTTAATTCAGTCACTTTAATTCATTCCTTTTAATCAACGAATATTTACTATTTTCCTAACACTACCAGTCAATTGATAAATGAATAAAGAAATAAATGAACAAAGGAATGAATAAACCACCAGCTCCATGATATTACCATTATCTCTCTAACATTACGTGCTCTTGATTTTCATGTCCTCAGAAAATATAACAATTTTTTAAAGCCTGTTACAGTCCATAGACCTTATACTTGGGAAATCAAAACAGCAGTAAATGTCACTAGTATCAAGGAAAAACATTTTTAATGGACAGTACATGTAGCTTCATGGTGATTAATGATTCAGTTGAGTACCTTCTGGCTTTTCACACACTGTGGGTGTTCTAATATCAGTCAACATTAAGCCTTTACTGTGGATGAAGGAATATTCTAAATGTATGTGTATTTTCTAATGTAATTCTCACGACAATCCTACAAGGTGGGTACTGTTACCTCCCCTTCAGAGTTGGGGAACTGAGATGCTAGTACGTGAGGGAACCCTGGCAGTCTGACTCTAGCACCTTAATCAGGCCATACTTCCTACCCTCTCTGTAGTGCCATTGACCGATCCAACCACAGTAAAGAGTCTGGCCTGTTGCAAAGGGCTCTATCTGCTTAGAGCAAACTTTCTTCTTTACCCACAATCATCATAATCATAAACTTCAATAAGGAAACAGGAGGTTTGAGTTGTACTGACCAGCAAGCAAAAAGAGCTCCATGAACCGACATTAGCGTAAGGATTTCATTTGTGCAACATGGTGTGTGCCCCTGTGTGTGTGTGTGTGTGTGTGTATGTGTGTGCAAGCTCGCTCATGCACATAAAGGGACGCACAGAAAAATAGTTACCAAATATGAACGTTCATTATCTCAAGGTGACGGCATTTCAGGTGAATTGGACCCTTTCTCTTACATTTTCCTGTGTTGTTTGAATTTTTACAATGAGTAATATGTCATTTATATAATCAGAAAAAAACATACTAAATTATTTTTGTTGTGGAATAAAGAGTGGGCCTCTGGAGTCAGCTTGGGTTTGAGTCACTGTGTTTCTGAGCTTGGGCAAGTTTCTTATCCTCCCTACCTTGGGCTTCCTTATCTGCAAATAGGGCTAATGAAAAGCACCTGCTGTGGGAGTGGAGGGAAGGATATGACAGAGCAGTGTATAGTGCGGAGTCCTAGTCATTCTCACAGGCCTGAGGAAGAATGTCAAAGGAAGATGCACCCTGCATTCAGGGAAACTCCTGCCGTTGGCTTCTGAAGAAACAAATGAAATTTGCATCCCTAAGACCTGCCACTGGGTCTCATTTCCGAGGAAGACCAGGCCACCACCACAGGTCAGGCAGTTAGATTTGTTTCAACTCCAGTTTGGATTGTCAAAACCCCTTTTCTGTTTTACATCAGGAGTTCAAAACAGCTCCAGGCAGCAGTGATCCAAATGACTCCAGTCTTGGCCATCCTTGCATGGGAATCGTGTGGGAACAACATTCCAGAATGTTTAATCCATTGGTCTCCTTTTGTCTGGCCAAAGAGGAGGCGTGTCACATAAAACAAGTATAGCAGTTCTTGTCTTTAATGCTGACAATGCAAGTTTGCTCTTTGAAAAGAGCAGTGATTGGCAGTAAAATCCATCCGAGGACCTGATGATGGAGACAACTGGCAAGACTGGTTTCACTGCTGCTTGTGGGTGGAGGATACTCTCGGAGAAGATCGTGGCAGCTGAGAAAAGAAAAATGCAGGAGCCAAGGGCCTGAGCAATAATACCACACTCTGTCACCTTCCCTGTCCATGGAAGAACTTTGCGATATTTGGAGGAATTCCCGGACGTCTATGGCCAGGTTCAGTGAAAACCTGCATCCCTTGGTTTCCAAAACAGCCAGGGCAGGGCATGTGATAGAGGCTCCTCTAATCAGGCTCACTCGGGTGAGACTTCTACTTTGGGGGATCAAGTCTATCGGTAAGGGTGGCACCGGGGGTGTCTGGCTTCCACAGGTGCCAGAGGTTTACGATGTCAAGTTCCTGGTGGGGCAGTAGCCCCAGTGGTTTCTCTAGTGTCTGGTGGGGCAGCAGCTGCAGTTTCCTCATCAGGCCATCCTGGGCTTGGTTTTGTCCATGGCTCCTGGAAGCTTTGCCTCAAGTCATCCAGTATCTTTTTACAAACTCCTTCTGCTTAGTTAGCAGCAAGCTTCCTTACATATAACTAAGAACCCTGAAAGATACAAGCGCCGAATACCAGGGAATTGTCTTCAGCCTTCCAGGAGCCTGAGAAGCGCTGCTGGGCAGAGTTACTGCTAACGAGTCATATGCACTTTGAGACTTTGAGCACAAGTGCGCGCTTCACCCACCTGTTTATCACTGTCCAGAGCAATGATCTTCTGAAAGGGATGGTTTACCACTTCACACACTCGGGGATTCTGATGCCCTCATTCTTTCTTTTTTTTTTTAAGCTTACATATATATTTTTTGTCATTTTTATTTTGTATTGGAGTATAGTTGATTTACAGTGTTGTGTTAGTTTCAGTCAGAATGGCCATCATCAAAAAGCCTACAAATGCTGGAAAGGGTGTGGAGAAAAGGGAACCTGATGCCCTCGTTGTTCTTCGCATACGAGTTTCTGTTCCCGTATCAGTGGTTCTCAAATTTTGTTACACATTACAATCACCTGGGGAGATTTAAAAAATCTCTTATGCCCAGGTCAACTTCCATACAAATTAAATGAGTCACTGGGGGTGGGGTGCAGGCATCATTAATTTTTATGTAGCCAGGTCTCAGAACCAGTTATCTGATCTAATCAGTGGTTCTTAAAGTGTCCTCTGCAGACCAGCAGCACCTGAGAGCTTGTTAGAAATTCGGGTTCTCAAGCTCCATTCCAGACCTACTGAATCAGAAACTCTAGGGACTGATTGCCACCCCACAGCAGCAATCTGTGTTTTAATAAGCCGTCTTTGTGGCTCTGTTGTACACTCAAGGTTGAGACTAAATCACTCTAGTCTGTCATGTAGGCATTTTTAGAGCTTACTCTTTCAGGTCACTGCTTAGGAAAACTTTCATTATTTCAATGAATACATCAGGATTCAAATTTCTTCACAGAGAGAATTTTCCATGTTCCAGAGTCAGTACAGATTCTAAACCAAACTCCATCCCTGGTAAGTTTTGAATGAATTCATTTTTTTAAAAAGCCTAAAATATCTATTTCATTGTGTCTATTCAATGAGACTTTGTTTACTTAATTTGGAGATGTTGACCTAAAAATAAAATAAGGGGGGCTGATTAACATAAAGAACACAACCAGAGACTTGAGCTCTAGCAAATACACACACCTGTGCACACATACGCACAAATGCACACATGAACAGATTCTCGTGTGCAGGCACACAGTTCCATGAGGTGAATGTCGCCTGTCCCTAGAGGCACTCCTGGATCTAACAGACAGGATGAAATTGGTAGTTGACCAGGAGAGACCTGTATGAGACACTGCATTGCCTGGCACAAAATCATAGAGTCCTAGGTGAGGACTGTGACCTTTTCTGTAATAGACGATTGGACTTGCTTTCAAAGCCAGCTTCTGTCACTTACCAGCCGTGACATGAGAATACTGCTGTTCCTCCTCTAGTAACAAGTGCCATCAATCAACGGTTTTATAGCTGTTCATTTTATTACTGCTCTTAGCATCATAACAGCAGTGGGCACTGGGGGTGCTTCCAGATACAATCGCCCACTTGAGACTTGCAAGCACAGAGAAGGATTTCCCCATCAGACTTATTTTTTCGTTCAATCCTGAAAAAGTAGGCTTCAAGAAAGCCTATAAGAGAGGAGAGTTTGGATAAATTTTCAGTACAAGCCACCCTTCCCAACCCCTAAAATAAAATAGAGCACGTGGGTTACAGGAAATCATATAGGAAAGTGAGTAATCAGGTTAAGAATGTTTAAGGTGTCTGTTCTCTATGTAATATGCTCACATTTGCTATTTTGAAAAGAGTGTAGTGATCAGTAGCCAACACCCTTCCATGAAGGACCTATCAAGGGACTAGAGGGAAAAGAAGAGATATATTTATATCACATCTTGCGCAGTGAAGTCCTTAGAGTAGACAGCAGCAGTTTCAAAATGAAGAAAGGGAACGCCAGGGGTCTCAGAAGTGATAGTTGATAATCACAACCAACATTAATTAAACACTTCAATAATGCAAATTAAGCATTAATTGTCAGGTTCTGGGATAAGAGTTCCCACCCATTTTATCCAGGTACCATCATGAACCCCCATGTTACGGATGGAAACTGAGGCACAGAAAGTTTACCTAAACGCAGTTTCCCGATTGGCGAATGTCTGAATTTGAAACTATTTGCCACACTTGACCAGCCAAAGAGTGAGAGGTGACTTCCACCCCCGCCCCACCCCTTAATTAAAATCTCCAGGGTCCTGTTCATCTCTTCTCTACAGATACCGTCGCTTTTACTGCCTACCAATGATGCAGCAAGTATTGTCTTAGTTCGGAGTGGAAATAATGGTGGGTAAGACAGGCACAGACCATCTTCAGGTGGGCGTACAGGAAATAATGGCAGTCGGATATGATCAGTGTCACCCTGGGGGCCTCTTAGTGGGAGTTACAGCTGAGCTGAGAGCTAAAGGAGTTATCACTGGCCAAGGAGGGTGATCCCAGGCAGAGGGAATAGCCTGGATGAAGCCTGGGGGCTGGAGACCACGGCCCTTTAGCAAGACACAAGAGTTCAACGTGGCTGGAATGCAGGTCAAAGGCCCTTATTAGTTTTTTAAAGAGCTTTTGGATAGGGAGGGTGGGAGGGAGGGAGATGCAAGAGGGAATAGATATGGGAACATATGTATATGTATGACCGATTCACTTTGTTATGAAGCAGAAACTAACACACCATTGTAAAGCAATTATACCCCAATAAAGATGTAAGAAAAAAAGAGCGTTTGGCTTGAGCCTGACAACTAAGGAGTCATTGAAGGCCCTTAAATAGGGAAGGGTCTCGATCAGATTTGAGTTTTAGAAAAATTGTTCTGACTGCAGCATAGGAAATGTATTGGGTTTGCGTAGTTCCCGACCAGGGGCACGGGGGACATTAACAAGTATCAGTCGAGTGTTTCCTCGCCATGTGCCCATCACCACTCTGGCATTGGGTGCTGTGGTTAACAAGACAGCAAGAGCCGGGCTCTCCTAGGACTCACATGTTAATGGGGGGAGGAAATCAAGCAAGTCTCCACATACACAGAGGTGATGGTGAGAGGTGCGGGGTGTTTCCCCCATGCTTCTCAAACTATCTGTACTGAAGATTAGAATTTTTCTCCAGTTCAGCCTAGACCAATATGCGATTCTAATGGGCATGCTTAGTGCACCCTCACACCACATGTGACCCACCACTTGAGCTTGTTAACACCCGCGTGTCCTCTACTCCATTCCAGGAGACCAGCTCATTGATTTTGCACTGCAGTGTCTCAGCGATGTCAAATTGCAACCAAGGTTTTTACACTTTACTCTCAATTACTCACAACTAGGGAGGGGTATGAGATAGAAGCAGATCTGGAGGAAGGTTCTATGTTGGAGATATTGATTATGGGGTACTTAGTGGAATACAAGAGATGGCGGGACAAATGAGTAGGTGGGTTTGAACTTTAATCCCCAAACTCAGACGGGAAGAGCAATATGGATTGTCATTTCCATTCGTTCCTTCAAGTCAACTTAAATCTGAATCTGATTCACTGTCCCAGAATTTTGGATCAACTAATTTAGATGATAAAGCCAATTTCAACTGACTTCACAATGAAAAAGAAACAAATAATATTGCTAACCGAATTATGCTGTGCACCTACTGAGTGAGAATGTAATAGGGAAGAGAAATGAGAGGAACAGACCCAGAGGCAGCAGGATCCTCAGTATACACAGCTTAGTGAACTGGTCCCTGCTGGTAGGAAACTGCTTTTTCCCAAAAGGCCTTGACTCTCTGGATGAGGTCAGTGGTCCGAATCTTGAAAAGAAATCCTTGTTAGTCAGTGTCAGGAAGCAGAGGCAGGCCCTGGCTTTCTCCTTTCAGGTAGCCAGCCCTACAGGCGCTATCTCCGTGGCCTTCCTTCTGCTCTTGCAGCCAAGTTCTGGGATCAGGGCTTGGCTGCAGGCTCTTGTGATGACCTTCAACCCTGGGCCAGCCCAGAGAATATGTGAACAGAGGCACGGAAGAGGCCTTCCTACCCCCATCTTTTCTAAAAGTGATGACATCCAAGGGAAGAGGGTCCCACAGCTTTTCACTTGGTGGTGGGGTACTGGGAAGACTGACCAAGGACTGTGCACCCCCTTCCTCGCACTTCCCGTGCCTCCTCCACTGCCCCTCACTGGAGGCCCTGTGAGTGCCAGTCTCCTCAGCGCTATCCCTGGGAGGGAGGGAGGCCATTGACCTCACCTCACTGTGCCAAAAGCCTTGCCATCATCCCAAAGGCGGTGCTAGATGCAAATAAGGACCAAGATGGATTATGAATGAAAGAAAACTACTTTGTTTTCCATCCCTAGACTGAACTGTCAGCAGTGTACTTTCAATCGACACTTTCAAAAATCTAATTATTTTGTGGAAGCACCGTTACAGTATTTTGTATTTGTGTGTGTTTAAAAATACGAATCAGCTAAATATGAACATGTTTTAAGTATCACAACTTCCATTTCCTCATTGTAAAAGGTAAGTAAACTGAGAATCTCAACTAGTGGAAATTGTCTGACCCTATCTCCCTCTAAGATGCTTGCTTCTCCCTCACCCATCCACCCCCAGGAACCTGCCCATTTATTTCCTTAGTTAAGAAAGAAAATAAAAGAAAGAAAGAAAGAAAGAAAGAAAGAAAAAGAAAAAAATACTAGCAATGGTTTTCCCAGCAGGGGGCAGCAAGAGACAAAAAATATGATGCTCCATTGGGCTTCCCCAGCCCCCAACTTTGTCTGAAATCCTGGATTTAAATTGGGAAGAGGGCGGCGGTGGGGGAACAGGGATACAATCCAAACCACAGAACCCAAATTCATAAAGTTAAGTGGATGCAGAACTTGCTGGAACAAGATTTACTGAGGACAATAGTAAGATTGCTTTTTTTTTTTTAATTTTTTTAAAGCTTTATGGAAGAAGGCAGGCCAGTGGAATTTTTAAAAGAATCTGGTTCTCTGTGGTGACGTCCACAAACTTGGTAATATGATTGTTCTTTAGGAAATATCCCATATAAGAGGAAAACATGTTGTTCTCTTTGAATAAAATCCCCCAACCTACCTTCACACAACTATGAGCTGGAAACATGGGTCTCACAAGGCAGAAGTACCTGGGTAGCTGGGATATACAGCACCCAGCATGGGGCATCTTAAATAGGACTCACCTGATCAGGTGAGAAGTAATATGGGATGCTGGAAAGAGAGTGAGATCGGGTAGGCTTTGTGGTCCAGGACTGAACCTCTCACTGGCCCAAGAATCCTCATGGTATGTAAAAATGTGAGCCCTGATATAAAAAAGCCTAATCCAAAAGAAGAGTGTAAGGAGAAACAGGAAATGAAACGATTGCAATGGGAGGATTCTGCTTGGGAAATACTTATCCGGGCTCCCAGGCTGTAAATGTTGTAATTATAAGTCCTGGCAACAACAGCTGGGGGAACTTGGGTTCGTGTCCCTTTCAGGGAACCTTACTAGTTTCTTAGGGCTGCCATAACAAAGTACCACAAAGTATAAGTGGCTTACAACAACAGAAATTTATTCTCTCGCGGTTCTGGAGGCCAGAAGTCCTAAATAAACTGCCGGCAGGGCCACGTTCCCTCTGAAGTCTCTAGGGAAGACCTGTTCCTCTCCTCTTCCTAGCCTCTGGTGGCCCCTGGCATTCCCTAGAGACCCTTGGTTTGTGGCTGCAACGCTCCAGTCCCTGCCTCCAACCTCACATGGCCTTCTTTCCTGTGTGTATGTGCCTGTGTGTCTGAATCTCCTTCCTTTTCCTCTTATAAAGACACCAGCCATTGGCTTTAGGGCCCACTCTAGTTCAGTATGACCTCATTTTAATGTAACTCCTTACATCTGCAAAGACCCTATTTTCCAAATAAGGTCACATTTTGAGGCTCTGGGTAAATATAACTTTAGGGAACATTATTCAGCCCAGCACAGACCCCAAATAGCACTTATGTTATAGTGATAAAACTAGACAATGCTGCTCTCAAATCCTGGCTCTGCCTCTTCCTGTCCCTTCATCCCCTGAATCTTGGCTTTCTTATCTGTCAGATGGTAGCAGTAATCCCCAATGGGATTGTGGGGTGGGTCAGAGGTTCCATGCTTGGTACAGGCGGTATAAGACAGTAGGGGAGGCTGGTGGAGCTGCGGTAGCGGCTCCTCTCTCCCATTCACAGGAAGCCCCAGGGCACTTGCCCAGACTCGTCCTCAACTGCTTTGCCCCAAACGCTCCTCTCAGGAGCTTCGCTCACCAACTTACCAGCTAGAAATCTGGTATATTGATCTTTGTTGATGAGCTGTGGTGCGTCTCCTCCTGGATGAGATACATTTAAAGGGATACTTCCTACTTAGATTCTGCTTTGGCTTCTTGGGTGAAGACAGGTGCCTCAGAGACTGTTACAGACCAATGAAGGAAAGGGGGTTGGGGGACATTTGAGCAGGGCCGTGATTCCTCGGCCTCTGATGGCATCCAGTAGTGACACCTGACCTTGCTGCTGGTGGGGCCGGCCTGGCTATAGCAGGGTTTACTCGTCTGAAGTCCTTCTTGTGTCTCTGTTGGGCCAATTTATTGATTCCAAAAGGGAATTCTTTCTTAATGTGCAAATATGGTCACCTAGGATTTATTTATAATCAGGAAAAATAAGAAATGACTACATAAGCATTTTGGCCAGGGAAGGTTAAAAAAATGTGCAGAATTTTTTATAATCTTTTCTTAAAAGCAACCTGTCAATGTGCATCAAGATATATATATTTTTAAGTATTTATACTCTTTTTTAAAATTTTTATATGAGTATAGTTTATTTACAATGTTGTGTTAGTTTCAGGTGTACAGCAAAATATATCAGTTATACATGTATCCACTCTTTTTTTAGATTCTTTTCCCAAATAGGCTACACAGAGTACTGGATATTGTTCCCTGTGCTATACAACTGGCTCTTATTAGTTATCTATTTTACATATAGTAGAGTGAATATGTCAATCCCAGTCTTCCAATTTATCCCTTCCCCTTTCCCTCCCCCCACCCCAGTAGTCATAAGTTTGTTTTCTACGTCTGTGACTCTACTTCTGTTTTATAGATAAGTTCATTCGTACTCTTTTTTTAGATTCCACATATAAGTGATATCATATGATATTTGTCTTTCTGTGTCTGACTTAATTCACTCAGTATGATAATCTCTAGGTCTATCCACGTTGCTGCAGATGGCATTATTTTGTTCTGTTTTTATGGCTGAGTAATATTCCATTGTATGTATGTACCACATCTTCTTTATCCATTCGTCTGTGGATGGGCATTTAGGTTGCTTCCATGTCCTGGCTATGGTAAACAGTACTGAAATGAACATTGGGGTGCATGTATCTTTTTGAATTATGGTTTGCTCTGGGTATATGCCTAGGAGTGGGATTGCTGGATAATATTGTAGCTCTATTTTTAATTTTGTAAGGAACCTCCACACTGTTCTCCATAGTGGCTGAACCCATTTACATTCCCACCAACAGTGCAGGAGGGCTCCCAAAAGGAGATTTTTTTCTGGGGCTTATATCAGTCTTTTTTGGTTTATTTAAGGAAAGGTTTTTTTTTATATGTGTATATGCCCAAGATTTTTATAAGCCTGAATCTTCTTGAGTGAATCAGTGACAGCTGACTGGAAATGTTTACCTTCCACAGCCAGATTGGCAGATTCCAACCAGACACAAATAAACATTTTAAGGAAGTGCCCTCTCCATGTCCCACTGACTCAACAAAGCTGGGGAAACATCTAACCCTCTAACAGAGCCTTCCAAGAATGGACCTTCATTGAAATGTGCTTTGACCCAGAAGTGTTCAGTCAGATGGACTGAGTTTGTCGAGGGTGTCATAGAGTTTGTTCTTTTGTAAGGATTGGCATTAGACTATATAACCTCACATATCCAATTATCCATTCATTTAACAAATATACAAGCATCATGCAGTAGACAGCTCCTAAAATGTCTCCCAACCATCTCTGCCTCCTGGTACTATGCATTGATATATTTCCTTACAGTTGAGTATGGCCTGGGTTTAGGGACTTGCTTCTGACTAAAAGAATGCAGCAAAAGTGATGGAATATCACCTCAAGAATGGGTTACAGAAGACCGTGACTTTTGTTCTCATTCTCTGTCTGTGTGTTTGTCTCTCTTTCCCTGGCCTCTTCTCTCTTTTTCTGGCCTCTTCTCGCTTGCTTACCTCTGGCTGATGAAGTAAGTGGCTGTACTGTGAGCCGTCCTGTGGAGAGGCTCACGAGGCAAGAAACTGAATCCCTTGAGCTGCATGAGTGAGCTCAGAAACATGTTCTACTGCAGTCTAGCCTCCAGTTAACTGCAGCCCAGAATGACATCTTCACTCCAGCTTTGAGACACCTTGATTCAGAGGACCCAGCTAAGCTATGCCCAGATTTCTGACCCACAGAAACTGTGAGACAATAAATATTGATGTTTTAAGCCACCAAGTTTTGGGGTAAATTGTGACACAGAGACAGGGGACCAATACACACTTTTCTGGCACTGAATATAAATTGAAAAAATTGTATTGGTCTTTTAAGACATGCAAATAATTTTCGTAGAAAGTGGTGACTGCCCTCACTGCATCTGTGTTCAAAATGCAGTGGTAACGTAATAATAATGTGGTCTGGGCTTTTAGCCTAAATATATAAGATTCATGAAACTGACCAAAAAGAGTGATTTGGAAGAAATTTTAATTATGTGAGATATTTCTGACTGCTTGGAAATGGCTCACTAAGAACTTGAAAATATGCATAGATTTCAGAACAAAAGGTGTCTGGAAGTTGGATTAGAAATTATTTCAGATGATATCAGCCTCTATAAAATTCATCTTTATTAACGGAACCACTGTAAATACAATTAGAAGAGGAGGTAATGAGGTCATCCCACCCATTTCTGTTACTTCCTTTTCCATCAGTAGTATATTTTCTGCTCTAGAGTAATTGCAAAACATACATTATAAATAAAGTACACAAATAATACTTGTGCCAATAAGAATAGAAACACTTTGAAGGAAACCTCTTGTTAAAATTTTGGGCCAGGATTCTCCGACTCCTATGGAGTCAAGACACTGAACTTTAGGATCTGTTGAAATTTCCTGATTTTCTACTCTGTTTATACCTATGTTCCCAAATTTAATTCCAGAAAATTAGCTTGCTACCCAAATGGACTGGAGAGAGGCAGTTGAATAGAAGCATCTCGGGTTCAGTAGAAGGGTCCAAACTGGATGAAATGGAGTGGTGGAGAGAGAGTAAAGAAGAAATCCAAGGACTGTGGGCTGATAAACTCCAATGTTAGGAGGGCTAGAAGCAAAGGAGAAACTCAGGAAGAAAACTGAGAAGGTCCAGCTCGGCCCCGTCCAACACAGGATTCACTGGAAGGGAAAAAATGTTCATATTGATTCATGAAGATTGTGTCCTTGGCTCTTTCTACCCTCCATCTACGCTCTCACTCTTAGTTATTGCATTTATTCCCTTGACTACTACTATATATTCATTCCCATGAAAATGATTCCAAAATTTATGTCTTTATTTCTACATTCTGGACGTCTCTACCTGGATATCTATACTCAAGTGGCATCTCAATGCAGCATGTTCCAAATCAAACTCTCTCTTTAAAATTTTTATTGGGGGATAACGTTTTTTAAATTTTTATTGGAGTATAGTTGCTTTACAATATTGTGTTAGTTTCTACTGTACAGCAAAGTGAATCAGCTATACATATACATATATCCCCTTTTTTGGATTTCCTTCCCATTTAGGTCACCACAGAGCATGGAGTAGAGTTCCCTGTGCTATACAGTAGGTTCTCATTAGTTATCTATTTTATACATAGTATCAATAGTGTGTATATGTCAATCTCAATCTCCTAATTCATCTCACCACCATCCCCCCGCTTTCCCCCCTTGGTGTCTATACATTTGTTCTCTACATCTGTGTCTCTATTTCTGTCTTGCAAACTGGTTCATATGTACCATTTTTCGAGATTCCACATATATGCGTTAATATACGATATTTGTTTTTTCTTTTTCTGACTTACCTCACTCTGTATGACAGTCTCTAGGTCCATCCACATCTCTACAAACCAATTTCATTCCTTTTTATGGCTGAGTAATATTCCATTGTATATAGGTACCACATCTTCTTTATCCATTCATCTGTCAATGAGCATTTAGGTTGCTTCCATGATCTGGCTATTGTAAATACTGCTGCAATGAACACTGGGGTTCATGCGTCTTTTTGAATTATGGTTTTCTCTGGGTATATGCCCAGTAGTGGGAATGCTGAGTCATATGGTAATTCTATTTTTAGTTTTTTAAAGAACCTCCGTACTGTTCTCCACAGTGGCTATATCAATTTACATTCCCACCAACAGTGCAAGAGGGTTCCCTTTTCTCCACACCCTCTCCAGCATTTGTTGTTTGTAGATTTTCTGATGATGCCCATTCTAACTGGTGTGAGGTGATACCTCATTGAAGTTTTGATTTGCATTTCTCTAATAATTAGTGATGTTGAGCAGCTTTTCATTGTCCTCTTGGCCATCTGTGTGTCTTCTTTGGAGAAGTGTCTATTTAGGTCTTCTGCCCATTTTTTGATTGGGTTTCTTTGTTTTTTTAATATTGAGCTACATGAGCTGTTTCTATATTTTGGAGATTAGTCCTTTGCCCATTGATTCATTTGCAAATATTTTCTCCCATTCTGAGGGTTGTCTTTTTGTCTTGTTTATAGTTTCCTTTGCTGTGCAAAAGCTTTTAAGTTTCATTAGGTCCTATTTGTTTATTTTTGTTTTTATTCTCATTACTCTATGAGGTGGGGCAAAAAAGACCTTGCTGTGATTTATGTCAAAGTGTTCTTCCTACGTTTTCCTCTAAGAGTTTTATAGTGTCTGCTCTTACATTTAGGTCTTTAATCCATTCGGAGTTTATGTTTGTGTATGGTGTTAGGGAGTGCTCTAATTTGATTCTTTTACATGTAGCTGTCCAGTTTTCCCAGCACTACTTATTGAAGAGACTGTCTTTTCTCCATTGTATATTCTTGCCTCCTTTGTCATAGATTAGTTGACCATAGGTGCGTGGGTTTACCTCCGGGCTTTCTATCCTGTTCCATTGATCTATATTTCTGTTTTTGTGCCAGTACCATATTGTCTTGATTGTTGTAGCTTTGCAGTATTATCTGAAGTCAGGGAGTCTGATTCCTCCAGCTCCATTTTTTTCCCTCAAGACTGCTTTGGCTTTTCGGGTTCTTTTGTGTTTCCATACAAATTTTAAGATTTTTTGTTCTAGTTCTGTAAAAAATGCCATTGGTAATTTGATAGGGATTGCATTGAATCTGTAAATTGCTTTGGGTAGTATAGTCATTTTCACAATATTGATTCTTCCAACCCAAGAAGCTGGCATATCTCTCCATCTGTTTGTGTCATCTTTGATTTCCTTCATCAGTGTCTTATAGTTTTCTGAGTAGAGGTCTTTTACCTCCTTACGTAGGTTTATTCCTAGGTATTTTATTCTTTTTGTTGCAATGGTAAATGGGAGTGTTTCCTTAATTTCTCTTTCTGATCTTTTGTTGTTGGTGTATAGGAATGCCAGAGATTTCTGTGCATTAATTTTGTATCCTGCCACTTTACCACATTCATTGATCAGCTCTAGTAGTTTTCTGGTGACATCTTTAGGATTATCTATGTATAGTATCATGTCATCTGCAAACAGTGACAGTTTTACTTGGAGGATAATTGATTTACAATGCTGTGTTAGTTTTAGGCGTACAGCAAAGTGACTCTGTTATACAAATACATATATCCATTCTTTTTTAGATTCTTTTCCCATATAGGCCATTACAGAATATTGAGTATAGTTTCCTGTGCTATACAGTACATCCTTGTTAGTTATCTATTTTGTATATAGCAGCGTGTATGCATCAGTCCCAATCTTCCAATTTTTCCTTCCCCCCTTACCCCCCCAGTAACCATAAGTTTAATTTCTGCATCTGTAACTCTATTTCAGTTTTGTAGATAAGTTCATTTGTAGCCTTTTTTCTTAGATTCCACGTATAAGTGATGTCATATGATTTTTGTCTTTCTCTGTCTGACTTACTTCACTCATTATGAAACTCTCTAGGTCCATCCATCAAATCAAACTCTTAAATCTCCCCACAGATGCCATCTTCTCCTGAAACACCTTCCAGGATCAACTTACCTAAAAATCCTCCTACCCTTCCCCTCAATCACTATTTCCTTAAATTATTTTATTTTTAGTAATAGCACTTACCAACATTGAACATTACATTATGGATTTATTTCTTCGTTAATTCTCTCTCTCCCACACTAGACTATAAGCCGCATGAGGGCAGGGACTTAGCCTCTGATTCCCTGATGTATCCTTTGCTCCAAAAGTGGTCCCTGGCCATAGTAACTGCTCAATAAATATCTCCTGATTCAGGTTTTTTGAAACCTCTCATTACTGGATTTTAAAAACTAAATTTATTATTTTGAGATAATTTTAGATTTACGTGCAGTTCTAAGAAACAATACAGTAGGGATCCAATGTAGCTTTTACCCAGTTTCTCTCAGTGATAATGTCTTACAAAACTGTAGTGCAATATCACAACCACAATATTGACATTGATGCAGTCAAGATATAGAACATTTCCATCACCACAGGGATCCCTCACGTTGCCCTTTTATGACCACATCCACTTCTTCTTGCCTCCACTCCCTCCTTAACCCCTGACAACCACTAATCTGTTCTCTAATTCTATAATTTTGTCACTTCAAGAATGTCGTATAAATGGAATCATGTAACATGTAACCTTTGGAGATCTGATTTTTTTCACTTAGCATAATTCTATGGAGATTGGTCCAGGTTTTTTACATGTATCAACAACTTCTTGTTGCTAAGCAGTGGTCCACAGTTTGTTTAACTATTCAACCATTACAGGACATCTAGGTTGTTTCCAGTTTGGAGCTATTAAAAATGAAGATGCTATAAATATTCATGCCCAGGTTTCCATGTAAACAGAAGTCTTCATTTCTCTAGGATAAATGCCCAAGAGTACAATTGCTGGGTTCAATGATAGTTGCATTTTAAAGAAACTGTCAAACTGTTTTCTAGAGTGGCTGTACCATTCCTACTAGTAATGTATGAATGATCCTGTTTCTCCACATCCTTACCAGCATTTTGTGTTTTCACTATTTTTTAGTTTATTCTTTCTAACATGTATGTAGTGATATCTCATTGTGGTTTAATTTGCATTTCCTTAAAGGCTAATGATGGTGAGCATCTTTACATGTTATTATTTCCCATTTCTTTATTCACTTGGTGAAATGTCTGTTTAGGTCTTTTGTCTATTTTTTAACTGGATTATTTAGGTTTTTTTACTGCAGACTTTTCAGACTTCTTAATATATTTGAATACTAGGTTTTTGTTGGGTATATGCTTTGCAAATATTTTCTCTCAGTCTGTAGCTTGTCTTTTCCTCCTCTTAAGAAGGTCTTTCATAGAGCAAAAGTCCAGTCTATCAAGTCCAGTTTATCAATTTTTCTTTGATGGATTGTGCTTTTGGTATTACATCTAAGAACTTCTTTCTTAGCTCTAGATTCTGAAGTTTTTCTTCTTTGCTTATTTTTTCTAAAAGTTTTACAGTTTTACATTTAAGCTCATGACCTATTTTGAGTTAATTTTTGTGTAAGCTGTGAGACATAGGTCAAGGTTCACTTTCTTGCCTGTGAATATCAAAATTTGTTGAGAAGGTTATCTTTCCTCCCTTGAATTACTTTCACACCTTTGTGAAAAGTCAGGCGTATTTTGGGAACTCTATTTCCAGGTTCTCTATTCTGTTACATTGGTCTGTGTGTTTATCCCTCCAACACAATCTAACATAACAAAATCCTGATAACTGTAGATATTTAATGTCTTGAAATCAAGTAAACTGATTCCACCCACTTCATTCTTATTTCTCAAAAATGGTTTCAGCTATTGTAGCTCTTTGGCCTTTCTATATGAATTTTAGAATAATATTGCTATATCTGCAAAAAATCTTGCTGGTATTTTGATAAGAATTGCATTAAATCTGTATATCAAATTGGGAATAATTGACATTTTGCTATCTTGAGTTTTGAAATCCATGAACATGGTACATCTCTCCATTTATTTAGATCTTCTTTGATTTCTTTCATCAACATTCTGTAGTTTTCAGCAGGCAAGTCCTGTACATGCTTTGTTAGATTTATACCTAAGTTTTTCTGCCCCCTGCTTCTGCAATTGTAAATGGTATTGTATTTTTAATTTCATTGTCCACATGTTCTATGAATTCTTTATTTGCTAATATTTTATTAAGGATTTTCTGTGTCTGTATATTTTTGAAAATATTGGTCTGTAGTTTTCTTTCTATATTCCCTTGGTTTTGGTATCAGGGTAATGCTAGTCATAAAGTGAATTGTGAAGTATTCTTTCCTCTTCTATTTAGTGGAATTGATTGTGCAGAATTGGTGTTAATTTTCCTCTAGACATTTGGTAGAATTCTTCAGTGAAACCACGTGTGCATGGAGATTTCTTTGGGGGAATTTTAAAATTACAAATTCAAATTTTTTAATAGTTATGCAACTATTCCAATTATCTCTTTCATATTGAGTGAGCTATGGTAGTTTATGGGGTTTTTTTGAGAAATTGGCCCATTTCATCTATGTTTACCAACTTAATGTCAACATGATGTCAAATTTGTTGTCAACAAATGTCAAATTTATGTGTGTAGAGATATTCAGAGAATTCTCTTTTTATCTTTTTGGTGTCTGCAGCATCTGTAGTGATATTCTCTATTTCATTCCTGTTGTTGGTGATTTGTGTCTTTCTCTCTCTCTCTCTTTTTTTTTGTCAGTCTTGCTAAAGATTTGTAAAGTTCATTAATCCTTTCTAAGACAATTTTTTCTTTCATTGATTTTCTCTGTTTTCTATTTCAATTTCAATAATTTCAGCTCTTTATTTCTCCCTTTCTTTTACTTGCTTTGGGTTTATTTTGCTCTCTTGAAATGGTAGCTTATATTATTCATTTGAGACTTTTCTTCTTCTCTAGTGTATGCATTTAGTGCTATAAATTTTCCTCTCAGCAGTGCTTAAGTGTCTCCCACAAATCTTTTCCAGATTTATTGAGATATAACTGACAAATAAGAATTTGTACAACTTGATGTTTAGATATATATATGTAATAATCACCACAATCAAACCAATTAACATATCTATCACCTCACATAGTTACCATTTTCTTTTCCTTGTGGTAAGAACACTTAAGATCTACCTTCTTAGCAAATCATGCATACAATACAGTATTATTAACCATAATCATATTGCTGTACATTAGATCTCCAGAACTTAACTTGCATACCTGAAATTCCCATGAATTTTGATATGTTGTATTTTTGTTTTTGTTCAATATATTTTTTAAGATTTCCCTTAAGATTTTCTCTTTGATCCCTGGATTATTTAGAAGCATGTTGCTTCCAAGTTTAGAGATTTCTGTTATCTTTTTAAATTGATTTCTAGTTTGACTCCTTTGATGTCTGAAAACACACTCTGAACACTCTGTATGATTTCAATTCTTTTCAATTTGTTGAAGTTTACTTTACGGCCCAGGATGTGTTCTGTTTTGTTATATATTCTATGGGTACTTGAAAAGAATGGGTATTCTGCTATTATTGGGTAGAGTGTTTTATAAATGTCAATTATATCTTGCTGGTTGATGGTGTTGTTGAGTTCTTCTGTATCTTTGCTAATTTTATTCTATTTCTTCTATCAATTGTAAGAGAGGACATTACATTGAAGTCATCAACTATGATTGTGGATTTGTCTGTTTCTCCTTTTAGTTCTATCAGTTTTGCTTCACATATTTGGTACCTCTGTTGCATAAACATTTAGAATTACTTTTTTTTTTTTGGTGTATTGGCCCTTTTATCATTATATATGTTCCTCTCTGTCTCTGGTAATTTTCTTTGCTCTGAAGTCTACTTTATCTGGTATTAAAATAGCCTCTTCTGCATTCCTTTGATTAATATTTGCATGATGTAACTTTTTCCATTCTTTTGCTTTCAACTGGCTCCTATATTATTATTGACGCATATAGTTGAGTCCTGTTTTTAAATCCACTCTGCCAATCTCTGTCTTTTAATTTGTGCATTTGGACGATTTCCGTTTAATGTAATGATTGATGTCAGTGCATGAATGTGCCATTTTAATGTTTGTTTTATTTGTTATCACTGTTTTTCATTTCTCTGTTTTCTTTTTCCTTCCTTTCTGTGGATTACTTGAACAATTTTTAGAATTCCATTTCTGACTTATCTGCAGTATTTTTGAATGTATATTAATATAGATATTTTTAGTAGTTGTAAATATTACTTTATATAACTTAACACAATCTACTGGAATTGCCATTTTAGCAGTTCAAATCAAGTGTAGAAAACTTACCTTTCTTAATGCCCCTTTACTCTTCCCCATTTATAATGTAATCATTGTAAATATTTTCTCTACATACATTTAGAACCAAAGCAGACAGTGTTATCCTTTCTACATCCACCATCAGATATACTTTAGAAAACTCAAGAGAAATAAATTCTATTGTATTTATCTGTACTTTTGCTGTGTTCTTTCTTCCTTCTTGATGATCCAAGGTTTCTTCCTTTATTGTTTTCTTTCTGCTTAGAGAACTTTAGTTAGCCATTCTTTTAGCGTAGGTATGCTAGTGACATATTCTCTTAGTTTCTTTATCTGAGAATGTTTTGATTCCTCTTTCATTCCTGAAAGATATATTTTCACTAGAAATAGGATTCTGGGTTGATAGTTCTTTTCTTTCAACATTTGGAAAATGTGCCACTGGCCTCCATGGTTTCTGATGAGAAATCCAATGCCATTCCATTTGTTTTCTCCCTTTAGATAAGGTTTTGCTTCCCTCTCATTATTTTCGAGATATTTTTCTGTCTTTATTTTTCAAAAGTTTGATTATGATGTGTCTTGGTGTTAATTCCTTTCAGCCAATTATGTTTGGGATTCACTCAGCTTCTTGCATCTGTGAACTTATATCATTTGCCAAATTTGGGGACTTTTCAGCCATTATTACTTCAAGTACTTTTTCAGCTTAACCCTCTTTTCCCTCTCTTTTTGAGACTCTGTTAACATGAATGTTAGATTTTTTTTATAGTCTATCTTGCATATAAGTAACGTCATTCTGATAAATTGCAGGGATGGAGTTTACCATTTTTCTTACAGTCACAGCCAGGCACTGCCTCCAGCACGTATTAAAAAAAAAAGATTCCATGCCTACTGTAAATCCATTTCTCTCACAGTGTGTGACCTTCTGTTAGGGCTCCCATATTTCTTTCTTTATTAAAGGCAGATTGGGACTTCACAGCATTTAATAGGCTCTTTATCTCTTAAAGAAAATTTTATGAAGGAGTTATAGAAAAGGCAAAATGAAGCTTGAAATAATGGAAATAATATTTAGAGAAAAAGATCAAAGTAGTAAAAAAGATTAAATATAATGCTTTGTTAAAGGGCTGGCTTTGAACATAATACTTTCTCAGAAAGGCTTTAAGAGAAATAAAATGGTGCTCAAAATTCCTAATGCAGCCTCAGAACAGAGTGATTTACCCTTGATTAACAGTTGGAAAGCCCTGTTATGAGCCAGTCTGAGCCTCCCTTATTGAAGACAGGTGCTTGCAGCTAAACAGTTTATCAGTGTTCATAAAAACAATCAAGTCCACCCCTTATGTAAGGTCTGGTCCCCTCGAGTGGGTTCATGCCTTTGCTGTCTAGCCAAACTCAATCCTGCTTGATTGACAGGTGTTAAAACATCATCATTTGCTCCTGGAACAAATCTGAGAGTGTCCCCCCACCCCAAAAGTGACTCCAAAGCCCCCAGAACTTCCCCGTTACCACTTTTGACACTTTACTGATACTCCTTCTTGAATGTCTGTCTCCTCAGATACACTCTGTGCTCTGTGACATCTGACAAAATCCCGTCTTTTTACTCAGCATATGAACCATATACTGGCACATGGGGGCACTGGGTAAATGTTTGTCTAATAAATGTCTAAGTGAACAAGATCTCTCTATAGGTGTAGAAAAAGATCTACCCACTCCTAACTCTATACTTCATTCTGTAATTTATTCCAAGAAAGTTTTATGGCTGTCTACTATGTGCCAGGTGAGGTGTTAGACACCGAAATTACAAGAAAATAAAATGTGATTTATATTCTGGCCAGGAGTCCCATGGAAATATCCTGCCTGATAGACACTGAAAGTACAAGAAAATAAAATGTGATTTATATTCTGGCCAGGAGTCCCATGGAAATATCCTGCCTGACCTATGCTCTCACATGTTGGGTTGGGCTCCTACATGTGTCCCTAGATTAGGGTTTGGCAAATTATTGTTGGTGAACCAAATCGGGCCACTACCATTTTTGTAAGTAAAATTTTATTGAAATGTAACCATGGTGATTTATTTGTGTATTGCCTAAAAATGCTTTCACACTAGAATGACCTGTAAAAGCGTAAAATATTTACTGTCTAAACATTTACAGAAAAATGTTGCCAACCTCTGCCTTAAATCATAAATTGGGGAATGTTGGATATGCCCTCCCCTTACCTGGAAATCCCTGCGACGCCAAAAAGCAGGCAAAGACATGGCTCCATCCGTTAGCCAGCACATCCTTTGGTCAAGACTGTTAGGGAAAAATATTTAATTAATAAACAAAATATATATTGTTCCCTAAAAATCTGCAGATCACATATTACTGTTAGCAACCTGATTTTACTGGACTGTCTTCTATCTGCATTAAGACTCCCAGGATGGACTCACAGGACTCACTAGCAAAGGCAGTCTGTAATCAGAGTTCAGGGCAATTGTTTGGTTCCCATTATTTAGAGGTGGGGGACACGTGATATTTAAGCATGCGCAATATGCAGCTAAACCCCATTGGCCTTGAAGTCAGACTGTGCCTGACATGTTTGAGGAACTGCCAGGGGTTCAATGTGGCTGGAGGGAAGTGAGTGAGGGGATGCAGTGGGGGATAAGACCAGAGAGCTGGGAGGGGATGAAGAGCTGGCCACTGAAAGGACTTGGGTTTGTACTCTAAGATGGGAGCCATCAGTAGGTTTTGAGCGGAGGAGTGATCTGATCTGATTTGTGTTTTAAGAAGATCACTCTGGTGAACACGTGGGGACTAGACTGGGGCGTGCAGGGGGGCGAGGGTGAAGCAGGGTCATTGGTGAGGAGGTTGTTGGAATGATCCAGATGAGACGTGATAGTGGCTGGCTGAGCCCAGGAAGCAGTGGTGGAGGTGTAAGAGGTGGTTGGATTCTGCACTTTGAAGATGGAGCCAATAGGATTTTCTGAGGGATGAAATGTAGGAAGAAGAGTCAAGGAAGGGTCTGAGGTTTTTGAACTGACCAACCGGAAGGATAGATTGCCGCTGACTGAGATGGGAAAGACAGGGAGAATTGGGTTTTGGGGGGTGAAATCAAGAGTTCATTTTAAACATGTGTGACACGTCTTATTTTTCCCAAATTTCATCCCCTTCCCTTGAATTACCCTTCTTTAAAAACCAAGACCTCTGCATTCTTTTTTTCAATAGTTGATTTACAATGTTTCAGGTGTAGAGCAAAGTGATTCATTTATACATGCATACATACATATGTATTATTTTTCAGATTCTTTTCCATGATGGATTATTACAAGATAGTGCCCTGTGCTTTATAGTAGGTCCTTGTTGTTTATCTGTTTTATATATAGTGGTGTGTATCTGTTAATCCCAAATTCCCGATTTATCCCTCCCCCTGCCTTCCCCTTTGGTAACCAAATGTTTGTTTTCTATGTCTGTGAGTCTATTTCTGTTTTGTAAATAAGTTCATTTGTATCATTTTTTTAGATTTCACATGTAAGTGATCTCATATGGTATTTGTCTTTCTCCTTCTGACTTGCTTCACTTAGTATGATAATCTCTAGGTCCATCCATGTTGCTGCAAATGGCATTATTTCATTCTTTTTTTATGGTTTAGTTGTATTCCATTGCGTGTGTGTGTGTATGTAGACCTCATCTTCTTTACCCATTCATCTGTTGATGGACATGCAGGCTGCTTCCACAGGCCCTCTACATTCTGGGTTTTAGACCTGTCCCACTCCCTTCCCTTCATTAACACCCCAACCAAGTGATGACAGTGTAGCACAGTGGTTAAGTGTGGACTACAGAGACAGAATTCTGCACCCACATCCGGGTCTGCCACTTCCTAGCTGTGTGACCTTGGAAAACTTGCTTAAGTTCTCTGAATTTCAGTTCCCCTATTCGTAAAATAGAAAAAAATAGTCATTGCTTTCCCCTCGTGGTGGTTGTGAGGATTTCGAGGGAGATTATATGAGAAACTGGCAAGCATACTGTAAGTGTTCTCTCCCTGGCTATATCCCAGTTTCCTGTATCCAAATTTTTTTCCAGTTTCTTGTGCCATATCTCAGGACTGGGGTGTGAGGATGAGGTGCTTAGGGGAGGGAGACAATGTGGGGCAGGTGAGAGGGGAGGAGCCAAGATCTAGTACAAGGATCTTTGTCTACTAGACTGGCCTGGGGCTTGGGTGCAGGTATGATTGACCAAAGAGAGCTGTCCAGATAGGCGAGTCACATAAGGACTTAGCACTCTGCCATCTCTTGGAAATAAACCATAATGCCTCCCAGGAGTAAGAGGGGCAGATGGGGACGCCAGGACCTGACTTGAGGCACAGCTAGGAGGAGAGGGCAGTGGGTTAGTAGCTAAGCAAGTAATGTCTGGTGTCCAAGCCCAAGGCAAGAAGTATTAAGATTTTACAATGGCCTGCAAAGGGCTTCCAGGAAGAAATGGTGGGATTCTAACAGAGGCTGGAACACAGTGATGGAGAGTAGGCATCATCTGGAAGGTTTTTCTATGGCTGGGGCTCCCCGGCAGAGCCCAGGCCCTTGCGGTGAGTAGGTGAAAATAACAGTTATTCCTCCAGACCCATGACCCAGGTGTCCCCACCTGAGTGCTGGGCTCTGAATCTCTGTCCTTCCTATAACCATACACCCTAGTCCCTGGGACTGAACCACTGCCTTTATTTCAGGAAACTCTTCCCCTGCCCAGTTCCGCTGTTAGGGAAATAACAGCGTGTTATTCACCTCACCCTTTGATGAGCAGTTGAGTTCTCCAGCTTTGGAGTCAACACTGGTCACTGCCCTGCTATATAACAGAGCACTTCTCTCATGCTCTCAAGCCTCAGTTTCTGATCTAGAAAATGGGTATACTAGTAACACCTCCGTCTCAGCATTAGTTGTGTGGATTCAATGAAACTTAGCACTGAACCTGTCACACTGCGAGCGTTCCTGGGATGGCAGCTATGATTATGATCATGAAGTTGACTTGCCCGCCCAGCCTACTTTTCACTGCTTGGTCATCAAGCTGGGTGATTACCTCCTGTGGTACAGAAAAAGATGAAAGGAGTCTAAATTCCTTTTGTAGTTTAAAAACTGGATAAGAATGCAATTCTTTAAAAGATTTTCATGTTTTTAGCAATTATATATGATGTTCTTATGGAAAGACCACTGAAAGATGGTCCTTGTTTGCATGTAAGAATTCCAGTGTGTTTATTAAGAACCACTCACTGGTTTTATAGTCACACCTAGATATATGAGGTGCAAAATTCAGGAGGGGGAAAAAAGAAATCCCTCTATTACCATGATGAGCATTTACATATCTAGAGCAAAATAGTTTTGCTTCAGAAAATTCTAATCAAGGCAGCCTTGGTGTTAATTTTTCCTATTCGGGCAGCCCGTGAGGCTACCTCACAAATGCCGTTTAATTCTTTTTAAGGAGATGCTGCACCCACCAATTGTCCAGCCCCTCACCCTAAGGAGAAGTCTGCACAGCGTTTGTAGGAAAGCATTTTCCTCTAGCTCCCATCTGGTTCTCTAAATTAGCAGAAGTGCTTCTGCAGAGCAAGATTGTATTATGCAGCAGAAGCTACAAAGATGTCAGAAAGTCTATTCCTAAGAATTTATTCTAAGGAAATGTTAATAAGAAGGCAAAAACTATATGCAAGAAGATGCTTCCCGCGACATTAACTAAAGAGGAGTAAAAATATGAGAAGTGAGCTAATTGCACAATAATGTGGGAAAGTTTAATAAGTCATGAAATATTGTGAAGCCATTGACATTTTTAAACATGAAGGCTTTGCAAACAGAGAAAATGTTTTTGATGGAACGTTACATGAAACGGCAGAATACGAAATAGACATTGCTTTGCGGTTGCAAGCGTATAAAATGCTTATATGTGGATGAGCATGGGTAGATAATGGGCAAAAATGAATCATTACTTGAGGGTGCTGGAAATAGAATCTGTCCCTTCAGAATATTTGTCCATGCTGTTGCCATGACAACTGTTCAACAAAAATGTTTAAAATAATTAAGTAAACCAGAGGGACCAAAGATGTGGACTCCCTAAGCCTTTGTGAAATGATGCACTGCTTACGAGAGAAAATGCCTCCTCCGTCGCTTAGGCATACTTACAGATCACCTGCTGACATGCATCTTTTCACTGAGGCAGGAAGCTACTGTTGCTGGTAAATCTTCAATAGGTGCCCCATAGACATCAAAGGCCCCAAATCTATGTAGCCAGAGCCAGAAACACTTGCTGCCTCCACCAGGAATTTTAGTGATTGATTTCCTGTCCAGAGAAACTGGGTCTGGGTGAAAGAAAAAGTTTGACTTACATCCCTTTCCCTATAGGAATGGTAGGGTCCATGCTTTGAATAATCAGTTCTTTAAGCCAGACTAGGCTTGTAAACAAATTCATTTTTCCTGCTCTGTAGTCGTTCACTCACTCATTCATTCACTCACTCACTCACCAAGCCTTTCTGAAACATCTTTCATGTGCCCAGCATTTGCTCTGTATGAAGAATTAAAATGCATAAGAAATAATCTTATCAAGAACTCAAAATCTAATTGGGAAAGACAGACATATCCTCAATTTTACATGATGAGTTAAGGTCTTGCTTTCATCCTCTGTGAAGTGGAGAGAGGATTTAGTGAGGTGACATGTGTAAGAAACACCCAGGAAATAGATAATACTTGGGAAATACTGGTTTGTTTCCTATTGACATTGATCATTGGGCTGCTGTGGTCATTCTAACATGGAGGAAAAGCAGAATTCCTAAGATTTTGCTGATTATAGGAAGGGAAGGCTGCTCAGATGCAGGGACGCTTATCCTGGACCCAGGAGGATAGATGGGATTTCTCCAGCGAGAAGAGAAGGGACAGGACCATTCCAGACAGAAGGAACTGGGTACACAGGTACAGAGGGGGTAGAACCATGCCACATGTATGCCCCTCCATGAGTATTGTTCTATCACGTTTGACTAGCTTGGGGTTCAAAATTAGGTGACAATACTTTCAACATTCTCTGGAAATAAACGAAGACCAACCAAATGAGATCAAGCAAAGAATATTTATTCGGAGCTTGCTATAGAAAAGGAGTCAGTCACCATCATTTATGTTTTGGCAGAGACTCAAAGGCAGAGGGGTAGGAAAACTTTATAGTGGGGAAAAGGGAAGGCTTTGGGCGTGCCCTGATCAAAGGCTGTTGGCATGGGGAAGCTGGAGGTGGGCTAACGAAGCAGGCATCCTCTGATTGGTTAGGAGTACATATCCGGCTTTCTCTGATGGGTCCTAAGTTGCAAGCAGAGACAAAAATTAGGGAAGCAAGGCCTGGCCATTTAGGGAAGATTGTTACAGGAGTTACTGTTTGGCTTCCTGGTTTGTTCCTAGAGATAGCCATCTGACTTCCTACAAGTCTGACTTACAGCAGGCTGGCTTCCTGGGCTGGTAAGTCTCAATAATGGGTTGATTTCCTGAGCAGGTTGCTGCAGATTGTGGGTCAGATTTCTATTCTTATAAATGATCTGGCCGTTGTCCATTTGTATATTGTCTCTCAATTGAAATTAAATGTCCTGGGTCCCCCATCTCACTTAGAGTGAAAATGTTCTTCTTTCCTCCTAGGGTTCCCCTAAGGGCTCACTTGTGTCCAAAGGACCAATTCTGAAGCCATGAAAGATGTCTCCACCCTGACTTCAGCCCCCAAGCATGCCCTGTTATCCCAGAACATGCTTCATTCTTCTGCATGCAGTTGTCACCAACCTCCCAGTAGTCTGAGGAGACATGGGTCTTTCCCTCCCGCCAGTCCTGGTCCTGGGCTTGGAACTAGCCCACATTCAGTTCAAAGGCACATTCCAGCTTTTCCTGCCTCACTGCCGGAGCCAGAACTCAACTCACTCTTAGGAAGCAGACACTGGATTATAATTGGCAGCAACTTTAACTATGATTTTGCAAAAGACAGATTTTTCCCACAGATGGGTATTTTTTATATTTCCTTCTACCAAAAAAAAAAAAAGTTAAATCACAACTTTTTCCCCACCAAAAGCACTTCTGTGAAAAGTTCAAATAATAGAGCCCAGACCTGTTGTTCTTCTAGTGAGATGACTTTGTACTGGGATAACACTTAGAGAATGAAGAGGAATGGGGAGTTAATATGCTGTTTAGACCATCTGAAAAATCAGATGTCTCCATCACTCTCTTGGCAAATGTTGAATTGCAATCAATTCTTGGATGAATTCTCTGACAGGTGCTCAAAGTGATGACATTCTGGGCTGTTGATTAAAAAGTGAGCCGTATGTTTTAGATGCCAGTTGTGCGGACAGCAAAGTCAATAGTTAGTTGAGAAAATGTAACAGCCTGGCTGATATTTCCCCCAGATGGATGGCAGGGTTGTCGGCAAGTGAATGAAGTATTATTTTTTTAAGGGTTAGGTCATAAAGAATGAAGAGATCATTCTTGCCAGAAAAGGCATTTAAAAATCATTTTTAATCTGCTTGGATCTCCATCAGTTTATTTTCGAAAGGTGAATTACCCTTCCATTTAAGAAAATAAATGTCCACCAAATGCCTGCTAGGCTAGCTTTTGACTTCCTGCAGGAAACAGAGATTTTAAAGGCAACCAGAATACAAAGGAGAGGGTGACTATTACGTGTTGATTGTTCCTCATAACATGATCCTGAGCCAGAGCAGGATTGCTGGCTAATAGAATAAGGCACTTCGGTACAAAGAAGAGCTGTCCTCAGATCACACATAGACCTACTATGTGCAAAATACCATACTTAATTCTACGGTAGATGATAAAAGAAAGGTGACATCTATCTAAAGCAGTGGTTCTCAACCGGACCATTCTGCCTCCCAGGGGACATTTGGCAATTGTCACACTGTGGGCGGTGCTACCAGCATCTAGTGGGTTGAAGCCAGGGATGCTGCTAAACATCCTACAGTGCACAGGACAGGCCCACAACAAAGAATGATCTGGCCCCAAATGTGGTGGAGATCTCCTGGTCTGGAAGAAGCTGTGTGCTCCATTCCCTGAAGAAGCTAAAATTGCTGGTAAGGGAGATGGCTCTGTGATATATTGCTTAGAACAGGGAGGCAGCCTGACACTCAAAATCTAGCGGGAGTGGCTTATGGGCTAGTGATGGCTCCCACCCTCCTTCTCTTCCCTGTCACCTCACCTTTCCAGACTCCCCTTCCTGGGATGCCCCATGGAACAGCTATCACTTTCCCGGCAGCCCATGACTCTTGACCTCTGCCCCCACTCACTCTCCTCCTTGCTCTCTGGCAACTTCTTAACTATCCTTCAAGAACCCATTCAGGGACTTCCCTGGTGGCACAATGGTTAATAATCCACCTGCCAATGCAGGAGACATGGGTTCGAGCCCTGGTCCGGGAAGATCCCACGTGCCGCAACTGAGCCCGTGCGGCACAACTACTGAAACTGCACTCTAGAGCCTGCGAGCCACAGCTACTGAGCCCACAAGCCACAACTACTGAGCCCGAGAGCCGCAACTACTGAGCCCATGAGCCACAGCTACTGAAGCCTGCATGCCTAGAGCCCGTGCTCCACAACAAGAGAAGACACCACAATGAGAAGCCCGGGCACCACAACGAAGATTGACCCCGTCTCGCCACAACTAGAGAAAGCCTGCATGCAGCAGCGAAGACCCAACACAGCCAAAAATAAATAATATATATAAATAAAATAAATACATTTTTAAAAAGACCCTATTCAGACGTTACACACCTCCTTTGTGACACCTTCTCTGACCCCCTCCTCGCAGTCCACTCTGTCCTTCTAAGCAGAGAAAATTCCCCGCCCCACTCTGTCTCCCACTATAGCATTCATTACATCATACTGTGATCGTTTTTTGCATTTTAGAGAAAAATGAGCTCCTGAAACTTAGACATGGAGCCTTTCCTGTCTCTGTACTCCTAAGACCAAACATTACGTCTGGCATTAGTAAGTGAGCAATAATTTTATGCCAAATTACTCCTTTAAAAAGATCCCCAAGTACTATGTCTTTCCCACAGTGATCCCAAATTTCAAAAATAGAGAGAAACAGCTTTTGTTGTGATTCAGGGAGAACCTGTGCTGTCTGGGTTTTATGGAAATCTCCTAGCACAATGCCTGACACAGATTTTATTAAATGAGCATTGTTTTCCTTTCCAAGCAGCCAGGGTGGCTAAATGAGTTGCATGGTAGAGATCTAGGGAACAGGCCGGTGTGACGGTGTCACATCACACTGCTGTTATAAAGACTGTTGATTGTTGTCGAGAAAAGTGTAATTCTGCCCAGTTCTTACCATTGCCTCTCTCCTCCATCCTGGGTCTCCTTCTTCACTGACAAAGAAGACCAGATGTACAACCAGATCCATCCACATAGAGGTGTAGCTGAGAAGGGGCTGCCTAGTTAAGAACTACGTGGTCCATCCTCCTTGATTCTAAGTGGATATAAGACTAGATCTCGCCAATAGAATGCGTGCAGATGCCACGTGTGTGCTGCTGGCCCAGTGCTTTTAAGAAGCAGGTATGCCTCTTCCACACTCCTATTCGTCTTCTGCCAGCCAGGTGCAAATACCAGTGCAGCCCCAAGGGGTGGCAAAACCATAGGATAGGTCAAGCCTGGGTCCTTGAATCACTGCATTAAGGACAGCCATTGCCAGAAACCTCGGACTATTATACTAATGTGAAATAAACTTCTATTCTATGGTATATACTTTAGGATCAATTTGGTACAGCAGTTCAGCCTACCTTAATCAACACACCATGTTTTTACAATTAAAACAAATATAGCAGTGTCCAAGGTGACAGACTGAACGTGATGTTTATCCCTTCTCCCTCCCATAATCACACTAAAATGACATGAGGAATGACAGCCAGGACAGGAGGGGCCCATCAGAGTCTGTGAGATCTCAGGACTTTCCGGGATATAGGAAGCAGGTGGAAGAACACTGACTGAGTGGCGTGGACAAGGCAGCCCCAAGTCCAGCAGGGTGCACAAGGAGGGAGTCTTCCGTGTCTTCGGGATTCTGCCTACTAAAGTCCTGAGGACCCGCCAGCCGTGGAAAGATACAGTGGAGGGCAGGAGTGAGAAGGGAGGTACAAAATAAAGATATTATTTAAGAATCAGTCTATGAAGCAACATGCCCACCAGTGACCTCCCCTCCCCAGTACTGTGCTCAGAACAACCAGCAGCCAGGAACCTAGCTCCCCCTCTGCCACAAAGAGAGACTTCTTTTCTAAAGAGACCACATAAGCTGCTTAGGAATAACCAGGGCAGCTAGTGTGAGTGTTGGTGTCCCAGATAAATTCTCTGCCTTCCAATATTTGGAGAGGCCCTGGAATAAGAGACAGCCCCCTTTTCACCCTGAAGTGAAATCTATTGGCCAACAAGCTCTGCTCCCATAGACAGAGCTCCGAGCCCTCCTGTTTATTGATTGATATCCAAGTATGAATTAGTAACTGAGGATCTCCAGAAATTTGAAAACAAACTGAAATGTCAGAGAAAGACTACGATAAGCAAACTCTTGAGGAAACAGAGTAATTCTGTGAACTCAAGAGATCCTCCTTGCCAAAATCTCCACTGATATTGTCAAAAAATATTAAGACAGTGTAGCATGTGTTTACTAGGGAGAAGAGACAAGCTTCCCATGTAGAGAAATTCCAGATAACTTATGTAAATAATTTCATGTTCTCCTCTCGGGAGAGGAAACATAACTCCCCAGGCCTTAAGTGTGGGCTGCACATAATGACTTCTTCCAAAGAGTAGAATATGGAAAGTGGGAGAGGGAGAGGGTAACTCCACGTGGAGAAATATGGCAAGCACTGCCTCAGGCAGGTGGCCAAGACCAACCTCGACCATCGTACATCATGCTGATAGAATGCACCCTTGATCGGATGTGGTGAAAATGGCATTCTATCACTGAGGTCTTCCTCCCAATAATCCCTAACCCCAGTTTTATGATAAGGAAAACATCAAACAAATTTCAGTAGTGGGACATCCTGCAAAATACCTGACCAAAACTCCTCAACACTGTCAAGGCCATCAAAGACAAGGAAATTCTGAGAAACTGCCACAGCCAAGAAGGACCTAAAAAGACATGATGACAAGTGTAGCATGGGATCCTGGATGGGATCTAGGAAAAGAAAAGGAGCATTAGATAAAATCTAAGGAAATCTAAACAAACTGTGAACTTCAGTTAATAATAATGTATCAATATTGGTTCATTAATTGTAAACCATGTATCATACTGGTGTCAGATGCTAAGAATAGGGGAAACTGGGGGCAGGGTATATATGAGAACTCTCTGTACTATATTTCCAATTTTTCTGTAAATCTAAGGCTGTTGTGAGAGATCAGTTCTATTTTTAAAATGTGGTGCCTGAATTCAAAATGTCAATAGTCAACTTTAAAGAGAAAACTGAAGAATTTTCTCAAACTGTAAAACAAACAAACAACAAGAAAATGGGACATTGCAGTAGAAAGGTAAGAGATATAAATGATTAATTTGGGAGATTCAACTTACCACTAATGTGGATTCTAGAAAGAGAAAATAAGGAAAAAGGGAGGAGTGGAAATTATCAAAAGAGTACAATAACATTTATGAATTAAGACATGTCTTTAAAATAAAAGCATCTACCAAATGTCAACCAGGATAAATGGGAAAAAAAGACTATTAACTGTAATGTTCAGTTGTTGCATTGTTTGAAAAGATGCAATTCTGCTACAGAAGAAAACAAATGGGTTGGATGAAACTCATAACATGTCTAAAGCATAGATAAGTGGTGAGTAGAGAATGTGTGTGTTAGACATAGAAGGGATGGAAGAACTAAAAGATAACTAATATTCATGAGACATTAATATACATAAGGCACCCAGATACTAAGTATTCATGATATATTAAATATACAATGGACACTAAGTGCTCATAATTCACTGAATATACACAACTAGTATTCAGAGGCCTAATTCAACCACCCATTAGTGACGACCATTCTGGTTCCATGTGTCTTCTCCTCAAGAAACAACAATAAAACCCATGACTACTAAGCTGGCTAATTGGCTAATTATAGCTATAGCCGGGCGTACTTGTCCTGCATTTCTCCAGCAGAACAGGTCTCTGCCATTGGCCCAGGGTAGCTTCCATCTTCAGGCGCCATTGCATAAACACATCCAACTCTGCTCCTAATAACCAACCATCAATGGGGCAGGCTGATGCAGCAGAGAAAGAGGGAGAGAGATGACACATGCACATGTGTGCCCCAGGACAATCAGGGTCATTCACAGTTACAAGTTCAGCCTGCACATTCTGCAAAACATTTGCTCCCGTGGAAGGAAAATGTTAAAAAAATTAATAAATAAAATAGGAAAAGTTAATCTTGTTCAGTCTGTTCATCACACATCACAAGTTCTTTCCTCTCCTGAGTGTCCCCCTTTCCTATCTCTACCAGCTCCACTGCCACACACACACACATTCTCTCTCTCTCTTATACACTCACACACATAATCACATACATACACACACACTCATACATACAAATTCTTACTCAATCCGTTCACCCCTCTGAGACTTTTCACATAGTCTCCCCTCTCCTGAGTGGCTTCTTCATCCAATGCCACTGTCACACAGACTCATACACACACTTGGTGCACATGTTTTACTCACCTGGCAAACTCCTAGTCATCTTTCAATCATTCTTAGGGTACCTGGCCCATGGTAAGATCTTGGAAAAATATTTATTGAGTGACTGTGTGATGACATGACTTAAGTGTGTCTGTTTCCCCACTATCACTGATCTCCTTGAAGCAGGGACCATGTTTTTTTGCCACGAGTCCACAGCAGAGTGATTTAAGGCCTAATGGCAATAAATGAATATAGATTTATGAAATTGAAAAGTAGTGAATATTAGACACAATTATGTAACTCAAAGAGTTTTTTTAATTCAACAAAAATTCCATAAATGTCAATGTTTTAATCCTCTATTAATTCATACACTTTGGCTAAGTCATTGTGTTTAAGTCAAACCCAATACTTTTGACTCAGAATAGTTTTTTTTCAAAATTACCTTTACCATTTTTACACTTTGAAAGAAATTAATTTTCTCCATAATTTAAGCAGGGTATATTTGTTGGTTTGATGATACAAGCCCAAGCAAAAAGTAGAGTCTCTAGAAACCTGAGTTCTAGAGTTAGATTACCTGGGTTCAAATTCTTATCTTTGACACATAATAAGTAAGTATTTGGGGGCAGATTACTTGATCTCTTGAGTCTCTGGCTCCTCATCTTTTAAACGGGAGTAACAATAATAAGACCTAATATGATTATTAAGCAGATTAAATGAATTAGTGCTTATGTTAGTCTGCTTGGGCTGCCATACAAAATGCCACAGAATGGGTAGCTTAAACAACAGAAATTTTTTTTCTCACAGTTCTGGAGACTGGAAGCCCAAGATCAAGGTGGCAGCAGGGTCAGTGTCTGGTGAGAACTCTCCCCTTGGGTTGCTGATGGCTGCCTTCTTGCTGTGTACTCATGTGACCTTTCCTTTCTGCATGTGCTTGGAGGGAGAGTGAGCTTGCTCAAGCTCTCTGGTGTCTCTTTCTATAAGGGCACTAATTCCATTGGATCAGGGCCCCACACTGTGGTCTCATTTAACCTTAATTATTTCCTTAGAGACCCACCTCCAAGTATAGGCTAACACTAAATATTTGCTGATTACTAGTATTTGTTAGACTATGGATAATTCTAGTTCATCTATGCATTCTCCAACCACTGAGTTGGCAGTGGTCTTTTAATATTTCCATCTTTCTGAGTTTAGAAATCTCCAACAATTATGTATCATAGTTACACGTGCTTTCAAAGTCTGGAGCAGGGGATGGGGCCTGTGTTAGGACTTCAACGTATGACTTTCTGGAGAGACACAAACATTCAGTTCATAACAGTGTATGTATGTCAGCAGAATACCTGTTGTCCATGGGCAACAATGTTAACTGCTTTTGTCAGCCACTTTCTGTTTATGAGAAGAATCAAGCTGGACCTCTCAGATTCCATCCCACAAATATTTATTTTACGTCTCACCCTATTGCTGGCTTAAATTTGATGCATAGTCTGGACAAAAAGATTGACTGTTAAAACAAGGCGGTGAGTGTAAACCAGGCAAAATGTTAACAGTGAGGGAAAGGAGCCAGGAGCCATGTTGAGGTAGCCGATGAGAGCAAAGCAGAGAATTCAAAAACAGATGCGAGAGGAAGGAAAAGAAAGAGAAGGCAGAGAAGGGGGTAGGCAGTGAGAAAGACAGACAAAGAGACAGGAGAACAGTCTATCTGGTGACCCAGCAGGACCTTACCAACACCTCTTAGTGTTTTTCCATCATTTCTGGGCTTGGCTCAGCACTGTAGCCCCAGAATCTTGATTTTGTCTTCTTTTGGAAAGCAATTCCTAATAATCAAGTCTATGAAAATAAAAAGAAACAATCATATAATCAGTAGATTTATTTTTAATAATAGGTGTATCTCCCCAGAGTCATAAATGCCAGATGCTGCTCCCCAGGTACCTAGTATTGATGTACTTGAGAAATAAAATCAGTAATCAGAGGATTGCTCTTGGTAAGCAAACATCGGATCAAAGAATGGTCTAGAAGCAGTTTCGCATGGAAGGAACCCATTGTAGAATGGTCTTCACTTGCTTCTGGCATATCCAGAATGTTCATACAGGGTTTTCCCCTTACTTTTTTCACTCACTGTCTCTCAGACAAAAGAACTAAAGCTTAGAAAACTAATCTCATAGGAAGTTTACTTCAGTGTCCTAGAGGCAGGACCAGATAGGCATTTAGAAAAGTCAGACTCCCATCTAGAGATTTTTAAGGGAATGGAGGGTTCAACTTGTATCTGCCTACATACTACATATGAAGCACTCTGCTGGGTGCTTGCAATATCTTATGATATTTAATCCTCACAATAACCTTGTATTATCCTCTAATTTTCAGAGATGGAAATTAAGCTCAGAGATATTGCGAATAATCTAGGCAAGGTCACACATCTGGTTAGATTTTGAAAGCACATGTAACTATGATACATAATTGTTGGAGATTTCTAAACTCAGAAAGATGGAAATATTAAAAGACCACTGCCAACTCAGTGGTTGGAGAATGCATAGATGAACTAGAATTATCCATAGTCTAACAAATACTAGTAATCAGCAAATATTTCGTGTTAGCATAGTTGGGAAATGTTTTATATTTGAACTCTCCGATGGAATAAAAACCTCAGTGATTTGTCAGAAGGCAGAGGACAGTTATGATTTAAAGTTTATTAACAGTGGAGGCTGTGTACCTATGCTGAGACGAGGAGAGCCCAGCTGAATCAAAATAGATGTCTTCTAATTAAAAGCAAATGCAAGTCTTTGACAAACATGATGAGGACAAATCACGTTCGATAAAAGGAAAGAGAATCTGAGATTGTGTGATGGCAAACATCTGGATTTGGGGGAATGGATGGCTGGTTGAACCGAATTATATGTGTTTGGACAGCTGGGTTATATCATATTTAGGGCAGGATCTTCTCACCACCCTTGCCCCAGCTTCCTAGCAAACAAAAATAAGTTTCTTCTCCAAAGCAGTCCCAGGTCACGTTTCCAATCTCCACTGGTGAAGATAGTTGGGACCAGAGGCTGTCACTTCATCAAGCGATTGACCTGCAGCCCGAGGCTACTGGGGTCATGCAAGGAGTTGAAAGCTTTCCAATCATAATCATAGCATTCATGAGACTTTGGAAATAAATATCTCCTGGTTTCTGAAAAGGCAAAGTCATGTCATCTTGCTGCTGTTCTGTTTCTCTTTGCTCTCTGCTTAGAAAAGGAAACAAGGTCATCAGAGCCAAAGGTATTTTTTTTATTTTCAACAATTCAAGGTCCTTGTTTAAAGTGACATTTTGGAATGCCCTTGCTTTCTCTTAGGCTTCACTGTTTGTTTAGTTTCCTGCAAGGTGAGATAATAAGAAAGAGATCAATGGGGTGATCTCTGTTCACGTACAAGAATTTTCATTGCAGCAGTCTTCAATATAATGAAAAACACCAACAGCAAAAATAGCTAACAATAGGAGTAAGTTAAATACATCATGGAATATCCATAACTACATACTTTGGAGCTATTAGAAATCTGGAAAGTTTAGAGAAACAATGGCATAGAAAAATGTTCTCGATAAAACATATTAACTGTTAAAAATCAGGTCATCCCCAGTTCTGTTTAAGAAACACAATTAGATATAATAATGAAAGGATCTATTCTCAAACTGTTAACAGTGGTTGTACCTATTGATGGGAATATGGGTGGTATCTATATATCATCCAAACTGAAACATTTTTGAAAGTAAAAAGGGGTACCAAAACTTATTAAAATTATGTAACCTTTGAAATAGTCATTTGTTAACAGACCAATGGTTTTATCATCTTGGTAAGTCTATAAAATAGGTCTAAAATTATCTTCAAAATATAAAAAATAGTTCTTAAAAACTAAAAATAATACCTATTTTTGTATATTAAAGCAACATAAGGAACTTCTTTATATTGATTATTCGATCATTAAAAATTACCATAAACAATGATTATTTTGGTACTTACATGCTTTGGTACATATTAATGTAACAATGATTATTTTGGTACTTACATGCTTTGGTACATATTAATGTACTTTAATCTGTTTCTTTGTACATCTAATATCATATCACTGGTATTTTTAAAGAATGTACTTATTCCAATATGGCTTTAAATGTTCCAAAAATATTGTCTGAAATCTTTTTCAAAAATGCATCTTAAGTTTTCAGTACATTGCAAAACAGCCCCAGTTCACCATCCATCCATGGATCCACACTCCTTGACAGGTAACTTTGCCATGCCCTCCCACTCTGACTCTAGGCACAGCCATATGACTTCCTTAGACCATTGGGATGATAACAAATGATACAAGCAGAGTCTCGAACAGCCCTTGCCATGAGAACATACACAGGCTACCTGCTAGGGAATAAGGGACAGGGCAGCAGAGCAGAGGTTGTACCAGCTGAGGCCAGCCTAGATCAATGAACAGCCAGCCAACAAGGATGCAAGGCCAGCCAGGATCAGCAGAGTCCCTGGCTGACCACCCCAGGCATGTGAATAACAAGCACTTATTGTCATATGCCACTGACATTTTGTGTGATTGTGAGTTACCGAGTATTGCTGTTGCAATAGATAAATGACATAATAATTAATGAATTTAAAAATATTGACACTTTTGGGGACTTCCCTGGTGACGCAGTGGTTAAGAATCCGTCTGCCAGTGCAGGGGACACGCATTAGAGCCCCGGTCTGGGAAGATCCCACATGCCTCGGAGCACCTGAACCCGTGTGCCACAACTACTGAAGCCTGTGTGCCTAGAGCCTGTGCTCTGCAACAAGAGAAGCCACGGCAGTGAGAAGCCCGTGCACTGCAACGAAGAGTAGCCCCCGCTCGCTGCAACTAGAGTGTTCTGCCTATGTTTTAAAAAATATATATTGACTCCTTCAATTAACTCTTCTCTGAGATAACATTTTAAATTAAGAATATTTTCTCTCTGTAGATGCTAACGTACTTGGTAGTTTTGGAGTCAATTGTGGTAAATGGAGGATATCTCTATCCTATTTTTATATATTGAAATGTATAAGTATTCCAACTGAACTATTTTCTTTTTTCCTTTATTCAGGTTACCATCCTCTAGAAAGAAAAATGGAAAGGAAGAAAGTTGGAAGAGAGATGGGAGAGCCATGAAAAACAGGCAGAAGAATTTAGAAGTAACGAGGTAGTTAAGTCACAAGTGTTGTCTGTTCCACAGTTAGAAACTGGCAGAAGAAAAGCAGGTTTTGTGTGTATGTGAAGGGTTAACTAGAATTAAGATGGACTGGAAGCATGGACCCCAGGTAGGATGCTGTTACAGCAATAGAGACCCAAGGTGGTAAGGTCCTGGGCTATAAGTGGGGATGAGGGTAACGGTGAGGAAGGTGGTGAGATATTGACATGCATTAATGATGGTGATGGGGTAATGGATCAGGTGATGATGAAGGGGATGTTGATGATCACGTTGGTGATGGTGGTGCTGATGGGGCAGTTGGGTATCAGTGGAAGAAAAAGAGGAAGCAACGGCCACTGTGTTTCTTTAGAGAGAACCAATATGTTCTGAGTAACACCCACTCCACCCTCCCGGACACGTTTAACTTCCATCAGTGGTCCTGAACAAATGGGCAAACGTGAACCATAAAGGTGCCACCCTCACAGTTCTGACATGTTCATGAGTTACAGTCACGTTTGCTTCTTTAAATCACTTACTTTTTAAACTCAAGGAATATCGTTTTTAAAGAAGACAAAGTGAGAGAGTGGCATGGACATATATACACTACCAAACGTAAAATAGATAGCTAGTGGGAAGCAGCCGCGTAGCACAGGGAGATCAGCTCCGAGCTTTGTGACCGCCTGGAGGGGTGGGAGGGAGACACAAGAGGGAAAAGATATGGGAACATATGTATATGTATAACTGATTCACTTTGTTATAAAGCAGAAACAGCACACCATTGTAAAGCAATTATACTCCAATAAAGATGTTTTTAAAAGTTTTATTTATTATTATTCATGGGAAATTTATTTTTTAAAAGATACCCAAATATTTTATTATTATGAAGTGAAAAACAGTCTATCTTTGGCATAAATTGGAAATGCTAGTAAAATTAAACACTGTGAAAACAAAACTTTATAGTTAAATCTTAGTGTGCCCAAGACTCTGAACCTGCTCTCTGCTCTTTCTTTGTTAAAAATGAAGGCTGAAAGCAATAGGGACGTGTTAAAGACACAATAGTGCTAAACTGTAGACTTTCCCCTTCATGAAATCAAAAGCACTAAAGAGAATTGAAAGGGAATGATTTTCTCAATATGTGGTAAAATGTCATGTCATGGAGGATCAGTATGTCACCTACAATCACCTAAAATCACATTCCACAGTTTGGGAACGCTGTTCTAAGAAAAGATCGTTTCTGCACATCTGGAACACTGCGGACTCCTGTATCTTAGGAATGATGGATGCGTGAGGGAAGGGAGGAAAGAGGGAGGGTGAGCAACAAACAGGCAGGGTCTAATCACGCGGCAAAGCCACTGAGAGATGGAGACAGGTGATTGGTAAAAATACCTTTGTTTTTATTCTTACAAAAAGTGCCATTAGCAAGAAAGAAACCATAAATGATCATATAAGTACCTCATGGTGAAGAGGTCAAAGGAACTGAAAGAGAAAAATAACTTTGATACCACAAGCTTTGTAAAACATCCATTTAAATAAACAAATTGTTGCAGGGAGGCTCCCAGAAGGCCATCTGGGAAGTGATGGCAGAACTGAGGCCCCAGCATCTGCGGAAACATAAAAGTGTATATTTCTTTCCTATCTGAAAAAAAAAAAAACAGAATCTTGACATATGCCTTCCAATTTGTGTAGCTGATTTCTCACACTTTTAACAGTCTAATCATGTCTTCAACAGCAAGAAAAATTTTTTTCCTTTGGGAAGTTGATGTAAGGGATGAGTCCGGTCTCTTCGTGTCTTCCCCAGCACTTCGCAGATGTTTACATGAATATTCTCATTTTTGGCAGCCCTAACAGCTAGGTAATGTTAGCCATACTCTTACGCGGATCTGAGCCTCATGAAGGCTAGTGAGCAGCAAAACTGAGATTCATCCCAAGTCCACGCCTTTGCCACCATCCTGACTGCTCCCAGGTAAAGTGAATGAACTTTGGTGGTTGTGTGTGTGTCTTTTCTCCTTCGTGCTCATAGGGACTCCTTTGCTCAGCATGGCCATTATGTAACGAAGAGCAGCACTCGGCAATTTGATGGTTATTCTTCACCCAGATATTAAGCTGCCTTAGATTCTGGTCAGCACACAGACATCTCAAATAAGTGGGTGGAAAACAAATGCCCAATACTGTTTCCAAATACTACCCAGAAAACCCACGGAGTCGTTTGATTCTTAAGACTAGGGTTTTCGCATTCAATATATACTTTTCTTTAAAAGTTGTTATTCAGGAATTGAGAAATGTCTTTGGGTTTGATAAATAGATATTAGCACCCTCGAGCAACATTTATCAAGAGCCCACCCAAGCATGTGAAAACTGCAGTATTGTTCAGCGTGCAAGCAAATTAATTAGTGCCTTACATGTTAATAGCACGTATCTTAGGAACACCTCAAAAGAAGTTGCCAAATAAGTGTCTGAAACTGACTCAGGTGAGTCCTGTGGTTATCATCAACACAGAGGTGCTGAGCTACTTCCTGTGTTCTGAGATATTTTTTGCTCTCCCCCGGGCACCATTTAAAATACCCAAGGAGCAAATAAAGTGTTATTGAGTGAAGGACCTTCTGTTTACCCACACGCCTCTACTAGGAGACTATTCTTCCTGCCTCTGAAACTACCATACAGCTTGATGGTGAGTCAGTGGCACTACAGACAGTCGGTGAGTCAGTGGTTAGGGGCGGTCCATATGCCCGGATCTGTTTTCACAGAGGATCCGGGTGATTATTATTCAGGAAGGCTATGTGGATGGGAATCAGGACACAGATTTCTATTTCCACTTTGGCTAACTTGCTGGGTCTTATGAGATCGGTTACATTTTACCTCTGTAAAAAGAAGAAATGGGTTAGAGTCTCTCCAGTTCCAAAACCAAACAAACGTACAGTAAAAACAAAACCTCTGGAGCGCGAATGTTGATGTAGAAAGTCTATAAAGTGCAGCGTTTCTTAGTGGGAACTACCATAGTGAAGCTGAAATGTTAAAGGGACTTTGTGATTTATCAGATCTACCAGAAGCTGGAGAGATGTCATTCTCGAGGCATTCTCTGCACAGGGTCATTGCCTGCACCACTGTAGGGCTCAAGGTACTTGGAAGAAACAAGTCGCAGAATCCTCATGGGAACCTGATCCCTCCAGCTCCATCATAGACTCGCCGTGGCTGTCTTTCATGAGCTGATTTGTGCAGTCAGTTTACACATGAACCTTGGGAACACAGGTTCTTTTGTAATTAATGCTCCCTGCTATCCAAGCAGAATTTGGAGATAAGAAAACACGTGTTCTGGGATAAGCATATCCGAACCAACCAGCAGTGTCCACCTCCACTGTTAACTTGGACACCAAGATTTAGTTCTACCTAGGTTTCAAGTAGATGAAGAAGGAAGGGTGTTTGTTAGAATTAGATCTGGCTAAAAGAGACAAAAAAAGAAAAAAAAAGAAAAAAAAAAACCCAGAGAAACATCGGCTCAAACAAGTTGAGAATTGATTTCTCTTTCAGGTAAATGCAGATTGTACATGTGCAGAAGAGATAATACAGCAGCCCTGAAACTGCTCTCCTTAGAAAGACCTGCTTGCAAGGTCAGCCCTTAGCTAGCATCTGGGAACTTGGCTCCCAGGGTGTCCAAGTCGACAATAAGCCGATCTTAAGGAACATTAGCCATCTCTGGCACAGAAGACAAGAAATAGTGGGTGATTCTTTTTTAAATTGTGATCAAGGGTCTTATCCCACTAAGCCTATGCTTCAACTCTCTGTCCACTTCCTCATGAGAGTTTGGGATTTGGGTACGTGCTGGGCAGAGGGTGCCTAACAGAACCAGCTCTCAGTGGGCATGGAGTCTCTGCTGGGCTTTCCTGTGCAGAGACATCACATGCACACTGCTGCATTTTCACTGCTGAGGGAAGTGTGGTTCTGTGTGACCCCTCACGGGAGGCAGAATGCACAAGGAAGCCTGCACATGGATTCTTCCAGACTCCACCTATCCGTTTTTCCCTTACGATTGGCTGTATATCCTCATGACATGACAGTAATGAATCTTAGCTGTGAGCACACCCATATGCTGAGTCCTGCGAGTCCTAACAAATCTCCAAGCGTCGGGGTAGTCTTGGGGAGCAGAAAACATTCGGGACTGCTGGGGCAGCTCCACAGTGATAGAGACCTGGGCTTCCACTCCCTCTCGTTTGCTGTCTTCAACGTGCATCCTGTCCTTGTGGTCCAGGATGGCCCTTCCTTACGTCTACATTCCAACCAGCAGGAAGGAGAAAAAGAACAAGAGAAGAGCAACTCTCCCCACCACGATTTAATTACATTTCCTAACTGTTATACAAATCAATTACATCCCATAAGCCAGAATTTAGTCAGATAGCCACACCCAGCTGCAAAGGCAGCTGGAAAATGTCATCTTTATTCTGGGCAGTCACGTGTCCGGCCTGCATCCCAGAGTTCTCTACTGAGGAATGAGAAAATGGATATTGGGGGAAAACTAACAGTCTCTGACACAGAAGGCAAGAAAATAGTGGGGGATTGTTGTTGTTTTTTTTAATTGAGATCAAGTTATGAATTTTTATACCATTTATACCATTAAGCAAAATTAGCTCAGTATTACATCAATTTTAGGTTGCATCTTCTAACAATGAAAATGAGGCAGGCTTCTTGCCTATTAAAAGATTTATTCTGGGACCAGTGACCAGCTGCTAAATCATTTATAAGCTATTAAATGATTTACATATGGATGGAGTTGAGAGTTCCTGGACGTTGAGTCCCTACCATGTTCCTCACTCTCTTTCTCACCTCATTTTCTGAATATTTCTAAAAAGAAAGTATTTTGACTGGAAATCTTCAGGTCAAATGGAAAAATCAAGGCTACTATGCTTGGTTCTCTATACAGCTCATAAAACTGTACCAGACCAACATATTATATCTCTTGTCCTTAGGGAATTTCAAATTTAATACATGACAGTATTGAATATTATGACATATTTTTATGCAAATCTATTACTATCTACCAGACACCGATGCATGCGTTATTAACCTGGGTATTCACAGATGGGCTTCGTGGAGTTCTATGTCCAGCCTTGAAATGTGCAAAATTATGTACAAATATGCATTTTTTTCTGTAGATTTCATCAGCTAATCAAAGAAGTCTAACTCCCAATGATTACAGATCTTTCCATTCATAGTTTAATTCCTCACTGCCTAGAGATGATAGATGTTGTGTGATCCAACATGGTAACTTCCCAGTGTCCTGGACACTAGTGGTGAGGGAGGAAGAATTCACGAGCCAGCCAGTCAAGACCAGAGGTGTGGTCCAGAGAAGAAACAGAGCCAAGCAGCACGCCCTAGAGGGTCAGAACTCAAAAGCTAGGTCTTAATTATAGAGGAGCTCTACCAAGCAACACCATTTTTTTTAGGACAAGTCACTGTTAAGCAACATGTCTGACTTTCATGTAGTATGGCTCACGGTCTCCTGGGCCAGCAGCTAGTGCCAATCCAACGACATCCATTTTCCGTTTAAACCCTAATCTTCTTGCACACAAGCCCCTTGCAGCAGTCTGTTATCCTGAGTGTGACTTCTGCTTGTCCTGGTGAGGGCTGCAATAGGTGATTAGGGCAATTAGAGCAAACTTCAGAAGCACAGGTTTAAACAGGCAGTGGATCACATCTGCTTGGCTAGCCATCAGCAGCCATGAGAAAACAAATAATATAGTCAGTGTGTTAGAATATGGATGATGAAATTGCTTGCTTTGTTTTTTTGGGGGGGGCAGGGGTGTATGTTTTCTTCATATGATAGAGAATTGCAGGGCAATGCATTGGTGACCTGAGCCATTCTGCTCAGTGATGGGAAAGCAGACTTATTCTCCTGAGATTAGCAGTTTGGATGCAAGGATGAATAGCCTCCTAGGAAACTGTGACTAGCGTTCTTGCATCACGCAAATTATATCAGTTAGGGAATAATTTAGGCTACAAAAAACTACAGTGGCTCAAGTCAACTAGAAATTTCTCTCACTCCCCACCCAGAGGTAGGTGCTTTGTCCAAGCTCACATTGTCCAGGGACTCACACTCCTTCTAGCTTGTTGCTCTACCATATCAGGGAAGGCCTCCAGCACTGCCACCGTGTTCCAGGCTACAGAAGGGAAAAAGAAAAATAGTGGACAGCAGGTGGTCTCCCTTCAAGGATGTGCTGCCCAGGTAACCCACGGTTACTCCGCCCCCTCGGTTCTACTGGGGAGAAGTAAATCCCAAGGTCACAGATTGCTGCAGCGCGAGCTTAGAGACGTGAGCTGCAGCTGGGAGGCTGCGTGCTCTGCCGAAAACGGGCAGGGGAGGGGGCGGGTAGTCAGTTCTATCACTAGAAGCAAAAAGGGGAGGATGGGTTCTGGGAACAATGCTCAGTCTCTGACACAGTGTGGATTCTCTTTCGTAGCGTTAATCGGAAGCAGTAAAGTGCAGTAGAAAGAGCAGGGCTTCTGAGTGAAACAGACACCTCTCAATCCTGTGTCTCTCACTTCAGGTCTATGTGATTGTAAACATATTATTCTATTTCAATGAGCCTCCGTTTCCTTAACTCTAAAATAGGAATAAGTATCCCACCTAACTCACAGACCTATGAAAATTGAGTAATTATATGTCCACGGCGCCTGATACATAGAAAAAAATTGTGTGTGTATCCGTACACACACTTGTCTACATCTGTATCTCTATCTACATATATATCTATACCCATTTACATATATTTTTGCCAGGTTATGCAAGGAAGAAGATACAGAAAAGGCAAATGATCAAGGTTGCACTGACCTTGAAAACAGAAATGAAGAACTTTCTCTTTTGAAAGTTCCATTTAGTCTGTGTCCTTAACTAGAGGCCATACTCATTTCTGAGAAGGAAAAGAGACAGACTACATTCCTTGCGAGAATAAGGCAGCAGATTTACCATCTAAGACACTGTCAGATAATGAATTTAAAGCACCTGCATTGATATTACACATGAAACTTTGGGTAGAGCTCCACGGCAAATGTCAAGAGTGAATATTTCTTGCTTCTCTGCGGTATGCTTATCTTCTCAGGTTTTCAGAATCTTGCTCCTTGGAGGCCCAGTTTATATGCTGACTCTCCCTCCTCAGAGCTTCTCCTCTTCTCTCAAAGGCAGAATGAATGCTTCTTCCGCTCTAGTTCCAAAACTGCGCCTTCTGCCCCTATCAAGTTCTTCTGCCTTTGTGACTGCTGGTGGTTTACACATCTGCATTCTCTAGAAGACTACAAGCCACTTAAGGGCAAAATTCACACTTCATGTCTTCTTTGTCATTGTCTCCCCCCTCCCTCTCTAGTTCCTAATACAAATCTTCGCACATATCACGTGTGCAATAATCAACGGTAGCTACGTGAATAAATGAAGGGATTCCTCTTTGACCACTCCAGGTCTATGTTCCAGCAACTATATATTCTGAATTTAAAAATTAGGACTTGTTATTTGAGAAAGGAACGTATCGGGATAAGGAAAAGATTGCTTTAAATCTTAACTGTCCTGGGGAAGATCTAAAATATTTGGCTGTGGTCAAAAAACATGCATCTTTCAGTGAGTTAATACAGCTTTAAGTTTTGTTTACCTTAAGTAAGTCATTTAACCTTTGTAACTTCTCATTCCTCTTGGCCCAATGAGAGGAATAATACTTGACCGGCCTGCCACACAGGGTTTCATTGTGATGAAATCATGATGTGGGTGAAATCTCTAACTCACTGTAAGAGCTGAGGTCATAGTTACAAAAGTAGCTTCCCATTTTATGGAACATAAAAATTAAGCTCCCAACTTTGACTTTTCCGGTCCCACAACTCCATAATCCTTCATGGCACAAGCTGGTGTTTCTTCTGGTTTTGGAGCAGTGACCTCTCACCTTTCATAGCTAAGAAGTTTCAAGACTTAGAAGACATTTAATAAATAAGTCTGAGTTAATCCAGAGAGTCAAAAAATTCAATGATCTGATTCAGCCTCTTATATTACCCCAGAGAGATCAGACCAGCTAGTTCCTTTTTCTATCAGTGATGGACTTTCCTCTCTCACCTTCTGCCCCAGAATGTATAGTAATCTACCATCTTGAAAGAAAATTCTGCAAAAATAAACTTTCATGGAAAAGATGTATGAAGGCCACCCTCGCTGTGAAGATGTTAGGTTTCCACAAAAGCAGAGCAGACTGTAAATTTGAACCTTAACAGGGGCAGCATCCATCTAAGATAGGGTCTAGTTTCCTAAGGCTACAATCTATTAACATTACAAAGAGGGTGTGATTAAGGACGTGGTTATATGATTTTAGAATTATGCTGAAGAGGAGGAAGGAGAGAGTAAAATCCTTCGGGGAACAGGAAATGGCCTGGAAGATCAAAGGTTCTTGTCCCCGAAGTAAGATTTCATTATTCATACAGTCCTTTTTAACAAATCAGAAGGGTCCGGGGGAAGCACAGTTAGATAAATGATAACCAAGTCCAGGAGGCCTCCTCTCATGTCTGAGCAACAGAGAATACAAAAGAGTCATTCAGCAGAAGGGTGCAGGATTTCTGCTGGTGGACGAAGCAGGGACGGGGTGCTGCAAAGCTGTGAAAGCCTTGGAATGTGATGTTTTTTTTTTTTTTTACTTTTTTTTAGAGCAAGGGTTCTCACCCTCAGCACTAATTGATATTTTGGACCAGATAATTCCAAAATGTCATGGGAGGTTCTCCTTTGTATTGTAGGATGTTTAGCAGCCTCCCTGGCCTCTACCCAGTAGATGCCAGTAACATCTCCCAGTTATAACAACCAAAAATGCCTGCAGACCTTGCCAGTGTCCTCTCATTGCCAAAATAGCTCTCCTCTTCCCAGCTTGAGAATATTGTTCTAGAGTCTATGAGTACTGGGGGTCAGTTCTCAGAGAAAAGTTCAATGTGGTTCAAAAATGTAAGACTGCTCTTTTGTTTTACTAAGACATAAACAGAGTAGGCAAAGCTGGTGCCGAGGGCATAGACTTGGGAGGAGGGCAGGACTGTTCTAGAAGGAACCGTAGGGATAGCAGGTAAGGGATGGAATTCTTGGGCAGGGTGGTCTGGGGGGGGGCGGGTTGCTGTGTGGGTCAGGGGAAGAGATCCACTGATAATACTGCAGGGAAATATCCCGGCAGGGAAGATTGCTTAGGTAAAGTCAGCTCAGATAGAGAGAATCTGGTCAGTACCACAGGCCTAGGCAAGCAAGATTCAAGAGTGCAGAGGATGAGAGAACCAAAACCAGTAGCAGTAATGAGCAGTAGCCAGCGAAACAGACTCCAAGCCCAGGAACTGGCACCAAAACTGTGTATCCCGCCTCTAAGTTTGATGCCCTTTTCACTGGCTGCACTTCATAATTGCATCTTCACTATGCGTTAATGATCTGTGTGGTGGTGTCCTCTTGGGATGCTTTGGGCAACATGTATACAGAACCCAATTTAAATTGGCCTAAACAACAAGGACATTTATTATCTCAATAGGACATGTATTATCTACGATAAGACCAAAGGTCAAATGTCTTCAGGTTTGGATAATTCAATGGCTAAGCAATGTCATTGGCCATACAGGTTCTTCTCTCCTTTCCATTCTGCCATTCTCAGTGGGTTAGCTTGTCCTTAGCTAATTCCTTTCATGACTCCAGAATGGCTGCACAGCTCCCAACATCACAACATAGAAGAAACAGCAGAAAGAATCAGTTCCTATATATCTCTGACAAAAGGAGAGAAATCATTTTAATTGGCCTCCCTGGGCCCAGAGGTAGAGCTCAGCTATCTTGAGCCTGTGGGTGGTCTGCAAATCCCCAAGCAAAACTGTGATCTGTCAGCAAGGAAGAAATAGGGAACTATTGAATAGGCGTCCAAGGGAATCTACTATCCATGGATGATTTCGTTTATTTTAAACTTCTCTATAATTCTGTGAGGGCGGTACTATTATTAACTTCATTTTACAGATAACGAATTAAAGTTAAATGTCTTGCCCAAGGCCTTTCAGCAAGCAAGTGATGGGGAGATGTTTCAAATAGGGTCTGACTTCAGACACCGTGCTCCTTAAGAGTCATACTATGCTGTACGGATGGCCTCACACTCACACCCCACATCATTTGTACTGAAAACTGGGCTACTGCTAGCACCCTGTCCCATTAGTTTCCAGGAATAGATCACAATTTCAAGGTCTAATCTGAAGAACTCCTAAGTTTTTGTGAGTGTGTGTGTATGTGGGTGTGTGTGTGTGCAAACACAAAAGCCAATAGGAGAGTTTTTCCTTTCTTTTCTCTTTCAGTCTTCCCTCTCTCCCTGCACCTCTCCTGACTTAGTCTTTCTCTCTCTTTCTTTAAATAGCTGTCAATAAACAGATACTTTATGAGAATATTACTTCTCTTTTTTTAAAGCCCCACCCAGAAATCTGTGGAAATAGCTCCTGGGCTACCCAAGACACTGACACCATTTCTCCAAGTTTCAGAGAGTTTGGTCGTGATGTGTTAAAAGGAGTTTAATTAAGCAAAAGAAAATCCAATAAACATATATTTTGCAACATACCAACATCCTGTACTGATATTTATTTTCAACAGAGCTTCAATTTATACATGTTGAAAGAGAGAAAAAGAAAGAAAGAAAGAAAGAAAGAAAGAAAGAAAGAAGGAAGAAAGAAAGAAAGAAAGAAAGAAAAGGGGAGGGGAGGGAAAGGAAGGAAGGGAACAATTCACCAAAAGCCAATTCACTGAGTTATATGTTTCTCTTAAGTACTTACAGAGCATACAATCCCATTTCTGAATATAAGTGCATCTTTGGGAAAATTACTTAAGTCTCTAAGCTTCGTCTTCCTCCTGCGAACATAGGACAATGGTGCTAACCCTCTGGGCAACGGTCACGGTCAGTGATAATGGAGACGCTGTGTTTTGAGCACATAGCAGAGGCCGGTCCAGGTAGGAACTCAGGTCACGTTAGTTCTCTCCACGCTCCTGCTTGCTAATAAGTTACCCATCAGGAAGTTCCTTCTCTTGAGGTTCACCCTACTTCCTACCCCTGATTTACAGCAGTTTGGGGATACCCACTTTCAGCTGCCTACCCATATGCTCCTTCTGTATGAAACCCTTCCCCCACCCACTCCCAGGTCTCCTCTTGAATAACTCGTATTCATCCTCCGTGTTTCGGCTTAAACATCACTTCCCTAAGAAAGCCTCCTCTGATTGCCTCCTAGACCAAGTCAAGTCCTGTTGAATACTCTCTTGACGCCATGTATTTCTCCTCCACAACACTCAATACGTTTGTGATCAAAGTATTGCCATGATGAGCTATGTAATGTCTGTCTTTACCTCCAGACTGAAAATCATCCAAGGGGAGTTACTCTGTCTTGTTTGCAGTTGTATCAGCAGCATATAGGACACACTCATAGAAATATCAACTAAGTGAATAAATGAACTCCAAGTAGTACCCTGCCCTCTGCCCCCCGTCACCATCACCTCTTTAAGAAGTAAGCTTCAGGGCTTCCCTGGTGGCGCAGTTGTTGAGAGTCCGCCTGCCGATGCAGGGGACACGGGTTCGTGCCCCGGTCCGGGAAGATCCCACATGCCGCGGAGCGGCTGGGCCCGTGAGCCAGGCACATGGCTGGAGCTGGGACAGAAAGGCCAAGAAAGGCCAGGCTGTGTGTGATGGGACGGGGTGGAGGGTGTGAGAGGGAGGGAGAGGGGAGCAGGTTGCAGGCTGTGGCCGGGAATTGATCTTCCTGTGCTACCATGTCCAAGCTCAGATCTCAGAGGAGTCCAGGAATTCTGAATTCAAACCCAGCCTTCCAGGTCTTCATAAAGGTATATTTGTCAAAGTATATATATTTTTTGTTTAACAGTTTGTTAGGTTATTTATACCTTCTAGATGTTTAGACATAAGGTATACAAACCTCCATTTGTACCTTGCCATGGGCCCTGCAAATATTGGGTGCAGGCCTGTCTAGCAGGTTATGGAAACTTTCTGGGGCCTCTTCCTTTCTCCCCATTGATTCAAATATTCCTCTTTAGGTCCCATGCCTACCTAGACGGTGGTTGGCCACGGCCCCAAGACCTACATTTAGTGAGAGTTACCTCCGAAATGGAGTCCCCTTTCTCGGGTCCCTTAGAGCCGGCTTGCTGAGGCCAACCTCTGTCCTCCCTGAACCAGATCATCAGAGGCTAAGATTGTCGCCATGGTGCTGGGACTAGATAGAAAGGTGGAGGAGGGGGGAGGCTACTTCAGGGAACACCTGGCGGCAGGCATCACTGCTCTGAACACTCAGCTTCCAAAAGAGCTCCGGGTGGAGATTAGGGGCTTAACAGAGCCTCCCTGTCATGCCTGGATGTGGGCCAAAAAAGGCAAGACCTTATTTTTATAAATCAAGCACCAATCAGAGAGGAAAAATTCTGTGAGACCATCTTCAACAGTAAATGGAGGTGGTCACGGTTCACTACGGAATGGAAGCTTAGGGATGAAAATTAGATTTCTGTGAAATTCATTGAATGTTAAATCCACTGAGAAAATTCTTTGCATGCAGTCAGGTCAGACACTAGACTAGCAACACTGACACCCAGGATGATTTGCCTCTTAGCATTCTCAAAGCTTATTAAATATTTTCTCCTAAACACAGACTGGTCCTGATGTGTTTAGAATGCAGAGAGGCCAAATCAACTAATTCTCTGTCATGTGGCCACTTCTCTGTTACATTTTGGTAGTGCAAGCACTAACAGCTCTACATTCTTTAGCACCTGGATTTTAGAAATTGCTAGAACTAGCCTGTAGCAGCTTGTTACTTACTTGGGAGTTAATTGGCTGGTTAGTAGATTATCCAGAATGCTGAAACAATAGCCAGGTCAGCTAATGACTTCCTGCCTTTGTAGGTAGAAAGCTCTCTTCTATTTCTTTGCCTTTGTCGGGACTTGGCCATATTTAAAGGGGTGGGGGGGTGTGGGGGAAGGGACCTCTACAGCCGTATCTGAGCTGGGCTTCACAGAAAATGCCTCTTTTTGGGGGATGACTGACTTTCAAAGCCCTCTTCCTGCTGATGAAAGTTCAGGGGTTTAGAGGTTTGTTTTTACCATCATCGTGAGCTGTGTTATTGATTTGTCTTTATTTTTCTGAGGCTTAGCTATTAAACCCCGAAATTCATCCAAGTGTCCAAATTGTAACTTTATCTTTTTTTTCAAGTATCCAAGGACTTTATTTTCCTCTGCAGACAAGTGATTTTTCATTCTTTTGCTATTAAAAGATTTTCACAGTACCAGTTAAGGTTAGCGTTCTGAAGTACTTGAGGGGAAGTATACTGATGTCTGCAACTCCTTTGAAATGCACCAAAAAGTAAGATGGATTGATGGATGGATAGGGGATTGGCTAGATGGATAGAAATGTGATAAATCCAGTATAGTAAAATATTAAATGTAGAATCTAAGTGGTAAATATGTGGGGGATTGCTGTAAAATTCTTTCATGTTTTCTATATTTTTTAAACTTTCATAAGAAAATGTTAAGTAAGAAAGACTTTCACAAACTCCCTGATTATGAGTAGTCGAACCATTCCCTCAGTCAAAACGTCTGAATTGTTATCAATCTCAAGCTCCATTGTGCAAATAACAAGGAAAAAAAAAGTGTATATTTGTGTCTGGCTTAAGAGAATAAAGAAATAGTTTTTTTTTTAAATAAAGAGACTTTAGAACAGTTTTATAAAGTCAAAGTGTATGGTGATTACACACACTTGAATAATATCCTTAAACTTGTAGTATCATATAATATCTTGAAAACAAGATTTACTGTAGCAGCAAGGTGTCATGTTCTATACATAGTTGCCTTGTATTAGATAACCTGTATAAACTTCCAAGACGGTCGTTTCAATAATACACATCCAGAGAAATGATAGCCTACATTACTTCATTAATTTCCTCTTCCACTATCTAGACTTCTTTTAATCTTTTAAAGCTATGTATGAATTAAGATTTGTAATCTTTTATAATTTCCTTTATTCAAATTTGAACATTACATGTCCATGAATTGAAAAATAAAAATTTTATAGGCAATCAATCTAACCATCATGTATTTTTTATCTCATTAGATTAGTTTATCACCTCTCTCAAACTTAACTGTTCATAAAAATCTCAGTTCAACTAAGACATATAAAAGGAAATGATTTTCAATTCTCCACACACTTTCCAAGTAAAATATAGACATAGAAAAACTGAAGATACCATGCTCCCCAAAGTGAATCTCTATTTTGTTAAATGTATAATTACTCAATAATTTTCCCCCTTAAGATGGTCTTACACTAATTCAGCTGCCTATTTAAAAGTTCAATTAAAGAAAAAAATAGAATCTTTAAAAATATCAAAGAATACATTTTCTTTGGCTCAAGATTATCAAAATACAATTGCTGTATTTCTAAAATAGCAAAGGCCATTTCCTCCTTCGTTTTTTAAAAGTTTCTTTTACTTATTGAAAGATGTTAGATTCAGATTTGACAATTTTGTCTAGCAGAGAGAAAATTACACCTATTTAAATATCTAATTCAGTTAATTTAGCCAAGAAGCATTAGTCAAGTAAAACAATATGCTCCTGTTCACAGTAGCTACATCTTTCATTAAGTGAGCAGCTTTATAATACTGAGGAGTTTGAGAACTACTTCATATGAGGATGGAAGCAACTTAACACATATATACCTACACAATCACATGTGTATTCTGGGGCTGCCTCATGCATCCTAGAAAGGGAGGTGTATGGTGCATGCAAGGTATGACACTAATAACATTTATATATTATGCAGATACAACCATTCATTACATTAAAAAAATAATAAAAATGAAATAGCAAGAAAAGAGATTTGTTGTATAATACTTGCTCCATTTTTATAGCATGAAAGCAGGTCAATCCACTGTTTCTTTTGCAGTAATTCTTACCAATGACTTAGAATTTAGATGAGGGCCATGAAAATGGCCTGCATTTGCATTTATCCTTCAACAGATTCTAACATATACTCTGCATGAAGTTCAGTTTCTCTGTATTTAACATTCACTATTCAATGCAGATCTCTTGCTTTTTACATTGCCTCATGCTTTCCAAGGAAATTTTCCCTGAAAAGAAGAGGTGAAGGTAAAAACACAAGGTGAGCTAACATGGGGACCACCTGGAACACAGCTGCTCTTCTGTCCATGATTAGAATCATGTCTCCAAATGGAAGGAGCACTTAGAGAGAGAGGAACCTGTGGATGCTACGCTGCCCAGGATGAGACGAAGCTGGTTTCTGTTTTTCCAAGTAAAAGGCCAAGGATTGTTAACCTCGTGGGTTCAGGTGCTGTGCACAAGGCCACTCAGGATCAGGCGAGACTAAGGTCACCCCCAGTGGCTTCTGTGAAGCCTCAAGACAGGACACCACATTTATCCTTAAATAAGCAGAATCTTCTAGCAACATTGAGTATCACTTTTCAGAGAAAGTGGATAAGGCTGCAGAAAGACTGGGCTCCAGCGGGAAGCTGTTGCTTATTTCTACACTGGCCAAAATGATGTTCCCGCTGGTGACAGCAATTCCATTTGTGAGAAATTATAAGCTGCTGTGGCAGAACAATTAGTGCAGCCATTCCTTTCCAGGACAGTGCATCCACTGTCGCAAAATGCATCCTCTTACAACAAAAGAGGTTTTCAGGGTTGAAAACGTTCTAAAGTCATCTTATTTTGTATGTCTTCATCTGATAGTGGAAGCCAGTTGTCATGGTGGCCAGCAACTACACTGAGCTGCACGTGAGGTGGAGGACTGAACACTTGACAACATCTCCCCAAATCATCCATTAGCCTAGAAGGAGCCCCACCTTCCTTTCTTCTGAGGCATCAATCAGAGCAAAGATGGTCTCAGGTTGCAGCAACTATGCATGGTCTGGAAGGTTCTCTCTATTTGCCATTTTCTTCATAATCCATCTATCTCGTGACCTCTTATTTCCCCAAGTAAGTGACTCTCAGCCAAAAACATGATCCATATTAGTGCAGGATCAAGAACCGAAAGCTGACATTTTCATCTCAGGCCAACTATATTGAAAGATTACTAAGTAATAGATAAAAAATTCACAAAATAGAAGAACTGCCAAGAGAGCAGCCATGAGCATCAGCTGCAAAACTCTCTCCTTCTTTAATGGAAAAAAAATTCTGCCTTCTAAATCCTAAACTGATTGGAGCCTTTTCTTCTGCATAAGCTGGGTTCCAGCGTTGACCTGTTGAATCCAGGTCAGCATGATATGATATCGCTTATCTGTGGAATCTAAAACAAAAAAAGAAGAAGATACAAAACAACCCTTCTCTTTCTAATTGTTCATGGTACATAGAGAGAAATACAATTGGTTTTGTACATTGATGTGTATCTTGCAACCATGGTAAGCTCAATTAATAGTTCTAGGGGGGCTTCCCTGGTGGCGCAGTGGTTGAGAATCTGCCTGCTAATGCAGCGGACACGGGTTCGAGCCCTGGTCTGGGAAGATCCCACATGCCACGGAACAACTAGGCCCGTGAGCCACAACTACTGAGCCTGCGCATCTGGAGCCTGTGCTCCGCAACAAGAGAAGCCGCAATAGTGAGAGGCCCGTGTGCCGCGATGAAGAGTGGCCCCTGCTTGCCACAACTAGAGAAAGCCATCGCACAGAAACGAAGACCCAACACAGCCAAAAATAAATTTAAAAATATAAATAAATAAGAAGACACCAAGATCACTATTAAAAAAAAAAATAGGCCTTCCCTGGTGGCTCAGTGGTTGAGAGTCCGCCTGCCGATGCAGGGAACACGGGTTCGTGCCCCGGTCTGGGAAGATCCCACATGCCGCAGAGCGGCTAGGCCCGTGAGCCATGGCTGCTGAGCCTGCGTGTCCGGAGTCTGTGCTCTGCAACAGGAGAGACCACAACAGCGAGAGGCCCGCATACCGCAAAAAAAAAAAAGAAAAGAAAAAAAAGTTCTAGGAACTTTTTTAGAAGCCTTGGCATTTTCTATGTAGAGAATCATGTCATCTGTGAATAAAGGCAATTTTATTTCTTTCTTTCCAGTCTATATGGCTTTACGTCTTTTTCTTGACTTATTGCACTGACCAGAATGATGCTAAATAGGAATTGTGAAAGTAGCCAGCCTTACCTTGTTCCCAGTCTTAGAGGAGAAGCATCCAGTCTTTCATCCTTACATATGATGCTAGCTATAGTTTTGTTTTGTTTTGTTTTGTTAATAAATTTATTTATTTTCTATTTATTTATTTTTGGCTGCGTTGGGTCTTCATTGCTGAGTGCAGGCTTTCTCTAGTTGTGGCGAGCGGGGGCTACTCTTTGTTGCAATGTGCGGGCTTATTGCGGTGGCTTCTCTTGTTGTGGAGCACGGGCTCTAGGCACACAGGCTTCAGTAGTTGTGGCATGCGGGCTCAGTAATTGTGGCTCGCAGGCTCTAGAGTGCAGGCTCAGTAGTTGTGACACATGGGTTTAGTTGCTAAACTAAATCTGTCTGATCTGCATTAAAAATAATGCCGTTCAGACTGACATTAAAAAATAAACAAATCTGTCTGAACTGCAGTTTCCTCATCTGTAAAATAAGAATCATTACACAAACTTCATAAGATCATTGTGAGGATTAAATCAGACATTACATGTGTAGCGCCTGCTAGTGCTAGGCACATAAGACACGGTAACTATTTTTATTATCAGGAACAGTTTGCATTTTTCATGTTTCTTTAACCAATTCTAGTCAAAAGACATTCTCCTTTGCTTTGTGGTCTTGTTTCAGTGCTCATTATATCAGTAATAATCAGACCTCATTCAAGATCATTGCAGGCTATGGATTAAATCAGTCAGAAGCATCTTGAAAATGAAGATTCATAAGGAATCTGTTTGCTTGTGTATGTTTTGAGGATGTGGTTGTGGCAGATGGCAGTGACCCAACAACCAGCAAAAAACAACATCTTCCAGAGAAACATTTACCAGAGGTTTGACCACCCAGAACGGAAGAATCAAAATAGCTGTGGAAGCACAAAGGAGGGCAGAGAGCACAGTGACATCTTCTACCTTTAGCAGAAATCTTTTAGCACAGTAGTTTGTTTTAATATTGTAGCTTGGACTCATTTATTTCTTTGTTCCCTGAAATATCCTGATACCAATTATTTTCTATTCATCAATCCTCATTGTAAGTTTAAAAGATTGTCACTGCCTGGAATTTCTTTGTTGAAACTGAAGAAGCATTTTTAATAATTCAGCCTTCTTTGGGGCCCCTAATTATCTTTTTCCGTTTGCTAATTAGTGGTCACACTGTTTTTTTTTTTTTATCTCTTTTTGATTTTCTATTGCCTTTCTCATATCTGGCAAGTTATAACTTGCTTCAGCATTGGCTTCTTGAATTTTTTCTTCTTGCTACCTCTCTTGTTTATGAGCTTATAATGCTTGCTTGGGACTTTTAAATTGCACTCTATTTGAACACAAATGCCTTCTGAACTTTTTATTCTTCATATTTCTACAAGTTATAGAGTCAAATTTAACTAGAGAAGAATATCGCAAGTTCTCTAGAGCAGAACACCGAATAATACAGCATTTCATTAGTTTTCAGCACCCACGCTGGAAATTTCACGTGCTGTTAATTCTTTTCCATTCCATGCTATTGCTATTGCATTCAAAATTTCTGCCATTATTTCAAAAGTGCCAAAATAAAGCAATGATTCCTTCCACAGGGAAACGTAGGGCTGGAAATTGAGCTGACTGCTAATAAAGGAAAAGTATCAGTTATACTGAATGTTGAAATTCCACATTAACCAATAACCAAGTGTCTATTGTCTACATGAGTGTCTACTGTATACCTAGCAATGTATGAAAATGAAATATGTCAAAAGCTCCTCCCTTCTCTATACCATCTCCTGCTTCCTTTCATTCTAGCTAATCAATTTTTATCCCAAATACTCTTTCTTGAAAAACATGAACCTTAAAAACTTCCCAAATTTGACTTTCCAGCCCCCGAGAATGTGTAGGTACAAAGAATCCTGAGAGTCCAAAGTGTGGGCCACCAGAACCCCGCTATGCAAATGTGGAAATGTCATTCAGGTTTGTGAGCAGAACTGGCTTGTGAGGGAAGATATCGTGGAGCTCTTCTGTTTTGGCTGAACAGTCAGGAAATCTTCCATGAAACTGGTGTATGTGATTCATTTCATTTTTTTTTAAATGGTATTATTGTGATGGTAAGGGGAGGAGTGAACATCTGAAAAGAGACCTGAATTAGCAAAACATTCTGAGCTGTGATCTACATTTATTGCTGCCTTTTGTTATTTCCAAGTTTGTTAAGCTTTTGTAGTCAGCTAAGAAAAAATATATCTTAAATTGATAATGTTGTGTTAAAAATAAATTCCTAACAAAGATAATAAAAATAGATGTCTCTGTAACTGGTTGTCAAAAGCTAAACTAAGAATTTTTTTTCTTCCCAACCTGCTGGAGTAATTGGTCTTGAAACAGCCCTCCTGTTGAAAACAGCTATAAAACTGAAAAAGGTATACAAAACACCGAATGTCTTTGACTACAGGAATGCAGAACTATGATCCCAGAGTAAAGGAAAGCAAAGGAGGTGAGCCCCACAACCGGCCCAGCACTTACTGGACTGGGGTGCAGGAAGCAGAACGGTCATGGACACTGACCACCTCAGAAAGCGGAGGGACACGGATTAGAATGCAGGTACTGAGTAGGCCGGCAATGATGGGGCCCACCTGGTCTGCAGAGCACTGCCCCATCCATTGTCATGACCTTCTTGAAGCAACCTGCAAGGAAAAGTGAAAATATTTGGCCTAAAGCTCTAAACAGCAACACTGGCTCCAAAGTCCCCTGCCTGCCAGGTTAGCCAAGGCTTGTTGGGCCTTCACTAAAGTTTAACTTCTAGCTTTACCCAGTACTCTTCCCTCTCCCAATAGAAGTGTTGATCACAGGAAAACATCTTCCATCCTCAAACTCCATCTCGGCTTTGCTTACAGAGATTCCAACCTGCCACACTGGTGAATTCTAACATTTAAGCAGGAAATAATAACAATCTTATACACACTCAGGAAACAGGAGAAAAGAACACTCCTGATCTATATTATATGGCCAGCAGATACCAAAATCTGACAAGGGCATTAGAAGAAAACCAAAGATCAATATCCCTCATAAACTTGTATGTAAAAATCAAATTTCATTGACTATGTTAACGACAGAGCTAAATCATATGACCATCTCAATAGATGCAGAAAGAGCTTTTTACAAATTTCAACATGACCTCGTGATTAAAAATTCTAAACAAAATAGAAATAGAAAAGAATATCTGATAAAGGGCAGCTATGAAAAGTCTACATGTAACATGATATTTAATGGTGAAAGAATTAATTTTTTCCTCCTAAAAGATCAGGAATGAAGCAAAGCTTCCTAATCTTATACTCTATTCAGCATTAGACTGGACGTTCTAACCAGTTCAATAAGGCAACAGAAGAAAGTAAAAGGCAAAAAGTCTGGAAAGAAAGAAATGTAACTGTCTTTATTCACAGACAGCATGATTGTGTATGTATAAAATTCCAATAAATATATAGAAAATGTTCAAACAATTCAGTGAATTTAGTAATGTTGTAGGGTACAAGGTCAATACGCTAAAATCAAATATGTTTATTTATACCAGCAACAAAAACCTGGAAAATATATTTAAAAACAGAACCATTTATAATAACAAACAATGCTAAAATACTTAAGGATAAATGTAATGAAAAATACACATTATCTCTGATGAAGCCTGAGAAATTAAAGACTGAAATAATTGGAGAGTAATCTTACATTCATAAATTGGAAGACTTGATTTTATTAAGGTATCATTTCTCCCCAAACTGATCTATAGATTGAAAGCAATGTCAATCAGAATCCCAACAGGCTTTTTTTGTAGTAATTAATAAGCTGATTCTAAAATCTATATAGAAATGGTAGGCATAGAATAGCCAGAGCAATCTTGCAAAGAAGATCAAAATTTGAAGGCTTACACTACTTGATTTCATGACTAGTATAAAGCTATAGAAACCAGGACAATATGTTGTTGGTGAAACGCTAGACATGTAGATCAATACAGACCAATCAGTATAGTCTGGAAATAGACATATATGGCCAATTGATTTTGACTAAGTCATCAAGGAAATTCAGTGAAGAAATGATAAAAGGTGGTGTTGGAACAACTAGATATCATAAGGGGGAAAAAATATCAACTTTTAACTCATACCGTATAGAAAAATTAACTTAAAATACATTATAGAACCATGCATAGAAGTTAAAACTCTAAAACTTCTGAAAGAAAACATGTAAGAAAATTTTCACAATCTTAGAAAAGGAAAAGATTTTATGAACAGGACACCAAAACCAAACAATAATAGAAAAAGATTTGTAAATTAAATTTGCATCAAAATTAAATTTTTCTCTTCTTTGAAAGACATTAAAAAATAAAAAAGCAAGCTACACACTGGGAGAAAATAATTGCAATACATATACCTAACAAAGAACTTATTTTAAAAACTCAGTATTTTTTTTCTTTTCCATTATGTTTTGTTTTGCTTTTTCTTTTTGTGGTACGTGGGCCTCTCACTGTTGTGGCCTCTCCCGTTGCAGAGCACAGGCTCCAGACACGCAGGTTCAGTGACCATGGCTCATGGGCCCAGCCACTCCACAGCATGTGGGATCTTCCTGGACTGGGGCACGAACCTGTGTCCCCTGCATCGGCAGGCGGACTCTCAACCACTGCGCCACCAGGGAAGCCCTCCATTATGTTTTATTACAGGATGTTGAATAAAGTTCCCTATGCTATAGAGTAGGACCTTGTTGTTTATCTGTTTTATGCATGGTAGCTTTTACCTGCTAATCCCAAACTACTAATTTATCCCTCCTCTACCCCCTTTCCCCTTTGGTAACCATAAGTTTGTTTTCTAAGTCTGTGAGTCTATTTCTGTTTTGTAAATAAGTACATTTGTAACATGTTTTAGATTCCCCATATGAGTAATATCATATGGCATTTGTCTTTTTCTGACTTACTTCACTTAGTATGATAATCTCTAGGCACACCCATGTTGCTGCAAGTGGCATTATTTCATTCTTTTTATGGCTGGGTTGGATTCCATTGTATATATGTACCACATATTCTTTATCCATTCCTCTGTCAATGGACATTTAGGTTGCCTCCATGTCTTGGCTATTGTGAATAGTGCTGCTATGAATATTGGGGTGCATGTATCTTTTACAATTAGAGTTTTCTCCAAATATATGCCCAGGAGTGGGGTTGCTGGATAGTATGGTAACTCTACTTTTAGTTTTTAAAGAAACCTTCATACTGTTTTCTATAATGATTGCACCAATTTACATTCCCATCAACACTGCGGGAGGGTTCCCTTTCCTCCACACTGTCTCCCACATTTTTTACTTGTAGACTTTTTAATGATGGCCATTCTGACTAGTGCTAAGTGATACTTCGTGGCAGTTTTGATTTTCATCTCTCCTATAATTAGTGATGAAAAACAGTGAAATTTTTTAAAAGGGAAAAATATCTGAACAGGTATTTCACAAGGAGATTAAAAAAATAACCAGGAAGCAATGAAAAAATGCTCAATATCAATTGTTATGAAAATGCAAATCAAAACTATGAGATACCACTTTACATGCACTAGGATGCTATAATAAAAAAATACTGATAAGAACAAGTGTTGGTGAGAATATGGAGAAATTAAAAACCTCACACACTAATGGTGGGAATGTAAAATGGCATAGCCACTATGGAAAACAATTTAGTAGTTCCTCAAAATGTTAAAAACAGAGAAACTGAGCTCTGCTCACCAGAGCAACAGCCAGCTCTACCTCCCACCAGTCCTTCCCATCAGGAAACTTCTACAAGCCTCTTAGATAGCCTCATCCACCAAAGGGCAGACAGCAAAAGCTAGAAGAACTACAATCCTGCAGCCTGTGGAACAAATACCACATTCACAGAAAGATAGACAAGATGAAAGGCAGAGGGCTATGTATCAGATGAAGGAACAAGATAAAACCCCAGAAAAGCAACTAAATGAAATGGAGATAGGCAATCTTCCAGAAAAAGAATTCAGAATAATGATAGTGAAGATGATCCAGGACCTCGGAAAAAGAATGGAGGCAAAGATTCAGAAGATGCAAGAAATGTTTAACAAAGATCTAGAAGAATTAAAGAGCAAACAAACAGAGATTAACAATACAATAGCTGAAATGAAAAATACACTAGAAGTAATCAATAGCAGAATAACTGAGGCAGAAGAACGGATAAGTGACCTGGAAGACAGAATGGTGGAATTCACTTCTGCAGAATAGAATTTTAAAAAAAAGAATGAAAAGAAATGAGGACAGCCTAAGAGACCTCTGGGACAACATTAAATGCAACAACATTCACATTATAGGGGTCCCAGAAGGAGAAGAGAGAGAGAAAGGACCTGAGAAAATATCTGAAGAGATTATAGTTGAAAACTTCCCTAACACGGAAAAGGAAATAGCCACCCAAGTCCAGGAAGCACGGAGAGTCCCATACAGGATAAACCCAAGGAGAAACATGCCAAGACACATAGTAATCAAATTGGCAAAAATTAAAGACAATGAAAAATTATTGAAAGCAGCAAGGGAAATATGACAAATAACATACAAGGGAACTCCCATAAGGCTTAACAGCTGATTTCTAAGCAGAAACACTACAAGCTAGAAGGGAGTGGCATGATATACTTAAAGTGATGAATAGGAAGATCCTACAACCAAGATTATTCTACCCAACAAGGATCTCATTCAGATTTGATGGAGAAATCAAAAGCTTTACAGACAAGCAAAGCTAAGAGAATTCAGTACCACCAAACCAGCTCTACAACAAATGCTAAAGGAACTTTTCTAACTGGGAAACACAAGAGAGGAAAAGGACCTACAAAAACAAACTCAAAACAATTTAAAAAACGGTAACTATGGAACAGGATAGAAAGCCCAGAGATAAACTCATGCACATATGGTCACCTCATCTTTGATAAAGGATGTAAGAATATACAATGGAGAAATGACAGCCTCTTCAATAGGGGGTGCTGGGAAAAATCAACAGCTACATGTAAAAGAATGAGATTAGAACACTCCCTAACACCATACACAAATATAAACTCAAAATGGATTAAAGACCTAAATGTAAGGCCAGACTATAAAACTCTTAGAGGAAAACATGGGCAGAACACTCTATGACATAAATCACAGCAAGATCCTTTTTGACCCACCTCCTACAGAAATGGAAATAAAAACAAAAATAAACAAATGGGACCTAGTGAAACTTAAAAGCTTTTGCACAGCAAAGGAAACCATAAACAAGATGAAAAGACAACCCTCGGAATAGGAGAAAATATTTGTAAATGAAGCAACTGGCAAAGGATTAATCTCCAAAGTATACAATCAGCCCATGCAGCTCAATAGCAAAAAACAAACAACCCAATCCAAAAATGGGCAGAAGACCTAAATAGACATTTCTCCAAAGAAGATATACAGACTGCCAACAAACACATGAAAGGATGCTCAACATCACTAACCATTAGAGAAATGTAAATCAAAACTACAATGAGGTATCAGGTCACACCAGTCAGAATGGCCATCATCAAAAAATCTACAAACAATAAGTGCTGGAGAGGGTGTGGAGAAAAGCGAACCCTCTTACACTGTTGGTGGGAATGTAAACTGATACAGCCACTATGGTGAACTGTATGGAAGTTCCTTAAAAGACTAAAAACAGAACAACCATATGACCCAGCAATCCCACTACTGGGCATATACCATGAGAAAACCATAATTCAAAAAGAGTCATGTACCACAATGTTCATTGCAGCACTATTTATAGTAGCCATGACATAGAAGCAACCTAAGTGTCCATCGACAAATGAACGGATATAAAAGATGTAGCACATATATACAGTGGAATATTACTCAGCCATAAAAAGAAATGAAATTGAGTTATTTGTGTGAGGTAGATGAACTTAGAGTCTGTCATACAGAGTGCAGTAAGTCAGAAAGAGAAAAACAAATACCGTATGCTAATACATATACATGGAATCTAAAAAAAAAAAAGGTTCTGATGAACGTAGGGGCAGGGCAGGAATAAAGACACAGACGTAGTGAATGGACTTGAGGACGTGGGGAGGGGGAAGGGAAAGCTGGGACGAAGTGAGAGAGTGGCATTGACATATATACACTACCAATTGTAAAATAGATAGCTAGTGGGAAGCAGTTGCATAGCACAGGGAGATCAGCTCAGTGCTTTGTGACCACCTAGAGGGTGGGTAGAGGGAGACGCAAGAGGGAAGGGATATGGGGATATATGTATACATATAGCTGATTCACTTTGTTATACAGCAGAAACTAACACAACAATGTAAAGCAATTACACACCAATAAAAATGTTAAACAAAAAAATAATAAAATCAATCAATAAATTCAAAAAAATGAATGAGCTTTTGATACATGCAAAAACACAGGTGAACCTCAAGGCAAAGAAAAGTGTACATACTCTATGATTCCATTCATATAAAATTCTAGAAAAATACAAATGTAAACAGAATGACAGAAGATCAGTGGTTGCCTAGAAATGAGAGAGGCAAGACAGGGAGGGAGGGAGGAATTAAAAAGCAACACAAGGAAACTTTTGACAGTGATGGATATGTTCATTATCTTGGTCGGGGGTGATGGTGTCATTCATGTGTTTATATGTCAAAATTTATCAAATTGTACACTTAAACATGGGTAGTTTATTGTATTTCAATTATGACTTAATAAAGCTGTTTAAAGAAATAACTATATTTTCCAAAACAAATTAGTGAGAAAAGTGTCACTGCTTGACATTTTTGCACATCTGTTTTATGTCATGCTTAATAAAAGACAGCTGGATTCTCATACATGCTTGCTGCATTCAGTATGCTGCATTACGTTGTTTCAGTTTACGTATATAAAGAAAACCCATCTTCATACAAATATATGGTTGGAAAAGGGAGATATTTTTCAGATAATTGTCCTTGATACTGCATCAAAACTTGACAAGTGGTAGTTTCTTAAGTGTTAACTTCAGTGTGGATTAAACCAGATTAATGAATTTTCCATACTCATATTAAAATCTTTTGATCCATTTTATAGTTTGGATGGATCTTTTCCCATGCATGGTTGTACACAGCATGCGTTGGTCACTTAGAAAATATTGGTTCACTGAGTTATGCAGCTCTTTCAGATGTTGACACTTTTCATTTTATATATAATATCATTTTAATCAATATTATATATAAAATGAAATGTATCAACATTTGAAAGATCTCTGTGTGTATGTATGTGTGTATCTATTTCAATAACATACCACTGATCTTATCACAAAGTCTTCAAGTATTGGAAAGCTGTCAAATTCTAATTTTCACTTGAAAACTCAAATTTTATAAATGGCAACAGATCCTGTTAGTTTTTCTTGAAATAACAGTCTCATTTACTTTCTAGAAAATGTCTACCGAACATTCAAATCTAAATAACTACAATTTCTATGTCAGTCATTCCTTTAAAAAATGGTTTCCCCTAAAGAAAGTGGCTAGTTCAGCCTGCAACTTGGACAATCTCACAGGGGCTTTTCCTTGAGACAATCATTATACCTTGGTATGCAGCAAACATACTTCTCATTTCCTAACACCAAATGTCAAAAAGTTATTTACTTAAGGGTTGAGATTTAATATAGTTAGTTTTTACATCAAGAACATTCTTAAGTGAAACTGGTAATTCTTTTTCCTACAAGCGTATGATGGTAAATTAGACATTAGGTGCAATGCTAATGGTACAGTTTGGTGCCACTGCATTAATTTTTGCTACATCATCAGCAGTTTTACTCAGCATTGTTTTGAACTTCTCAGTCCAAATAGTAAAAAAGTGAAAAAAAAAGTCTCTAGGACCCTCTTGGGTCCAGAGACCACACTTTAAAAAATGCTGCCTTAGCCTGAAAACACAACTGTTTGTGCTTGACCCACATCATCCTTCCTAGAAATCAGTGCACCCTTAACAAGACTAGCCAAGCTTGAAGAAGCCTCCCTCACTCATCGCTTAAGAATTTACTGAGTGCTTTCTCTGGGCCAGGTCCTATCCTAGGTGCTGAGAATAGTGAATGCAACCTAAGACTCACTCCCTTAGCTCTTACATTCTAAAAGCGATAGATAAACAAAAAAGTAGCAAGAATAAGCAAAAAGTAAATATTTAGGATGCCTGATGGTGACAAGTGTTATGTAGAAAAAGTAAACACATTTAGGGAGTGGAGAGGAGCTTTTTTGAATAGGGTGTCAGGGAAAGCCTCACTGATAGGATATCTGAGATAAATCCTAAAAAAAGTGAAAGAGCTAACTGTGCTGTAAATTATTCCTAAACAGAAGCATACATATGGGCATGGCAGTAAAGAATCGGGGAGTTAATACTGTATAATTCTTTGAAGAAGAATGTCCAGTTTTGAAAACTGATGCAGGATTGCACAGCAAATATCTACAAGCTTAGGAATTAAATTTTTACCACCATCACCTTTGGTGGAAAAGAGCACTATTTTCACCTGAAACTTCAGATGAACCACTCATTAATAAGGAAGATTTTTAAATTAATTTCCTTGTGTTAAAAATACAGCAATAAAGTACATAAACAGGCATTTTGAATTATAAACATATGAAGCCATGTTCAGTTTCTTGTACTATTTCTACAAGTTACAAGAACTGTCAGAGGAAACATTAAAATGCTATTGTATAAATTTATACTTAAAATTAAATTCAGAATTACACGAAGTAGACTTCTTTGAAGAGTTAAATCTTTTTAGAAAAATTGTTCTGTGAGAATCATCAACTCTAGATGTATGAAAATTTATATTTTGAAATAACTTATCAAAATGTATCCCAGTTTTGTTACAAACTATAAAATAATCTTACTAAATCCAGTAACAGTTGTGTCAGCAGTAAGATCATTTTCAAAATTAAAGATGATCAAAAATTATTTGCAGGAATTCCCTGGAGGTCCAGTGGTTAGGACTCGGCACTTTCACTGCTGGGGCCCGGGTTCAATCCCTGGTCAGGGAACTAAGATCCTGCAAGCTGCATGGCGCAGCCAAAAAAAAAACCCATATATATATGTTTTCAATCTTGCATTTGCCAAGAACAATTGATATCTCTTTCAATTATATCAAATGAACTAATAAATGAATTTTCAGAGATGTGAGCCAGAAAAATCTTACGATCAATCAAAATATCACGTTAATCAAGTATTATGCATTACTTTACATAAAAATACAGCACTAAATTTCTTTTTCAGTTTGCAAGTTTTTGTTACTCAGGTATCACTCTTACCCCTATTAAATTTTATAAGTAAAAAATTGTTTTTCACGGGAAAAAATTTCTGTTTTAATAACATTAACAGAACTTTTCCCCTAGTTTTTTAACAAAGAGCGCTTGTCTGACCAAAAAAACCTGACAAAGTTATTGCTGGATCTCAGGGTACTCTAACCAGAGCACACTTCAGACTCTCCACATGGTCCACAAACCACAGAGCAGTGACTGTATCAGGGCCTTATCTTCGGGCGCCCCAAAATTAATACTGAGTACTGCACAGTCACAGGGATATCTTGGCTTCTTTTACAGGCAATGCCAGGACACTCAGAAACTATTTTTCAAAGGATATTGATTTGAGTATGGAAACTAAATAAACAAACCAATTATCACACATGTTTTATTTAACTATGACCACACCCATCTTAGAGTATGGATAGCTTTTCCATGCAGAAGTAGTTTGACTCACGACCAATACAAATGTCATTGACTGAGGTCAAAGTGTAATGAAGAAACTTATTCACCAGATCTACAGGTTCCAGCTGTAGTCTAAATGTGAGCCAGACACGTCTGGGCACATTTGGCAAATTGGCTGGGGGCGTCTGCCAAGTACTGACTGGCAGGAGAATGGGAGGCCTCCCAGGAGAACTCATTCTGGGAAAAGAAGATGCTGGATAAAAACAGCTAAGTTTTGGGGGCTTCCCTGGTGGCGCAGTGGTTGAGAGTCTGCCTGCCGATGCATGGGACACGGGTTCGTGCCCCGGTCCGGGAAGATCCCACATGCCGCAGAGCGGCTGGGCCCGTGAGCCATGGCCGCTGAGCCTGCGCGTCCGGAGCCTGTGCTCCGCAACGGGAGAGGCCACAGCAGTGAGAGGCCCGCGTACCACAAAAAAACCAAAAACAAAAACAAAAAAAACAGATAAGTTCAATAAAGCATCTGTAGTGACTGGAGAGGAAGTGTGGCTCTGTTTCAAGCATGGTTGTAACTCGGCTCCCTCTCTGGTCCAACCCCATAGCTGGGTCCTAGGGTTAAGAAGAGGACAGTAAAAACTGTAATAGTTATTTGGCTAAACTATGTAATTGGAGCCTAAGCAGCACTAGTACAGAGCACCATTAACAGAGTGTGGCACGATGGAAGTACAGACAGCCACATAGTGAGAGGTGGTGGACGGGCATGGGTCTCCGTCCACTTCCCCTTACCTTCAGTCTGTTCTCCAACCAGCAGCCAGAGGAATCTTTACAAAACAATCAAACAACCTCTGCCTAGAACGCTTCAGATTGCTATAAGGTCACAGTTTATCTATGGTAAGATCTTGGGATGGAGACCAAGCTTAAGTCACAAACATGCACACTAGACTGCTATGCAGAGGACAAATGAGGGGAATTAATGGACTCCTAGATAAGACAGAGGAGAAGAGTGAAGAAATAGGTGCTGCATCCCAAATCATCAGTAGAGTGCCCAGTACCCATGGATGCTTGGTGATGAGGGCACAACCACGGCAGCATTGTTGGTAGCTGGTGTCCAGGATACAGAGGAGGCCAGAAGAACCTGAGTTCCCCTGACATTTGATGGAAATCCCTGGAAGATCTTTGGACATTCACATACCGTGGAATGGTGGTGTTCATATAAATCTCATTTAGACCTCAAAGAATGGGGAGTTCCTGGCTGACATCTGAGATAACACTGAATGAATGGAATGAATGAGGGAAAGAGGGAATGAATGAATGAATGAATGACGGCATCAGGTTCTGTGAAGCTAGACTGGAGAATTTTAGAATTTTATATACTTCAATTCTTATAGAATAGTCTAGAAGAGTGATGTCTGAGTATCAGATACTCCAAAGTCTCCCCATTTTACTAGAAATACATCTTGATAGTACTTCTTGTACTTTAGCCCTAGATTTCTAGTTATTATGAGCCTGAAACATTGTCTCCTCTCTTGCTCTCATAACCTGCCTCCAAGCTGTCTGTAGATCCTAATGAGTCTGCCTTCAGAATATATCTAGAGGGAATTCCCTGGTAGTCCAGTGGTTAGGACACGGCACTTTCACTGCCATGGGCCCAGGTTCGATCCCTGGTTGGGAGAGCTAAGATCCATGCCGTGCGGCCAAAAAACCAAAAAACAAACAAACAAAAATATCTGTAATCTAACCACTTCTCACCAGCCCACTGCTAACCCCCTAGTCCAAGCCACCACTATCTCTTGCTGGGTTATTGCTGGAGCCTCTTCACTGGTCCCCGTGCTTCCACACTTGCCTTTCTTGGAATCTTCTCAACTCTTTTAAAAGTTGTTAGGTCATGCCACTCCTGCTCAAAACCTTTACCAGTTGTTTCTATACCTTAGCTATTGTAAATAATGCTGCTATGAATACGGGAGTGTAGATATCTCTTTGAGATAATGATTTGTTTCCTTTGGATATATATCTAGAAGTGGGATTGCTGAATCATATGATATTTCTATTTTTAATTTCTTGAGGGGGCCCCCATACTGTTTTCCATAGTGGCTGTACCAGTTGACATTGATGGATGTGTTAATTAACTCAATGGGGGAAATCTTTTCACAGTGTATATACGTATAGCAAATCATCACCCTGTACACTTTAAGTATCTTATAATTTTGTCAATTATACCTCAATACAGTCCTTTATGGCTTACAAAGCCCTAAGTAATGTGCCTACCCTCCCCCTGTCCATTCACCTTATCTCCTACTATGGTCCCACTGCTCTCTTCCCTTCAGCCACACTGGCTTCCTGGTTTTTCCTGCTGCAACTCAGGACATTACACTAGACATTCCTGCTGCCTGGAACATTCTTCCTCCAAAGAGATGCGTGGCCTGCTCCCTCGCTTTCCTCAATACTCTGCTCAAATGTCACTTTCTCCATGAAGGCTTCTCTGGCCACCCTTTACAACTGCAAAACTGCCCACCTCCTGAGACACTTCCCATTCTTCTTCCCTGCCTCATTTTTCTCTAAATAGACATCACTGTCTGACACAAGGTGTATTTCACTTAGTGGTTTTATTTATTGTCTGTCTCTGCCCAATAGAGTGAAAGCCTCATGGGAGCAGGGATTTTTGTCTAGTTTATCAGAAGTGTATCCCTAGCTCCGCTAACAGTACCTGACCCTGTAGTAAGTGCTCAATAAATAAATGAATTAATGCATTGGTCATTCTAACTCTGATTTGAGGCCATCGTTCCTTGCACATCTCAATTTATTTATAACCCTCTTAACACCAGCCCTATCCTGGAAGCAGATAGTGAGTGACATGTGAAGTAAATTGTGCCTGGAAAAACACAGTCCCTCTCAGAAGCCCTAGAGGCATTGCTAGGGCAACAGAGATTATGTTTCTAGCTAGTTTCCTCTCATCATTCATAAATCTAGAGCAGAGACTGGCAGAGAACAAGTTGACCCAGGCTGCGCAGCAGTTAGAAGGGGCCTTTGATAGGTCCCCCTGAGGAGTCCAATGACCCTATCTGAAAACCAACTGGACTCTGGCAAAACCCCCAGAATTCTGGGAAGCTCTGCCTCAACACAGGAAGCACAAATCCTCTTCTTCTGGGCCTGCTAACTGGCCTTTCCCCACAGAAAAGTCCGTCTCCATAAACAGCAACAACCTTTATGCCAAAACCAGACCAATGTCCCTGCATTGCTTGGATTATTTACGTTCATTGCTTATCCTTTGGTTTTGAGATTAAAACCATGATATTTTAGACTGGGCTTGCCTCTGTCCATGAAACACTATAATTATAACTTGGCTTTTTGTAATGCTTTCTGTAGAAATAGTCTCCGTGGGGGGCATTCTGCAATGGGTAAGCTAACCTTGCCTGCCCAATCTGGGTGCTAACACTGGGTGGACCAACCCAATCCCCAGCAACTCTTCTTTACTCTGACTCACCAAAACAATAGGAAGATTAGGCAAGAAGCCTTGCTGTCTCAACAGATCTCACTACCTGTTACAAACTGAATTGTAACCCCTCAGATTCATCTGTTGAAGTCCCAATGCCAATATCTTAAAATGTAACTGTATTTGGAGATACGGTCCTTAAGTAGGTGCTTAAGATGGAGCACCTAATCCAATATGACTGGTGTCTTTGTAAGAAGAAGAAGGGGTGAGTGCACAGAGAGATAACCACGTGGGGACGCAGGGAGAAAGAGGCAGTCTGCAAGCCAGGGAGAGAGGCCTCAGAGGGAACCAACCTTGCAGGCACCTTGATCTTGGACTTCCATCCTCTAGAACAGTGAGAAAATTAATTTCTGTTGTTAAAGCCACCCAGTCAATGTGATTTTATTATGGCAGCCCTAGCAAATGAATACATGAATTATTTCTCCTGTTCTATTTCTGTTCCTATCTGCTTTACCACACATCATGAAGTGTTGAAAATTCTGAAGATGTGTGTGTCTTCCTATGCAAAAGCACTTCTTAAATACCTGCTGCAAAGTTCTTGTAAATGCCTTGATAAATTACAGCCCACAACCAATTCCTATGGCAATGATGAGATGGTCTTAAAAATAAACTTCCGGGCTTCCCTGGTGGCGCAGTGGTTGAGAGTCCGCCTGCCGATGCAGGGGACACGGGTTCGTGCCCCGGTCCGGGAAGATCCCACATGCCGTGGAGCGGCTGGGCCCGTGAGCCATGGCCGCTGAGCCTGCGCGCCCAGAGCCTGTGTTCCGCAACGGGAGAGGCCACAGCAGTGAGAGGCCTGCGTACCGCAAAATAAATAAATAACTTCCATGGTGAGTAGGGAAAACCATGAAGTTGATTTGCAGGAGAAATCTGATCAGAATCTTGCTCTTAATTTGTTAGTGTACGAAGTTGGTTGAAAACCAAGAACGCTGATTCTTGTCATTTAAGCTCATTGAAATATATGAAGCAAAGCACAAATACATTACTTTACAGTGAGAGTTACTTCTTTCTAGTGGCTAAAATACTGCTAGTCCTTTATGAAGCATTCTCTTCCCACTCACAAATACTGGGGAAGACGTACTGGCAACAGGTGATCAGACTTGGGAGTGTGGCATCAGATCAGAGGAGAGTGGTGAATGGACAGTGGTAGAGGTGCTTTTCCAGGGCGTGGTCCCTGTGCCAGCAGAGCGTTCCTCACCAGGCACCAGAAAACTGATGCTCTCCAGAGAAGCACCTCTCTCACCTGGAGACTGCCAGGTATACACTTCCCACTTTGCATGCTCCAAGTTGACCCTGCTCTTTCTGTTCGCCTACTCTTTATCCAAAAAGGAGACAATTCAGTTGATTAGACTTTCTTTTTCTAACGACAAATCACGTTCGGGTTGGAGTTTTAGCTGTTCCCAAATTCTTGGAGCCCTCGTTTACGCACAGTTTCTTGCTTTACTCGTGTAGACATCAATCGTATCGATCGGATATGGATTTTATTAGATGAACACTGAGGACAGCCATTTTTCCAGGGTTTAGGGAGCACATTACTAGGATCTCACAAATGGACAATAATACCTGGTTTTCAGTAGGGAAAAAAAAAATGTCCTAGGCACCATTGTCTACTGTATCCCCTTCAATAATTCCCAAGCTGAGGCTGCCCCTTGCTGCTCTTTAACTTCCATGCCCAGTCGTGTCTGTGCTCTGCTTCTGGGGCAAGTTCCACTCATGGCACCTCGCATCCCTCTTAGCGAACAGGGCAATAGAAGTCACAGAAACTCCAGGTGCTCTGGTCAGGATTTGCTTGGTTGCCAGAAATACCCAAACTAGCTCGAATAAAAATAGGACTTCTTACATAGCTACACAGCCTTCGGGAGCTTGAAGGTATTAGACCCAAAGCTCACCCGGGCAAAGCAGCCCCAGTTTGGCTCCAGTGTCCTAGAGGGAGGAGCGGAGAATGGTGAGACAAGCAGGGGCTCTCCCAGGACTGCAGCTGATAGACCACAGCTTCCGTGAGAGCTTGTGTAAAACAAACTTCGAAGTTACTTGGCGGCCTAAGGAGAAAAGAAAATTGTTAAAATATATACTCTATGTGACTATTTTTTAAATTATAAAAAGCACTCTGCTTTGTCTCCGGGTGAAGGAGTATGTTTGACGGCACAGACCCCCCTCTGTTCATGTCTCCTGCTCTTTTTCAAGTAGCTGTTGGCAGATGGATTCGTAAGAGTCTCTTGAGAGCTCATGCAAGGAGTCGGTCCCTCCAGGTCTACGTTGCTCTCCTCTGGTCTTTCATCTCCATCCGCTCTGTGCCTCTCGGCCATGCTTTTCCCTCACACACTGTCTCCATCAGCTTGCGTTCTCAACTGCACATTCTTAAGTTTAACTTAGCACATGGCTGTAGCATCCATTTATTCAGCCTCAATATTTATTCCATATGATCTTTCAGTCACATTAGCAGTCTCTGTAAATCTCAGGTGAAGATTCTCCCGAGAGGGAGAATCTAATTGGTTGCAGGCCACCCAGCAGCTGAGTAGGTCTGGGTCAGGCGTCCACCCATGACGTGATCAGCAGTGAATGAAGAAGAAGGTGACCACTAGCTAGCTGTAGAGGGGGAGGCACAAGAAGCCAGGAAGGAGTGCTGGACATGGCAGCAGGAGATCAATATGTCCTCTGCTCCTGAGTCTCCCAACGCCCCTGAGAACAAACAGCCCTGAAAGCCAGGGCTTCTGAGGCCTCATCCAATACCACATCCACTGGAATATTTATAGTGAGTATACTAAAAGTAGAGCTTCTCCATCCAGAAATAGATCCACATATATGCTGTCATTTCATTTACAACAGAGGTGCCGCCGTACTGCAGTGGGAAAGGATGGCCTTTCCAAGAAACAGTACTGGAGCAATTGGATATCCATATTGGGGGCAGGGAGGGGGAGGATAAACCTTGACCGCTTCCTCATAGCACACTTAAAAGCTAACTTGAGACATGTCATAGATATAAATGTGAAAGGTACAATGATGAAGCTCCTAGAAGACACGTAGGAGAATATTTTCTTGACTTACGCTAGGCAAAGATTTCTTCAACAGTACACAAAAAAGCACAAAATGTGAAAGTTAAAAAAAATTTGTTTGATGATTTAGGTCTCAATAAATTAAGAACTTCTGTTTTTCACCATCAATATAGAAAATAGACAAGCCATAGAATGGGAGAAAATATTTGTAATACATAATATAATGCAGGACTCATATCAAGAATATATAAAGAACTCCTACAAATCAGTAAGAAAAAGACAATCAACCCAAAATAAAAATGAGTAAAAGAAAGGTACTTCTCTGGCTTCCCTGGTGGCGCAGTGGTTGAGAGTCCGCCTGCCGATGCAGGGGATACGGGTTCATGCCCAGGTCCGGGAAGATCCCACATGCCGCGGAGTGGCTGGGCCCGTGAGCCATGGCCGCTGAGCCTGCGCATCCAGAGCCTGTGCTCCACGGGAGAGGCCACAACAGTGAGAGGCCCACGTACCGCAAAAAAAAATAAAAAGGTACTCCTCAAAAAAAATGTATTCAGTTGTCCTATAAGCTTATGAAAAGCTTGGTCAACATTATTATTCACCAAGGAAATGCAAATTAAAACCACAATGATCATAAAGAGAAAGACAAATATCATATGATATCATTTATTTGTGGAATCTAAAAACAATTATATAAATGAACTTATTTACAAAGCAGAAACAGATTCACAGACTTAGAAAACACATTTGTGGTTACCAAAGGGGAAAGGGAGGATAAATTAGGATTTGGGGATTAGCAGATACAAACTACTATAAATAAAATAAATAAGCAACAAGGTCCTACTGTATAGCACAGGGAACTATATTCAGTAGCTTGTAATAAACTATAATGGAAAAGAAAAAATAAAAACCACAATGAGTTATCACTATATACCCACCAGAATGGCTAAAATTAAAGATTGAGACACCAAGCACTGGTAAGGATATTGAACAACTGGAACTCTTACACATGGCTGATGGAATCTCAGCCATTTTAGACGACTGGCAATAACCACAGAAGTTAAACTTACACCTACCCTAGAAGACAGCAATTCCACTCCTGGGTATATAACGAAGACAAGGGAGTGCTTGTGGCAACTAAAAGATAAATGCCAGTGTGTTCCTAGCAGCTTTATTTATAATGACCCAGTATTGAAGACAACCCACATGTCCATCAACTAGAGAATGGATCCATTCTGATATAGTCACATAAGGAATGCTATACCCAATTTAAAAAAGAAAAATCTACTGATGCAGGCAACAACATGAATGAATCTCACAACCATGTGGAGCAGAAGAAGCTACACACAAAAGAGAAATAGTGTTTGATTCCATTGATATGAGGTCCATAAGGATGCAAAGCTGTGAATTGTGGTAAAAAATCATATTAGTGGTAAACTCCAGTAGAGGGCCAGGTATGGACAGGCAAGGGGTGAAGGAACTTTCTGAGGTGCTGTAGATTTTTGTATCTTGATCTGAATGGTAGTTACATGAGTGTATACATGTAAGTAAAAAGTACTGAGCTTTACACTTAGGGTTGTACATTTTGTGCACTTTGATGTTAACTTAAATTTTGTACCTCAATAAGAAAATACATAAATTCTAAGTAAAAGATTAAATGGTGGAAACAATGATTCTTCTCATTGTTTGTCTTTTCTAGACTGTGTTTGAAGTCATAGTGAAATAAGGGGGTAGAAATAAATAGTATTGATACAGTAATGAATCATGAATAGTCTTTAAAATAATGGTGGCATTGACAATCACATGTACAAAAATCCATATATTTTCTCATAGGGAAATGGAAAATACTGCTCCTTTTTCAGTGTTCTGGGGTCTTAATTTTCTTCACAATATACTAGTTTTAACAATTAAACACACAGCACACTCTCTACCCTTAAAACATTCTGGAAATCGGTTAGATCAGGAAATGTGAAGCAGGGAAACAGTTTTTATCTTATCTAATCTGAAAAAGACAGACCAATGGATTTCTATAAAGAACAGAAAGGAATTGTTAATGCTATTGATATATAGTTAGGTGTGTGTGCAATGCGCCTCTGGAGGGCAAAGCAACCATAATACAAACACTTCCCACACTTGGCCACCTGCTTGCTAGGAAAACAGGAAACAACGTTGACATTAGGAAGATAAATCTTGCACGGAACGCTGCTCCAGACAAAATGGCAATAGAAGCAGCCACCAGACTGAATGGGAGACGAGGGGTGTTGTATATATTGAGATAAAGTCTAGGAAGCGTGAGGCTATATCTGAAAGCAATGTACAGAAAAGCAGAAATAAACTGGAGCAGATGGAAACACTTGGGTCTGAATGACAGCTTGCCTTCATCCTTGGTGCCCTCGTGCTAACCTCCCAGAAAATTAGATTTGCATCTGAGGGAAAAGTCCGCATAAGTTTCCTTAGCCATAATTTATTTTTTTAATAGTATTAGATAAGAAAATAATAAGACTATAAAGAGGGAAAGAATAGAATGGCAGGATGAAATAGAAAGAACTTTCCAAATATTTCCTGAAGGCCTGGTTCTACCACGAATGGGTTATATGGCCTTGTGTGAGTCCCCCAACTTTTCTGGACCTCAAGAGCTTTTGCTGCCCTAAAGTTTAGATCAAATCTGTAAAACGTCTCTGAAACAGAAAAAATTCACAGTTTGTGAATTCAATACAAAAGGTATTTAACTTTGGATAAATCCACCAAGTTTCTGACTCAAGATATATATTTGAATATAAACTAATATATACACACTAAAGATATATATATATATATATATATATATATATATATATATACATCTTTTGGATCGTGATTCAACTAGGCCAGGAAGACATTTGACACAATCTGCTAGGCTGAGTAAGTTTTAAAAAAATCTTTTCATCATCATAACTCCTTCTTTGTTTTAGCTGGGGACCAGCAGGAAGACATAAGGTTAAATGTTTTGACCACAGTTGACCTTGAAGGTGGTGGCTGGTCTTAATGGCCAATGATCACAACCTTCAACAGAGCTCATCAATATGAAGGAGAAGGGCAGATTCAACCTCACACTCTCTTCTAACACTTCTATATCTGACACTCTGCTCTTATCTTTTAACCTTTTTCTGCTTCTGGAATTTGTATTTAAAATCCTCAACCACAGTCACAAAACAGCATTTTAAAAAATATGATTCCCCCCAAACATGATCCATGGACAGCCAGCATCACAAAACCACTGGGTGGGGAGGTGGGGGATGTGGTCCTCATGAACATGCAGATTCCTGGGCCTAGGCCCAGAGTTTCTGAGTCGGAAACTGTGAATATGGGGCCTGGCACTGTGTGCTTTTGACAAACATCCTGAGTGATTCTAAAACACAGTGAATTTGAGAACCATTTATACAGCTTCCCAGCCTGAACAAAACTGAGGCTTCACTGTTAAATTTTAACAGCAACTAAAAAAAAAGATGGGAGGTGGGAGGTTAGAAGTTTAAATCATCATAGCTTTGGTTCTATAATATGGGGTATTATTTTTTTAAAGTGTTTTTTATGTGCTCAAGGCTCACCCGAGGATCTGGTTAAAATACAGATTCTGATTCAGTGGATCTAAGGTGGGTCGTCGTGTTCTACAGTTCCCGCAAGCTCCTGGGTGATGCTGGTGCTGGTGATTCACGGACCACACTTTGAGCAGGAAGGGTATAGAACTTTGAGATCCGCTCTGGAGCTGTGCTTCCGTCTCATAACTAAGGGATCTGGTCTCTGGCATTCTGTTAACCAGTAAAGCCTCTTGTCAACATGTCTGCATCTGGAACGTTATGGTAGTTGACTTGGGAACAGCCCTTCCAGGTGTTGACAGTACTCTAAAAATAGTGATTAGCACTTGGGGATTATCAGTTTTGGCTTCATGTCCCACTTTCACCACCTATTTCTTGTGTATGACGTTGGGCAGAAAACTTAATAACCTGTGCCTCGGTTTCTTCATCTGTAAAATGGGTACACTCCTGATGCCTAATCCTCTGAGCTGTTGGGAGAAACAGATGAGAAGAAAAGTAAAAACACTCTGAGCTACAAAGTGCAGCATGAGTATGGATGATGGAGAACTCCATCAGGCTCCAAAGTTCAACTTTCCAGTTGTGGGATTTTGAATGAATCCCTTAATCTCTCGGGGCTTTGGTTTCTTCATCTGTACAATAAACCTGTCTCAAGGAGTTGTTAGGAGAATTAAATCAGACACTGTGCAATGCAAGGCACGTAATATATTTGTTAAATGTTAGTTAAGATAATGTGTATTATTGTTTATTTCACTACTACAGGTATTTTAGTGCACTCTATTTTTTAAAGAAAATATGTAATACATTCATTAATCAGATTAATGAATCCTTGCTCCTAATGTGATAACCTTCCCTGGGTTTACCTAATGTCTAAACTCAATTAAAACATGAATCTCCTTATCATCTCACAGCAGTCAGAATGGCCATCATCAAAAATTCTACAAACAATAAATGCTGAAGAGGGTGTGGAGAAAAAGGAACCCTCTTGCACTGTTGGTGGGAATGTAAATTGATACAGCCACTATGGAGAACAGTATGGAGGTTCCTTAAAAAACTAAAACTAGAACTACCATATGACCCAGCAATCCCACTACTGGGCATATACCCTGAGAAAACCATAATTCAAAAAACGTCATGTACCACAATGTTCATTGCAGCTCTATTTACAATAGCCAGGACATGGAAGCAACCTAAGTGTCCATCGACAGATGAATGGATAAAGTAGATGTGGCACATGTATACAATGGAATATTACTCAGCCATAAAAAGAAACGAAATTGGGTTATTTGTACTGAGGTAGATGCACCTAGAGACTGTCATACAGAGTGAAGTAAGTCAGAAAGAGAAAAACAAATACTGTATACTAACACATATATATGGAATCTAAATAAATAAATAAATAAATGGTGAGAAGAACCTAGGGGCAAGATGGGAATAAAGATGCAGACCTACTATAGGATGGACTTGAGGATATGGGGAGGGGGAAGGGTAAGCTGTGACGAAGTGAGAGAGTGGCATGGACATATATACACTACCAAACGTAAGGTAGATAGCTAGTGGGAAGCAGCTGCATGGCACAGGGAGATCAGCTCGGTGCTTTGTGACCACCTAGAGGGGTGGGATAGTGAGGGTGGGAGGGAGGGAGACGCAAGAGGGAAGAGATATGGGGACATATGTATATGTATAACTGATGCACTTTGTTATAAAGCAGAAACTGACACATGATTGTAAAGCAATTATACTTTAATAAAGATGTTAAAAAAAGATAAAAACAAAAAAAAAAATCATGAATCTCCTGAAAAGACCATTAAGAGGGATCAATAATGGGAATTTGGGCAGAGGCGGTATTAAATTAAAATGAGGCCTTATGGGTGGGACCCTAATCCAACATGACTGGTGTCCTCATAAGAAGAAGAAGAGATACCAGTGGTGCGTGCTCAGAAGTACGGCCATGTGAGAGCGCATAGAGAAGACTGCCCTCTGCAAGCTAAGGAGAGAGGTCTCGGCAGATACCAATATTGTTGACACCTTGATCTTGGACTTCCAGCCTTGAGAACTGTGAGAAAATAAATTGTGCTCTTTAAGCCACCCAGTCTGTGGGATTTTGTTATAGTAGCCCTAGTCAACTAATACAGCAAGGAAACACTTGGGCAAAAGAAGCTTTTGTCATGAACAAACCACACCTCACAAATATGTTGCTATTTTTCAGCAGTGCCCCCGTTCCACATAATTTTTGCTATGTTCAGTAAAAATATTTAATGCGCAGCTAACATGTGTCATCTTCATACTTTCACATGAGTATGAATGACTCTATGAATATGGAGGGAGAAATCTTCGCCAGTCCTCTGTATGAGTTTTGATTCATACTCTGGTCTCCCTTCCTGTAGCAGGTATGAGGCTCCCACAGAGAAGCCACGCATGGGGGTGCCTCTAATACCTGGCAGGCCTGGGGTGTAACGGTCCCTCAAAGATGTCCACGTCCTAATTCCTATAAATATGGTAAAAGGGATCTTGCAGGTGTGATTAATTAAGGATCTGGAAATAGGGAGATTATCCAGGTGGGCACAATGTCATCCTAGGTGTCCTTAAAAGAGGGGAGCAGGAGGGTGAGAGTGAGGTGTAGGAGATGTGATGATGGAGGCAAAAATTAGGAGTCGTGTGAAAAAGGGGCCGCAAGCCAAGGGATGCAGGCAGCTTAAGCAAGTTGAGAACAGCCAAGCAAACAGATTCTTCCCTGAAGCAACTGGAAAGAACACAACCGTGCCAACACCTTGATTTTAGATTTCTGAACCCCAGCCCTGTGAGATAATACATTTGTATTGTTTTAAGCCACTAAGTCTGTGGTACTTTGTTACTGGCAGCAGCAGAAAAGTAACATAACAAGCTCCCACTCTGGTTTGCGGAGGTGACCAGATCCCAGGGAGCAGACCGTCTCTGCAGTGAGTGCGGTCCGGGGCTGAGAGACTCAGTGAGGGGCAGGGGAGGGAGGCCACCTGGAGGAGTGTTGATTCCACCCCTGCCTGCTAACAACTGTCCACAGCACAGCTGGGCAGTGTCAGCCCCCTGTTCCCTGTCCAGGTACCTCCCTGACCTGGGACAAGTCTCAGCACCCCAGTCTTTTCTGCCCTGCTCATGGGCACCAAACTGTCTGTGCCAGGTACTGGAGCAAGGTCTCGGGGGTCCCAGACGTACAGGTACTACTCATTTGGTTGCCGGTTCATAGGGTTCCTGAGGAAGGTGGTCTGGGTAGCTGGGGGCAGCGGAAGGACATTGAGGGGCCCAGGTAGCGGCTATGCAAAAATGTCGGTATTTCTGCATCTTTGACAGCCTCCCTCATGCGACCACCTGATAATACAACCTGGCCACGCTCCTCATGGGGCTTTGACCCGGGTTTCTCCCAGAGATGGATGCCCAGCCATAGGAGCAGGACAGATGGAGTGCCCAGCCTGCTGATTCTTAAGCTGGCAGCACAAGCCTTAATTAGCTACCCTTGGGTTGGACTCTGCCTCTGTTCAACAAGCTGTGGCCCTGGAGGTGGTGTCACATGGCACAGAACCTGGCTATTTCTGTGCAGGGACCCAGAAGCTTAGTGCAGTGCATAACCCTGACTATAGCCCTTTATGGGAGTGGATGGGGGTGGTGAGTTCCGAGCCCTCTCCTATCCCATGCACATCTGCTGACCTCCAACACCAACCTACAATGGCTTTTCTTGTCAACTGCCCATTGTCTTGATCAAAGATCCCATGTTGTAGGTTGCCCCCTGCCCTACTTGGACAGAGCACTAGTCTTTTCTCTCTAGTTGAGAGTAAAAATGAGAGGGGGGAGAGCCAGTATAATTTGGCTTCTTCAATCAAAAGAGACCTCGAGGAGAAGCCAGTGTTTCATGGTGATGTGTAACAGCACACACGCCTCGTGCAAATGCAGTCGGTGGGAACTCTTCCCTTGGGAAGAGTTTCCCAGGGAGGAGGAGAGAGGCAGGGTGAGGTGGGAGGTGCTTGGAGAGTAACCTCAGGCATCACTGTCTTTTTTCCAAGACTGCTGGTCCTCCAACTGTCCAGACTTCACATCCTGGGACAGTGCCAGGCATGGGACCACACGACTCAGTCAGCCTTTTTATTTAGTCCTTGACCACTGACCTAAGATCCCTCCCTACACCCCCCGCCCCGACTTATAGTCTCAATCTTCCATTTGCTTTAAATAGCTGTCAGGGATTGTGCAAAGAAGACTTCTCAGCCTTACATTTTCCTCCTCTTGGTAGCATTCTTATTATTCCAGTGATGTGGACAGCTACACTTCTCTGCAAAGTTCCAGAGTCTGACTCCTGCATGTCAGGGGTGACCCTCGCTCTACTGTTTAAACACCAGGCTCTGTTTTCTAGTAAAATCCAGGGTTCCGAGGGCATAAGTTCCTACCACGCTCCAAGCACTGCTATAGGAACCATCGGTTCCTAATATTCAAGACAGATGTATTTGTTAAGGGAATTCTAGAACATGTAACAAACTCAAGCATGTCCCAAACGTGACGGATGTTGATTTCTCCTTCACATACAGTTCACAGTGGGCATTGCTCACAAGTGGATGCCTCATCTAAGCAGAAATCTGAGGATCCAGTCTTCTTCACCTCGTGGCTCTGACAGGTTTAGCACGACGCTTTCCAGGTCTCTGTGGAGCGTGGAGGACGGCCTGTAGGGGCCTAGAGGACAGAGCAACTAATTCTATTGGGGGAGTGGTTTAACCACGTTAAATAAGAAAAACCAGAACCGTGTTGAATAATCATGATATTATTAGGTATCTTTTTTTGCTTCTTGAACTTGATGTCTAGGCTCCCAATGTTTTACTGTTAAGTATCTGTGGAGATGTCCCCTTTCTCCCACATTCAGAGAGTATCTCTGTAACCTTAGGTTTGCTTTTGAAGTAGATCCGTTGAATGGGGACCAGAGATGACTGGTTATGGGAGACAGCATGTGAGGCAAACAGGCAGCAGACAGGAGGCTGTTTCCTTCTTCCCAGGTGCACTCAGGAGGACCAGGACCAAGACCGTGGCAGGCACTGGGCCAGGGCTGGAGCCAGGACACATCTGTGGATCCCAGGGCTTGGAGAGGGGGTATGAGGGACTGTGGGTATCTTTATAGCTTCTACCTTGGGAGAGTTACCCCAAGTGTGCTTGGGAAGAAAGGAGGTGAGATGGATTAGAGGAGGAGGATAGTGGGCTCTGGTTGGGGACTGGCAGGACATCTAAGGTGACATAGTAAATAGCTAGTTGGAAATGTAAATCCGGAACTCAAATAAGGAATCAAGGATGGGCAGAGAGTGACATCAATGTATGTATTGTGTGGGCAGGTAGCAGTGAAAGTTGTGGCACGTAGAGAATGAAGTTGTTGCGTTTTTGTTTTTTGCGGGGTGGGGGGGGGGTCTGTTTGTTTTTTGGCTTGCGGGGTCTTAGTTCCCCGACCAGGGATTGAACCCCAGGCCCTGGAAGTGAAAGCACCCAGTCCTAACCGCTGGACCACCGGGGAATTCCCGGAAGCTGTTGTTTGGAGTGTGTTAGAGACACATACAAAAAGGAAAGATGTCCCTTAAGGGTCAACCCCTTGAAGATCAACACATTCCAGCATCTGGGAGGAAGGGAAGACAGGAAATCAGGCAAGGCAACAAGATAGATAACCCGTCTCTAGGCCAGCACGGGTGCAAAATGACCCTCCTCGGGCCAGAATTCATTCTGGACTCTGAGCTGCTCTGCTGTCCTGTGGTTCTTATTCTTCTCTGGAGGTTGTGTGGCTTTCCCTTGATTCCAAGGGGGCCTGGCCAAGAGCTTGAGATTATGTTTTCCTTATCTCCATATACATACTAGCAAAACCCGCCTTACTTGAAGTAACACAGGTAAGTGTACTCCTTTGCGTTCTTTACTACCAAGGAGTGAGGGGGCGTGTGTGTTTGTAGAGTGTGTCCTGTGTTGGAAAGATGAGGTGAGAAGTGAAAAGGCATAGAGGGCAGCAAAGCGGTGATGAGATTGGGAGGACTGAGAGGTGATAGGGTAGGAGAGTCTGGCCAACGGAGTAACGGAAATGGACAAACTCATCATTCCGGCTTCTTGACACATTTGTCTGGCACCAGAGCCGTGGCTTCCTGTGTCCCTCAGATTCCCTTTCTCTTAAATATATCACATAGGCAGAGAGGAGGGTACATATCCCTTCTATTTACATTACTGATCCATCATTGTATTTACTCAGAAAGTCAGCTCATCTTCTTCTAAAGAGCTGCTTTGTAGACCATATTGGTCAGGACTCCTGTTCAAAGGGGGAAGAAGCCCAGTTTGGACCAACCTCTGGCTTCTCCTGGCCTGTCAGTCACCTTCCCATGGACCTGCTGTCTCCTTGGGGCTGGGACCATGAGGGGGCGGCTCCTGCATCCACATCCTTGCAGCTTCACCTGCCCAGACCACAGAGACCCTTAGAGTGAGCACTGTACCCAGAATGGAGCTGTCCTATTTGCATCACACACGAGAGCCTTGAAAAAGGTTTGGGGCAGACCAGGCAAGCATGATAGGGGAGTTGCTGGGATCCACACACACACAGAGTGTCTGCCACATGAGCTGTGGGCCTGGCTCTGGATGTGACCAGCATAGCCGCCACTGCCAGGGACACCCCACCGTAGACTTGCAGCTTCCCTCTATCCCAGTAGGAGGCAGCATTGCCTCTCCTTGTCTGCTCAGCCCGGGCCTCTCCACAGGCTGTGATTCCAGGGTTCCGTCTCAGCAGGAACGGAATTGGAAAAGAAGATTTTATCTTCAGAAAACTCTCTCACCCCTCAAATGTCAAGACTCTCCAGGAGGAATCTAGATTTCCCTCCTCCTTTTAAGGTCTCAAATTTTAAAATGGAATCATAAAACAGAAGGAACCTTTGGAATTATATCACTTCCAACACTCTGGTTTAAAGATGAAGAAATAGAAAAAATAAAGAAATAGAAATACATGAAAAGAGGCAAAGAGATTCAAATATATATTTTAGTATTTGGTGGCTAATTGCTAAGTCATCTGAACCAAACATAAAGCAATCAAGGAGAGAGAAAAATAGCTAAATGAGGTATCGGTTCTCAGTTTCTAGAAGGTAGGAACTAAACTTTTAATAGAAAGACAACTTATAAAAAACACCCAAGTAAGCTTGAAGAAGAAACACTTGTACAATAATCTGGACAAGCACTGTGCACTAGAATAGCCGTGTCCCCCGCATCGGCAGGCGGACTCTCAACCACTGCGCCACCAGGGAAGCCCCACAGACATAATTTTAAAGTGGCTGCCAGAAAATTTTTGAAAGGTAAAAAGAAACAGGTGAAATTAATTTTAATAATACTTTAATATTTAACCCACATATCAAATATATTATTTCACCATGCAATCAATAAAACATTATGAATGGGATCTTTCGCAGTTTCTTTCTGTACTGAGTCTTTGAAAGCTGGTGTGTATTTTACCCTCAGAGCACCTCTCAGTTTGGACCAGTCACATTTCAAATACTCAGTAGCCACGTGCTGGTGGTTCCTGTATTGGACTGTGCAGGATTGAACACCAGGTTCATTCCAGACCTTGCAAAGCCTTCAGGACACACTGTGCGGACACCTGTGCTCACCCAGAGCCCTTCTGAGAAATGTTTTATCCAAATGGAGTATAATGGACTGATAACCTTTGATCAAAAGGAGCTTCCTGTTTCAAAATAACCTACTTTTAACTCCACCTCTCCTCCTCAGATAAAGTCCAGACGGACACATGATAATCTCATCCTTGTTATTCTTCAACAATGAGCTAGAGTGGACACGGTCAGGTCAACGTCCACGGGAGTTGGATGGAAGAGGCTGTCCTGCTCTCTCCCAGAGGGACGCCACACTCCATGCCACAGGAGGGATTCACACGCAATCAGCAAGCCTGCTGAGAACAAATGTGCTGAAAACACCAGGGGCAACTTTCACAGAGCCGCCCTTTCTTCATAGGGGGTGGTGGGAGAGGAAGCTGTCATCAGAGTGTGTTATGAGGACAAACAGAACACCTCGGGCAGATTGCTCCTTTGGACAAAAGCCAAATAAGCAAACTAGCTTTCAGGATTTCCAGACACTTTCACATGCTCAGGAATGGATAGCGGTTCCAAACCCAGCGTCAAAATGGAGAAGAGTCAAGGCCAACCTGGATGCCAGCAAGGAGTGGGTTAAGAGGCCCTCGAGGGCTTCCCTGGTGGCGCAGTGGTTGAGAATCCACCTGCCGATGCAGGGGACGCGGGTTCGTGCCCCGGTCTGGGAAGATCCCACATGCCGCGGAGCGGCTGGGCCCGTGAGCCATGGCCGCTGAGCCTGCGCGTCCGGAGCCTGTGCTCTGCAACGGGAGAGGCCACAACAGTGAGAGGCCCGTGTACCACAAAAAAAAAAAAGAGGACCCCGAGCCCCGCCTTCCCCAGTGGGGAGAGGGGTGCACATCAGTGTCTTTTGTGGGGAGTGGGCGGTTTGCACTCTGCTCTCCTCAGCAGACTTGGAGGTTTGTTGTTACTGTTGCCTGGCCCGGTCACAGGGCCCACGTCTGCGCACCCCCTAACCATCTCCCCTAGAGGCAGCTGCATTTCTGTCATCCTTGCAGTGGCCTCTGAGATTGAGGGTTTCTCACCAACCAGTGAGCAGAGCTTCAGGCAATCTTGACCCGGGCTCATCCTCACTGCATTGAAGTAAAATAAGCATCTGTCCTAAAAGGAGGCAGAGTCTTCCCTTTATAGGGAGTGCGCGCACCCTCCCCCAGAAGTCTGTGATGAGGGTATTTGTCATTCAGAGCCTCTCAGTCTTTTGTTCTAAAAATAATGACTGACAGCTACTGACCACTAACTACATTCTGCACTGGTTTCTTGTAGCAACTCATTTAATCCCCTTTCTAATAATATTAATTCCAACTCAATCTAAGTGCTTTACAAACCGCTAGGGCTGCTGTAACAATGTACCACAGACTGGGCAGACTAAACAGGGATTTTGTTTTCTCATTGTTCTGAAGGCTAGAAGTCCAAGATCAAGGTGTTGGCAGGCCTGATTCCACCTAAGGGTTTTTTTGTTGTTGTTTTGTTTTGTTTTTGGATTTTTGAAAATCTTTTTAGACATTTTATTTACTCTGATAGCCAAAAACTTACTTTCTACCCACTATTTTTCATATTTTTAGCTCCTAAAAATGTAATATAAAAGATTACTTTATCTTCAAGTGTATTTTTTAACATCTTTATTGAAGTATAATTGCTTTACAATGGTGTGTTAGTTTCTGCTTTATAACAAGGTGCATCAGTTATATATATATGTATGTCCCCATATCTCTTCCCTCTTGCGTCTCCCTCCCTCACACCCTCCTTATCCCACCCCTCTAGGTAGTCACAAAGCACTGAGCTGATCTCCCTGTGCTATGGGGCTGCTTCCCACTAGCTATCTATCTTACGTCTGGTAGTGTATATATGTCCATGCCACTCTCTCACTTCGTTCCAGCTTACCCTTCCCCCTCCCCATATCCTCAAGTCTATTCTCTAGTAGGTCTGCATCTTTATTCCCATCTTGCCCCTAGGTTCTTCTGACCATTGTTTTTTTTAGATTCCATATATATGTGTTAGCATACAGTATTTGTGTTTCTCTTTCTGACTTACTTCACTCTGTATGACAGTCTCTAGGTCCATCCACCTCACTACAAATAACTCAGTTTCATTCCTTTTTATGGCTAATATTTCATTGTATATATGTGCCACATCTTCTTTATCCATTCATCTGCCGATGGACATTTAGGTTGCTTCCATGTCCTGGCTATTGTAAATAGAGCTGCAATGAACATTTTGGTACATGACTCTTTGAATTACAGTTTTCTCAGGGTATATGCCCAGTAGTGGGATTGCTGGGTTTTGAGAGAGAGTCAGTTCCATGCCTGTCCCCCATTTTCTGGATGTTTGCTGGCAATCTTTCATGTTCCTTAGCTTGTAGAAGCATCACCCTGACCTCTGCCTTCATCTCCACATGCCACTGTTCCTGTGTATATCTGGGTCCAAATTTCCTCTTTTTATAAGGACACCAGTCATCCTAGATTAGGGCCCACCCTAAGGACCTCATCTTAACTAATTACATCTACAATGACCCTATTTCCTAATAAGGTCAATTTCTGAGGTATTAGGGGTTAGGACTTCAACATATCTTATTTAGGGGCACAATCCAAACCTATAACTCATACGTTAACTCATTTAGTCTTCTCAATGGCCCTCTGAGACATGTTCTTTGATAGTTTCTCTCCCGTTTGCAGAGGAGGGCACCCGAAGCACAGAGAGAGGAAATGACTTGCCAAGGTCACATGATATGTGTACAACACTGAGATAAGTACTGTTATTACCATCTTGAACTTAACACTTGAGGAAACAAAAGCATGCAAGGGTCACAAATCCCACCCCTGGTTACAGCTAGTCATTGGTAGAGCTGGAACTTGAACCCACTGCTACTTGGCTCCAGTAACCAAGTTGTTGACCACTCAGCTATACAACTTCTCTAAAATAAAATAAGACTTCCCAGAACTCAGGAAAGGCTAGTTTACCATTTCACACTTTCCAAAGTCTGCATAACGTTTTGGTGTGGGTGGTTATATATCATATTAGTGCTTGGAAAGGAACCGTGATGATATTTTGTACCAGTGGAACCAGGTGAGTATCAAGAAAGGGTAAAGGGACCTTGAAGGTTTGCAAGTGCTTGAGCCCCTATCCCAGCACTGCCCTGAACCACCCCAGGCTCTGCCATGGAACAGGAAGAGGATGGACAGGGCCATTCTGGGCTGCTTTGGTTAAAATAAAAGTGGGACGGGGAGTAAAAGGATTCGGGTTGCTGAAAGAGTCCCACAGATCTCCCCTTATTCCTTCTTCATTCCTGGAAGAAAGCGGGTCTCTTCTTACTCACTTATGAAGAAATGGGGGAGCCTGGCTCCTGACCAAGCAAACCAGTCTTGCTCTGAGTCATACTGTAATGATTTTTCTCTAAAAAAGTAAGTGAAGAGACACAGAAACTAGGAGTTGAGAGCTGAGTCTCATTAATGTCACAGTTGGGGTCCACATGGCCCTCAGGACTGGCTGTTCAACTCCTCCTTGAATTCTGAGAGGAATCCATTGAATTCCCTTCGCCCAACACGGCTACTTGTAATTGTTAGTGAAGAGCGCTTGAGTTGTCTTTTCAGTACGCTTGGCTTGAGTCCTGTATACTCATAAAAGTCGTATCACTACCTTTTATTTCATTGATTCTAAAAGATCATCTCCCAATTTAAAGAAGTGTCCTTTATTTAGTTCTTACAAACAAGACACCATACTCTAAATAGTAGTGTCTAAAATAAATCAAATTTATTTACACCCTTAGTGTAAATAATGCTCCCCAATGCTTAGTGTAAATAATGCTCCCCAAGGGCATTGATTTCATCTGTTTTGTTTACTTCTGTATCCTGAGCACCTAGCAAAATGCCTATTACTTAGTAGTATTCAATAATAATAATAATGAACAAAGAGCTATGTATAAATATTTTCTCCCATTTTAAACATGTGGTAACTTGCCATATATACTGTTCTGCATGTTGCTTTTTCTTCTTGAAACTTATTCATATACATTAGATACTGTCAACAGAGGGGCAGGAGGCAGGATTCGTTTAATGAAAGAGTTCTAAGCAGAAAAAAACAGCTCTCCATGAGTGCATTAGTGCACTAATCCCAGGAATCAGCCATCATCCAGCATGAATTAAACCCGCTGGGCAGGGCATGCCTGGTATGTGACACAGCCCCTCTTTGTTCTGTTTTTAAGTGAGATGGCCCACACAATAGCCTACATACAGAACCAGTTAAATTTTTAAATGTATATTTTGACCTGTGGAATCCTTTTATCTTCCTACGAAGCTAAACATGAGTGACTTACACATTATAGGCACTCAAATGTGTAGGGGGTGAATTAAAAGTTAAGGTCTACTAAAAAGTAGCTTATATTAATTTTTTTTTAGTTAAGGTGATTAAAACAACAATGAGATACCACTACGCATTTACTAGAGTGGCCAAAATTCTGAACACGGACAACACCAACTGCTGATGAGGTTGAGGAGCAATAGGAACTCTCATTCATTGCTGGTGGGAATGCAGAACAGTACAGCCACTTTGGAAGACAGCTTGGCATTATAAAACTAAACATATTCTTACCATACAATCTGTCAATCGTACTTTTGGTATTTACCCAAAGGAGATGAGAACTTATGTCCATACAAAAACCTGCACACAGATGTCTATAGCAACTTTATTCATAATTGTCAGAATTTGAAAGCCCCTAAGATGTCCTTCAGTAGGTGAATGGATAAATAAACTGTGTTACATCCAGATAAGGGAATATTATTCAGCACTAAAATGAAATGAGCTATCAAGCCATGGAAAGGTATAGAGGAAACTTAAATGCATATTTCTAAGTGAAAGAAGCCAATCTGAAAAGGCTACATACTATATGATTCCAACTATTTGACATTCTGGAAAAGGCAATGCTATGGAGACAATAAAAAGATCAGTGGTTGCCAGGGGTTGTGGTGGAAGGGGTGAGTGGGGGGATGAATAGGCAGAGCACAGAGGGTTTTTAGGGCAGTGATAAAACCACTCCGTCTGATACTATCATGGTGAATACGTGGAATTATATATTTGTCAAAACCACAGGATGCACAGCTATGGACTTTGCATGGTAATGATGTGTCTGTGTGGGTTTATCAATTATAACACACATACCGCTCTGGTGGGGGATGCAGATAATGGGGGAGACTCTGCATGTGTGGGGCAGGAGGTATGTGGGAAATCTCTGTACCTTCTGCTCACTTCTGCTGTGAACTTACAGCTGCTGCAAAAAATAAAACCTTTTTAAAAAATTCAACACATTTAAATTTGCTTTTAATGAGGTAGCCTTTGCAATAACATTGGGGTTCAGCACAATAGGCTACTTGTAAAATCATTTAGGTGATTTGTCCCCGGTGCCCACCTATCCATCAACTTCATGACCTAGGGCCACATTTTTCTCTCTGCAGAAGTGTACCACTTCTGTAAGAATCAGCTAATGCAAGAGCTCCGTTCCCAGATGGCAGGGTCAAAGTTTTCTTTTATGTCCAAGGACATCTTTGTTGCTTCCAAGTTTTGGCAATTACAGTATTGTAGGATAGAAAGTAGGATATAGGCAGAAATCTTGGAATCTAGAAGTGGCAACAGTGTGAGATGAATGGGTCATCAGAGATCAAAGGGGACCCCTTATTGGGGTTACTCTTATCATAGACTTGAGTTTCTTCAGAGCACTTACATCACCTCCTGAAATGTTCATGCCCATTAGTTTATTTATTCTCCATCTCCTCCCACTGGAATGTACACCCCATGAGAGCGGGACCTTCACCTTTCTTGTTCACAGCTCTATCTCCAGTGCCTAAAATAGGTCCTGGCCTGTGGTAGATTCTCAATGGTTATTTGTTGAATACATGAATAAATAAAAACAAAATGAAGGTGACTTTCGGCTTCATACCATTCCTGGTGTTTAGGAGTCATTCATTTTGGAAATGCTTCTGGAAATTACCTAAGAAATCTTTTTCCATATAGACAAGAGGGTCATTGAGAAAGGAACAGCCACCTGGGGTTCAGTGGAAAACTCTCTCTTAAAATGTAAAGTTTGATTTCAAGGGCCTCCTGCCTCTGAGTGTAGGGGTAGCAGGTGAAGGTGCTGTGCTGATGTCTTCAAAGATGTACAGGTGTGACATAGCTACATAATATTGCCTGAGAAAGAAAACTGGAAGTGGAGGAGGAAAGGGAAGAAATGGAGTTGCTGTCTCTAAGCTGAACCTGGTCACCTTTTTTGAGCACAGAGCCCTGGGATGTGAAGAAAAGGAGATAACAGTCATACACGCAGGTAGGTTATTACAGACTGTTGAGGAAAGTTCCCTGGGCTATCAGCCATGTGGCTGACAGGGTCTTGGTGCTCCGGTCAGGGTCAGGCCTGAGCCTCTGAGGTGGGAGAGGTGAGTTCAGGATATTGGTCCACCAGAGACCTCCTGGCTCCACATAATATCAATCGGTGAAATCTCTCCCAGAGATCTCTATCTCAATGCTAAGACCCAGCTCCACTCAACGACCAGCAAGCTGCAGTGCTGGACACCCTATGCCAAAAAACTAGCAAGACAACAACACAATACCACACATTAGCAGAGAGGCTGTCTAAAATCATAATAAGTTCACAGACACCCCAAAACACACACCGGACGTGGTCCTGCCAACCACTAATAGGAACATACATATCAATAACTACCTTAAATGTAAATGGATTAAATGCTCTGGCTGAATGGATACAAAAACAAGACCCGTATATATGCTGTCTACAAGAGACCCAATTCAGACCTAGGGACACATACAGACTGAAAGTGAGGGGTTGCTTAAAGATATTTCATGCAAATGGAAATCAAAAGAAAGCTAGAGTAGCAATTCTCCCATCAGACAAAATAGACTTTAAAATAAAGACTATTACAAGAGATAAAGAAGGGACACTACCTAATGATCAAGACATCAACCAAGAAGAAGATACAACAATTGTAAATATTTATGCACCCAACATAGGAACACCTCAATACATAAGACAAATGCTAACAGCCATAAAAGGGAAATCAACAGTAACGCAGTCAGAGTAGGGGAATTTAACACCCCATTTTCACCAATGGACAGATCATCCAAAATGAAAATAACTAAGGAAATACAACTTTAAATGAAATATTAAATAAGATGGACTTAATTGATATTTATAGGACATTCCATCCTAAAACAACAGAATGCACTTTCTTCTCAAGTGCTCATGCAATATTCTCCAGAATAGATCATATCTTGGGTCACAAATCAAGGCTTGGTAAATTTGAGAAAATTGAAATTGTATCAAGTATCTTTTCCAACCACAATGCTATGAGACTAGACATCAACTCCAGGAAAAAAACTGTAAAAAATACAAATACATGGAGGATAAACAATACCTACTAAGTAACCAAGACATCACTGAAGAAATCAAAGAGGAGATCAAAAATTTTCTAGGAACAAATGACAATGAAAACACGATGACCCAAAACCTATGGGATGCAGCAAAAGCAGTTCTAAGAAGGAAGTTTATAGCAATTCAATCTCACCTCAAGAAACAAGAAAAATCTCAAATAAACAACCTAGCCCATCGACAGATGAATGGATAAAGAAGATGTAGTACATATATACAATGGAATATTACTCAACCATAAAAAAGAACAATATTGGGTCATTTGTAGAGGTGTGGATGGATCTAGAGACTGTCATACAGAGTGAAGTAAGTCAGAAAGAGAAAAACAAATATTGTATATTAACACATATATGTGGAACCTAGAAAAATGGTACAGATGAACCGGTTTGCAGGGCAGAAATAGAGACACAGATGTAGAGAACAAATGTATGGACGCCTAGGGGGGAAACTGGTACGGGGAGTGGTGGTGGTGGGATGAATTGGGAGATTGGGATTGACATATATACACTAATATGTATAAAATAGGTAACTAATAAGAACCTGCTGTATAATATAATATAATTAATTAATTAATTAATTAAATTTAATAGAAAAAACACAACCTAACCTTACACCTAAAGCAATTGGAGAAAGAAGAACAAAAAAATACCCAAAGTTAGCAGAAGGAAAGAAATCATAAAGATCAGATCAGAAATAAATGAAAAAGAAATGAAGGAAACAGTAGCAAAGATTAATAAAACTAAAAGCTGGTTCTTTGAGAAGGCAAACAAAATTGGTCAACCATTAGCTAGACTCATCAAGAAAAAAAGGGAGAAGACTCAAATCAATAGAATTAGAAATGAAAAAGGAGAAGTAACAACTGACACTGCAGAAATACAAAGGATCATGAGAGATTACAAACAACTCTATGCCAATAAAATGGACAATCTGGAAGAAATGGACAAATTCTTAGAAAAGCACAACCTTCTGAAACTGAACCAGGAAGAAATAGAAAATATAAACAGACAAATCACAAGCCCTGAAACTGAAACTGTGATTAAAAATCTTCCAACAAACAAAAGCCCAGGACCAGATGCCTTCACAGGCAAATTCTACCAAACATTTAGAGAAGAGTTAACACCTATCCTTCTCCAACTCTTCCAAACTATAGCAGAGGGAGGAACACTTCCAAACTCATTCTACGTGGCGACCATCACCCTGATACCAAAACCAGACAAAAATGTCACACAAAAAGAAAATTACAGGCCAATATCACTGATGAACGTAGATACAAAAATCCTCAACAAAATACTAGCAAACAGAATCCAACAGCACATTAAAAGGATCATACACCATGATCGAGTGGGGTTTATCCCAGGAATGCAAGGATTCTTCAACATATGCAAATCAATCAGTGTGATACACCGTATTAACAAATTGAAGGAGAAAAACCGTATGATCATCTCAATAGATGCAGAAAAAGCTTTTGACAAAATTCAACACCCATTTATGATAAAAACCCTCCAGAAGGTAGGCATAGAGGAAACTTACCTCAACATAGTAAAGGCCATATATGACAAACTGACAGCCAACATTGTTCTCAATGGTGAAAAACTGAAAGCATTTCCACTAAGATCAGGAACAAGACAAGGTTGCCCACTCTCACCACTATAGAAATAAAAGGATTCCAAATTGGAAAAGAAGATGTAAAAGTGTCATTGTTTGCAGAAGACATGATACTATTCATAGAGAATCCTAAATATGCTCCCAGAAAACTACTAGGACTAATCAATGAATTTGGTAAAGTATCAGGATACAAAATTAATGCACAGAATTCTCTTGCATTCCTATACACTAACAATGAAAAATCTGAAAGAGAAATTAAGGAAACACTCCCATTTACCACTGCAACAAAAAGAAAAAAATACCAAGGAATAAACCTACCTAAGGAGACAAAAAACCTGTATGCAGAAAACTAGAAGACACTGATGAAAGAAATTAAAGATGATACAACAGATGGAGAGATATACCCTGTTCTTAGATTGGAAGAATCAACATTGTGAAAATGACTATAATACCCAAAGCAACCTACAGATTCAATGCAATCCCTATCAAACTACCACTGGCATTTTTCACAGAACTAGAACAAAAAATTTCACAATTTGTATCGAAACACAAAGGACCCCAAAAAGACAACGCAATCTTGAGAAAGAAAAACGGAGCTGGGGGAATCAGGTGCCCGGACTTCAGACTATACTACAAAGCTACAGTAATCAAGACAGCATGGTACTGGCCCCAAAATAGAAATATATATCAATGAAACAGGATAGAAAGCCCAGAGATAAGCTCACACACATATGGTCACCTTATCTTTGATAAAGGAGGCAAGAATATACAATGGAGAAAAGACAGCCTCTTCAATAAGTGGTACTGGGAAAACTGGACAGCTGCATGTAAAGAATCAAATTAGAACACTCCCTAACACCATATACAAAAATAAACTCAGAATGGATTAAAGACCTACATGTAAGGACAGGCACTATAAAACTCTTAGAGGAAAACAGAGGAAGAACACTCTTTGACATAAATCACAGCAAGATCCTTTTTGACCCACTTCTTAGAGAAATGGGAATAAAAACAAAAATAAACAAATGGGACCTAGCGAAACTTAAAAGCTATTGCACAACAAAGGAAACCATAAACAAGACGAAAATACAACCCTCAGAATAGGAGTAAATATTTGCAAACGAAGCAACTGACAAAGATTAATCTCCAAAATATACAAGCAGCTCATGCAGCTCAATATCAAAAAAACAAACAACCCAATCCAAAAACGGGCAGAAGATGTAAATAGACGTTTCTCTAAAGAAGATATATGGATTGCCAACAAACACAGGAAAGGTGCTCAACATCACTAATCAGAGAAATGCGAATCAAAACTACAACGAGGTATCACCTCACACCGGTCAGAATGGCCATCATCAAAAAATCTACAAACAATAAATGCTGGAGAGGGTGTGGAGAAAACGGAACCCTCTTGCACTGTTGCTGGGAATGTAAATTAATACAGCCACTATGAAGAACAGTATGGAGGTTCCTTAAAAAACTAAAAATAGAACTAGAATTTGACCCAGCAATCCCACTACTGGGCATATACCCTGAGAAAACCATAATTCAAAAAGAGTCATGTACCACAATGTTCATTGCAGCACTATTTCTAGTAACCAGGACATGGAAGCAAACTAAGTGTCCATCAACAAATGAATGGATAAAGAAGATGTGGCTGGAATATTATTCAGCCGTAAAAAGAAATGGAATTGAGTTATTTGTGTGAGGTGAATGGACTTAGAGTCTGTCATACGGAGTGAAGTAAGTCAGAAAGAGAAAAACAAATACCGGATGCTAACACATATATATGGAATCTAAAAAAAAGGAAAAAAAGGTTCTGAGGAACGTAGGGGCAGGGCAGGAATAAAGATGCAGACTTAGTGAATGGACTTGAGGACATGGGGAAGGGTAAGGGTAAGCTGGGACGAAGTGAGAGAGCGGCATGGCCATATATACAGTACCAAATGTAAAATAGATAGCTAGTGGGAAGCAGCTGCATAGCACAGGGAGATCAGCTTGGTGCTTTGTGACCACCTAGAGGGGTAGGATAGGGAGGCTGGGAGGGAGACGCAAGAGGGAAGGGATATGGGAACATATGTATATGTATAGCTGATTCACTTTGTTATAAAGCAGAAACTAACACACCATTGTAAAGCAATTATACTCCAATAAAGACATTAAAAATAAAAACAAATAACTAAATAAAATATAAAGTTACAACCCAGTTCGGTAGAGCTTGACTTCAGGTATCTCTGCATTGTTTAGGCTTTCACTCTCACGCTTCTCAAAGTCCTTCTGTCCATTACCCCATTTCAATGTCACACTCGTAGGTTCAGGATTTTGTTTTGGCAGCACCCCACATCTGGATTAGTTATCAACTACTGAGTAAAACAATACCTCAGAATTTAGTTTGGCTTAAAACAATTGTGGAACAATGGAAAATATATAGAGTCATCTTTATCCACAGTTCCTGGCACACAGCTTCTTAGACCCTTGGAATTTCTACAAGGATGTGTCTATTTTTTTTTTTTTTTTTTCTGCTTTCGGGATCTTAGTTCTCCGACCAGGTATTGAACCTGGGCGACCGCAGTGAGGGCACCAAGTCTGGACAGACAGGTAATTCCCCAAGAGTGTCTTTTATATGCTAATGAGATGACTGGTGGCCTGGGACCCCTAGGTAGCTTCAGGGTGGGGCTGGTGGCCAGAAAGACTAAGGCATGGTTAGAGGGTTGGAAATTTCAGCCCCACCCCCTCAATCATTTCCCAGCCCCTCCCTGGCCCTCAGAGGGGAGAGGGGCTGGAGGTTGAGTTCAATCACTAACAACAAATGATTTGATCCAGCATTCTTATGTAATGTCACCTTTGTCAAAATCCTAAACAACAAGGTTCAGAAAGGTTCTGGCTTGGTGAACACATCAAGGTGCTGGGAGGGTGGTGCCCCCAGTGAGGGCATGGAAGCTCCACCCGCTTTTTCCATATCTTGCCCTGTGCATCTCTTCCATCTGGCTGCTCCTGAGTTGTATTCTTTGCAAAAAACTGGTAAAGAGACGTAAAGTGTTTCCTCAGTTCTGTGAGCTATTCTAGCAAATTTTATTATCTCACAGTTTCTGTGAATAAGGAATTTGGGAGCAGCTTCACTGGATGGTTCTAGGTTAGAGTCTTTCTGGGAGGTTGCAATCAAGAAGTCTCGGAAGGCTACCGTCATCAGAAGGCTTGAGTGAGTGGGCCAGGAAGATTTATTTCCAAAGTAAACTGCCAAGTTGGTGCTGGCTGTGGCCAGGAGGACTTGGTTCCTCACCTCTGGGGCCTCTCCTGGGGGCTGCTCAGGACATGATGGCTTCCCCCACAGCAAATGCACCCCAAGAAAGCAAGATGAAAGATATCATGTGTTTTCTGTCTTAGCCTCCTAAGTCATACCCTGTCATTTCCACAAAGTCCTCTTGGTCACCCAGGTTGGCCCCAAGGATTATAGAAGGAAACTACCACATAAGAACATAAATAACAGGACAGCCGTCTCGGAGACTGAAACACAGTGTTCAAATATATTTTTCAAATAAATTAATGAATGATTTAATCATCTCCAAGTCCTCTAAACTCAGTCCATTTGGACCTAGTGTTTAGCATGAGAGCTCAGGCTTCTGGCAGCATGAAACTTTTTATTGGCTTTTGTGTTTTCACTCTGGAGGAGCTCAAATGATCTGCTTTCATTGTGTCTCAAGTCTTAAAACGGGGGTTGTAAAATCACCATGAAATTAAATAATTTTAGAGCCATGAAGAATGTTCACTATTAAAATTCTCCCACGGGGCCAGCCCCAGGCAAAATTGTGAAGCGAGAGGAACTTGGCTTTTCTACCCCAATTCTACAAATCTCCACAAACCCTCCACCCACAACCATTACCTAAGTAACACATGCAATATCCAGCTCCATGGACAGACATGTATTTTGCAGGGTTTGCTTGAGGAAGAACCAGTTAAAAATCGTAATACTGTATCACTGCACATTTTAGTAAATTCAATAAGACCAATTCTTCCCCTGGCTTTGAAACACATCGCTCAGTCAAAGTTGAGCATCTGATAAAATTATTGGCTTACAACTAGGAGTTGAGGCATATGGAAATCCTTAACACTAGGAAAGTTCATCGTGGGGAGATAATCAATGTCTAGATCTCCCTAAGGTGCGGCAGATTCCTGCACCCCATCTCAAGCTCACTCGAAGAACACATGCATTGAGTGGAAAGATAGAGTTCACTTATCTGTTCATTTAACAAATCTTCTCTGAGCCACATATTGTTCTAGGTGCCAGGTTACTCTCACTTCCAGTCTTTGCTCAGATCTCCTTTCAGTGAAGACTAGTCTGACCGTTATATTTTAAATTGCAATTTAAATTGCAGATTTCTTGTATCTTTTACCCTGCTCTATGCTTTCTTGTTTCATAACATGTGCTACCTGCTAACATCCTATAATTTATTCTTTTTAAATTTTATATTGGACTATGGTTGACTAACAATGTTGTGTTAGTTTCAGGTGCACAGCCAAGTGATTCAGTTATACATATCCATGTATCTATTCTTTTTCAAGTTCTTTTCCCATTGAGGTTATTACAGAATATTGAGCAGAGTTCCCTGTGCTATACAGTAGGTCCTTGTTGGTTATCTGTTCTAAATACAGCAGTGTGTACATGTCAATCCCAAACTCCCAATCTATCCCCCCCCCCCCCCCTTCTCCCCTTATAATTTACATCTTTATTGCTTTTTTTTTTTTTTTTTTGCGGTACGCGGGCCTCTCACTGTTGTGGCCTCTCCCGTTGCGGAGCACAGGCTCCGGACGCGCAGGCTCAGCGGCCATGGCTCACGGGCCCAGCCGCTCCGCGGCATGTGGGATCTTCCCGGACCGGGGCACGAACCCGCGTCCCCTGCATCGGCAGGCGGACTCTCAACCACTGCGCCACCAGGGAAGCCCTATTGCTTTTTATTTGTATCTTTCTCCCCCATCCTGACTCGATGCTGGAAGTTCAGCTCCAGAAAGCAGGAATCTTAATCCATTTTGTTCACTGATACAGGGCCTGCCTCATAATAGGTACTGAAAAGTTGGTGAGTGAACAGAACGAGGCCTGGGGGTACAAGAGTGAATAAAACAGAGGCAGTTCTCTGCCTTCTGCAAACTTAACCGGCTGCCCCACTCTCTCCATCCATAAACAGAGCTGCGATTCACTGGGTTTAATCTAGCAATGATGGATTTAACACATGGTCCTGAACTTTCTGCTGTTTTCTGCAGATGCCCCAGGCAATCTGTGGCTTCTCCTTTCCAGAGAAGCCTAAGTGCCTTGGCTGCAAAACCTACATCCTCCAGGTCACTCCAGATTCTAATTTCACACTTGTTCTTAGGAAAATAGAGTTTGCCCTTCAAATGTAAAATGTTCCAGAGCTCCAGCCCTGTTTCCCGAACTCTCTGCGTGGCAGTACTTCTGGGCTTAAGGAAGAAAACCTGCTTGTTTTTACTCTCAAATCATTCAAAACAGGGTTACAAAGCTACACTCTTTTGTCAGTAAAGTTAAGATTATCACCCGTCCCTTTCCAAACTATGAAAAAGACAATGCCCGTTCCTCACCAAAAAGCCACATTAAAGGCAAGAACATTCCAGTGACAGTTTAATAAAAAGCAGACCATGCCAAAAGGAAGCATACAGAGAATGACAACTGGAATTAAACAAGGGGGCCAAGAGAGGCCAGATTAAGATTCTTAGTGAGCATGTCAACAACAGGCATGTTTTAAGGCGGGTTTTCATTAAAGTCCATGAAAATGGTAACTGGCTTAAGTAACATCCATGACCTTTCAACAGAGATAATTACATTAGTGTATGTGATACAGATTAGACATGAGGAAGTATTTTTCCAGGTAGAAAAGAAAATGAGAACAGAAAGCATTATATATGGAAACCAACTGGGCAGAAAAACAGAGGAAAAAAAGAGAGGATATGAGTAAAAGAGGAAAGATGCTGAAACCAGCAACGAAGGGCTGTCTCAGGAATTTAAAGGAGTGTTTTGGTGGGAGGGTGGGAGCAGAGAGGGACACACACACACACACACACACAAACCTTTGCGGCTTTTGTTCCTTTTGCTGAAGAAAGAAAGGCCAGTAGTATGTGGTCCTGCAAACCTGGGACAGAATTATAACAACCCCGATCCTCTAGAGCTCAGTCCAGTAAGGTAGCCACCAGCCACATGTGCTGTTTAGAATTAACTAAAATTAATGGAAATGAAATCAAATTTAGTTTCTCAGTCATATCAGCCACATTTCAAGGGCTCAGTTGCCACATGTGACACAGCACAGTGCGGATAGTGATAGTCTCCATCACTCCAGAAAGTTCTCTAGGGCAGCACTGCTATAGAGCTTGATAGTGAAAAAGCAAATACATGTCAATACCTATACCAGCTTCACCTATTATTCTCTTATCCCCCTAAAGAGAGGCAGACTCGTAATGTTGCAGTTGGCAAGGACCTTGGCAACCTAGGTCGAAATTCTTCTTACTGCTCCTAAACCTTTTTTTTTTTTAATAAATGAGGCCCTGGGAGGTTAGTTTAAGCCATTTATTGAACATATATTTATAAAGATGCCAGAGACACTAAAGTGAATAAAACATAGTCCAAAACCTCTAGATGCTCACATCTAAGAAAATGTCAGAATAATGGACATGAAAGAAACTAATTGTATCAAGTTGGTGAATATTATAATAGAGGTGTGTATAAGGTGCTGTAACAGATGGATTTTCTAAAAACAGCCACGGCAGTATTTTCAGTTCCACATACCTTTCCAGAACGCTCTCTCCCCCATCAAGAGGCAGAATCAATTTCCCCACCCTCTCCAACCTAGGTGAGCTCATGACTGCTCTGCAGGATACAGTATGGCAGAAGTGATGCTATGTAACTTCCAAGACTGCTAGATCATATAAAGAATACAGCTTCTTCCTGGCTCTCTCTCTCTCTCTGTACACCTCTGGAGCCCTGAACCACCTTGTAAAAAGTCCAGCCACCTTGAAGTTGCAATATGGGGAAACAGCAGAGATATAGAAAAAGATGCCAAGGAAACCCCACTGTTCCACCCCACAGATGTTTGGCCCTTTCCATCAACCACCAGCCAGGTGAGTGAACAAGTCATCAGATGATCCCAGCCCCACCATCAAGCCTTCCAACTGAGGCAGGGACAAGCCACCCCGCTGTGCCGTGTACAAATTCCACGGAATCCAGGAATATAATAAACGGTTATTTTCACCACTAAGTTTTGGAGTAGATTGTTACACAGATATACTGAGTGAAACAGTCACTCTGCGAGAATGGAATTCTTCACTCTATTTAGGGAAGTCAAATAAGATTGTCCAGAGCTGCTGACATTTGAGCTCAATCCTGAAGGAAGATGCATGAACAATATGGGATGAACAATAAAGGGATATTCTTCCAGACACAGAATCAACTGTGCAAAATGCAGGAGCCAGAGATCAAGTCTGCAAACTGTTAACAGTCAGGTACAGCTGGAGTGTGGGAAGCTGTGCTCGAGGTAGGAGTTTCATTCATTCATTCTCTTATTCATTCATCCAATAAATACATATTGAGCCCATGGTGTCTGGTACCCAACTCATGTATCACTGAGGACTGCTTTTGACTGCAAATCCCCCCTCCAAAAAAGTGGTTTCAACACTAAGGAACTATTGTTTACTTAATGAGAAAATCAGAGGTTGCCAAGGCAGGCAGCATCAGGTAATGCAATGCAGAGCCACGGAAAGACATGGAAAGGTTGCAGGCAGCACACTGATTTTTTTCAGAAACACAGTGGGAAACAAAGGAGAGGGAAAGAAGGGGAAGCAGAGTGTAGTAATTTCCACATCACACCTTCACAAAAGTCACTCTTACACACTCACACACATACACACACACAATCATATAATTATTATTTAATTCAATAAGAATAATAGGACACATTAGAAAACTCTGGTGTTGTATGGGAGATGGATTGGCTGCGACCAAGTCAGAAGCAGGAAGACTAGACTTGTCAAAAAAAATCCACCTTAAACAGACATTTCTCCAAAGAAGACATACAGATGGCCAAGAGGCACATGAAAAGATGTTCAACATCACTAATTATTAGAGAAATGTAAATCAAAACTACAATGAGGTATCACCTCACACTGGTCTGAATGGCCATCATTAAAATGTCTATAAGTAACTGCTGGAGAGGGTGACGAGAAAAGGGAACCCTCCTACACTGCTGGTAAGAATGTAAATTGGTGCAGCCATTATGGAAAAGAGTATGGAGCTTCCTTAAAAAACTAAAAATAGAGTTACCGTATGATCCAGCAATCCCAATCCTGAGCATATATTTGGAGAAAACCATAATTCTAAAAGATACATGCACCCCAATATTCATAGCAGCTCTATTTACAATAGCCAAGACCTGGAAGCAACCTAAATGTCCATCAACAGATGAATGGATAAAGAAGATGTGATACATATATACAATGGAATATTACTCAGCCATAAAAAGAACAAAATAATGCCATTTGCAGCAACATGGATGGACACAGAGATTATCGTACTAAGAGAAGTAAGTCAGACAGAGAAAGACAAATATCATATGATATCACTTATATATGAAATCTAACAAAAAAGATACAAAAAAATGATACAAATGAAATTATTTACAAGACAGAAATAGACTCACAGACATAGAAAACAAATTTATGGTTACCAAAGGGGGAAGGGGGGAGGGACAAATTAGGAGTTTAGCATTGAAATATACACACTACTATATACGGAGTAGATAACCAACAAGGACCTACTGTATAGCAGAGGGAACTATACTCAGTATCTTGTAATAACCTATAGGGGAAAGAATCTGAAAAAGAATATACATATATATATATATATATGTATATACATATGTATGTATAGCTGAATCACTTTCCTGTACACCTGAAACTAACACAACATTGTAAATCAACTATATTTCAATACAAAATTTTTTTAAAACACAAAAAATCCACCTTAGTTTTAAAGCAAACTTGAAGCCAAGTTTGAAGAACCTACTTCATTATTATATGATCTACAGAAGCATGAAAATTGCCTTCTCCAGAATTCCTTTCGATTTAAATATTTCCTATAACCAAAGCAATAGAGAAAGAGGCAGAAGTAAATTTCTTTAGATTCAAAGAACTTTCCAGTGCATTAAAGAGGAACAAAGGAACTTTGTAACACAAAGAGTGCCAGCTCCAGAGAGGAGGCCCGCCCCCTCCCGTACCAACTGCTCACCTTCCCCCAGCACGGGAGGGTAAAATGCTACTCATTTTTCACCGAACTGCCAAAGCACATTTTCTCTCCACCAAGCTCAGTCCTGAGCTTGATAGATAGAAAGTGTTCACATAAGAAATGGCTCTGAGGTGTTCTAAAATAGTGATTAAGCGGCATACACAATTGCTCTAGCCAAAAGGGTCTCTAATCATTTTTCTGCGGATGAGAAATAAGACACAATTACCCAAAGGCTTCTCAGTGTTGGTGTTCAAAGGGCATATTGAGAGTGTAATTACAGTGGAAGGCTAGACTAAACATAAAAGTAAACTGGCTCATTCTTCTAGGAAAAGTTACCTTTTTGCTGAAAAATGAATCTGACTGCTAGGTCTTGCTTTGCTCCCAAATCAGTGTTCAACCAGGAGATTGGAAGTATCTACAGGGATGAAAAAGGAACATGTGTGAGTGCTGGGTGTATACGGATGGAAGGGAATGGGCACAGCTTTTTGCTGAGGGTGGAGAAGGAGGTGAAGGATCGTACGTAAGAAGTGAAATCTCCCTGCCAGCTGCTCTTGTCCCTGAGTTGCCCCAGCCAGGTGTAGCTCTGGGTGACTCCAGCACAGCAGTGTGGGGCCCACCTAAGACAGGCAAGTAAGCATCAACCCAGCTGCCCAGGGTTCTTGGTGTCCTGCAGAAGCCACTGGAGCCACACTCTGCCCCTCCTGCAGGCTCCCCAGTCATCCCCTGCATTCAAGCCATGCCCCTCGAAGGAAGGAGCCACTCAGCCCGGGCAGGGTGGTGGCACATGTTAGAGACTGACCTGTTTGGTTGGGGAAAAAGGGGAATGGGAGAGAGGAGTGACTGGGAAACTGCAACTCCTCCACCCCAAGGTCTAACCCTCCCGCCCTCTCTCACAGGTATGAATAGTGATGGTTCACGTGTCATCTTGGCTAAGCCACCCTACTCAGATATTTGGTCAAACATTGTTCCCAATGTTTCTGTGAAGGTATTTTTAGATTAACGTTTAAGACAGCAGATTTTGAGTAAAGCAGATTATCCTCCATAATGTGGTGGGCCTAATCCAATCAGCCGAAGGCCTTAATAGAACAAAGATTGACCTCCCCTGAAGAAGAGGGAGTTCCACCAACAGACCTCCTTTGGACTCAAGCTGCAATTCCTTCCTGGGTCTCCAGCCTGCCAGCCCACCCTACAGATTTTGAACTTGCCAGCCTTCACTGTTGACTATCGTGTGAACGAATTCCTTACAATTTTTCCTCTTTTCCTCTCTCTCTGTCATGCTGGAGGGAAGCAAGCTGCCATGTATGACCAGCCTGACGGAGAACCCCATTAGACTAGGAACTGCTATCCCCAGCCAATATCCAGTGAAGTTCTGAGACTTGTCAACAGGCATAGGACTTAGCTTGAAAATGAATATTCTGTAGCCTGCCAACGGTGACCTGAGCGAGCTTAGAAGCAGGTCATCTTGTAGTCAAGCCTTCAGCAGCCCCAGCTTAAATGCAACCTCATCGGAGATCCTGAGCAAGAGGCTCTCAGCTGAGTGACACCCAAACTCCTGACCCATAGAAACTGAAATACTGGATATTTGTTGTTTTAAGCTGTTAAGTTTTGGGGTAATTTGTTACACAGCGATAGATAACTAATACACTGCTGAAGAAAGTACAGCCACTTGGAGGGCAATTCGGCAACATCTAGTAGGGCAGACAAGCCTTCGAACCAGAAATTCTAATCCTGGGTATTGTGGTAAACATTTATTATGCTTTTTAGCCACCAAATACCCTTTGAAAACTGTCCTCCATTTGAGGGATTTCCCACCTTTAGCTCCATCTCCACGGGGCAGAACCTCGTGCTGCCTCTTTCTCAGCCCCCCTTACTGCTAAAGCATAGGAATATGACACAGGCTTCACCATTTAGATACACTGATGTGAACCTATGATTTAGAAGAGAATAGGGTGGAAATGATTCTGGCAAGGGGGAACCACAGGATGCTGGCCTTTCAGAGGCAGTAGACATGGAGTTCCCAGTGAAGAGCCATGCCTGGCACCATGGTGAGAACGGCAGTGCCCCTGCTAGAAGCCTCAGCAACTCCTCTCCCCTGGGGCAATCTGACAGTGTTGGTGGATATTTTCCCTCACTATGAGCTTCCAAATCTGCTTCTCTGCCCTTTCTGGAGATTCTGTTTGAGTTAGAATCCTCTAATATATCCTTTTTACATGTGCCTAAGCCAACTAGAGCAGAGTCTATTTTTTGCTACTAAGACCCCAAAAGAGTTCAAAGAACTGTTGGGTTGAAGGCCTTAGTTCCTCACTGGCTGGTCATCAGAGGCTTCTCTGAGTTTCTTAGCTGATTTGAGTTGCTATAACAAAATGTCATAGACTGGGGAGCTTAAATAACAAACATTGATTTCTCACAGTTCTGGAGGCTGGGAAGTTCAAGATCAAGGTGCCAGAAGGATTCAGTGTCTGGTGAGAGGCTTCTTCTTGGTTTACAGAGGGTCTCCTTGTTGTATCCTCACATGGGAGGGAAAGGGGGTGGGGAGGAAATGGTGTCTTCCACCTCTTATAAGGACATTAGTCTCATTAGGGCAGGTCTACCCTCATGCCTTTCAAGTTGGCACTGAACTATACGTTAAGTGCCTGTGACGTGAACACTGAGTATCCTACATGCAACTGGTGTTCCATCAATGCTTTATTGGTTGCTAGATTTGTGGATTCTTGTGTCTATAATGTCCAGGCCTGGATGCTCTCTGTCCTTTCGTCCCTACAGTGGGGCCAGCCCACTGAACATAACTAGAATCTTTTTTTTTTTTGGCTGCGCCGCAAGGCTTGTGGGATCTTAGTTACCCCACCAGGGATTGAACCCGGGCCCTCGGCAGTGAAAGCGCAGAGTCCTAACCACCGGACCACCAGGGAATTACCCATAACTAGATTCTTAATTAAAGCAGTCCCTATCAACCCTCTACTGGATAAGGCAAAATTTCACCACCTAAAAAATTCACCTGATGCCACTGGACACTGCAGAGAAGGTGCAGGTCAGCTCTGGACCTCTCACAGCTCCTCTCCAGTTGCCCATGCTGCCAGCCCTACCACCCCTTCCCGAGGATCAGGGACAAGGAAAGTTTTGTGGGAGTAGGTGGTGCCGGCTGTTAGACAGTAATAAAACTGGGTGTCAGGGAGAGTGAAAGGGCACATCGAACCCTCTGTGAATTTCTTTTTAAATTTGCACTAGAGTTACTAAAGCTATATGATCAGAATTTTTAAAGGATGCCCAATCAACATGATCTTATTTATCTCCTATTCCAGGTAAAAGGGGAAGCATAGTTTTATTTATTTTTTTAGTATATTGGCCAATAAATTTGCATGGGCTCTTAGAAGAACTCTCCTAGCACTCCCCCTTTTCCCCTCCACTACCTTGGCCTACCTATATTCTTGTCCTTTGGATCTTAGCTTAGAAGTAATCCCCTCCAGCATGTTAATTTTACTGCCACACATCATACTGCATGTACTTGCCTGTATACCTGTCTGTTTCCCTGAGAGCAATGTCCATGACTTACTCATGATTAAATGCCTAGGTCCTGGCAGAATGCTGAGTACATGCTAGATAACTGTGGAGTTCAATGAATCTGGCCCAATCCTTTACCATGCCCCAACAACATCTCATCATGTTTGCTTTACTAGGTGGGAACAAGGCACTCCCCACCCCACAAGACAGCTTGCTCCAGATTTAGAAAGTTCTAGGTATCAGAAAAATAAGTCTTCCTTAAAATGGACGTACAGCTGCCTTCCTGTAATTGTCTCCACCCACTGGCTCCAGTGCTGCCTCCCTAAGCTACGCAGAACAAGCCCAGTACCTATTCCGTCAATCAATCCTTGAGCGTTTGGAGCTACATCCTCCCTTCCCAGACTGGGCGAAGCTCCTTCTCTTTATTCTTTAGATCAAGCATCTGGATACTTATCAACACGTGTGAAGTATGTGTTTTCCTAGTGAATACTGTTTATAGGAAACCAAATAGACTTCAGACCCAAAAGAGGTAAGACATTTCTTAAGGCCAGCAGTTGAATGTTACTTTTCTTTATATCTACTTCCCAGGGCTCAATAGATGTTCAAATTTAGCTATTTTGGCTATTCTTTTTCTTTTATTGTATAAATGTGAAAAGACAAGCATGGCTCCACAAAGTCTTCCCCTACATTGTCCCTCCTCATGCCCACCCCCAGCCCTGTTGGAAAGAATTCATTGATCCTTCAGGTACTTTCACAGCCCTTTTTACAAATCTATGTGAGAGTCCTGATCACAATGTATTATCATGAAGTTTCCTGTGTGTGTCTATTTCCACACTAGACCATGAACCCCTTGAGGAGGGCAGGGTCTTATTTGTTATTGCATCCCATTACCTAGCACAGTGCCTGGTACATCATAGATGGTCGATATATGTTGCAAGTAAGTGCCATAGAGTATCTAAGCTAAAAATACCTTATTTGTATACAGGATGCCTTGTCTTATCCATTTTGAATAAAGGGATAAAGTTCTGCTTTGTTGGGCCATTTGGGGGCAAGAAAAATGACTGTACCTATATTGTAGGTATAATGTTCAGATATTTGGGGGCTCTCAAAAGGGAGTCTTTGCAGGTTTTCAGAAGAAAAGGTATATATTTTTTATGCTTCTGTGTAGTAAATTGGCAGAGCACAGGCTACGCCCTGAGCTGAGTTTAATGGCATGACTCTTCACTGAGGGCACTCAGATGTTCCAAAACATGATGCCTGGAGAGTGCAGAAAATGTCCTCGCCCCTTTAAGGAAACCTCTGTGGGAAACAGCAATCCAAGACAAGACTCCCCCCTGGGAGCCAACCCTTACAATGAAATTTCTTTCTTTCTTTTTTAAAAATGAATCTCTAGCGTCACTTTAATCTTCTTTAGCGACCTAATGGATTGGTGGGTTAGAAGTCAATAGCCATGAAAAGCTTTTCCCAAGAGGCATCCTCACAGCTGCTATGAAATCGGAAATGTGTGTGTAGCATGGAAGTGACGGGTCAGGGAGACTTCAGTTCAAAAAGAACCAGAGGGTACTAGAATTTCACTGAGATGCCCCCAAGGACAGACACTCAAATTTACAAAAGTGAAGTCCAGACAAATTCCATGGCAACCATCGTTAGGAGATGTGGGGTTAGTAAGAGAGAAGAGAGTTGGGAACAACAGATGAGCTTTTATCTTGTGGCTATTGCAAAGCATGTAACTGTCCATTTCCCTTTTGCAGTTGGCTGTTGAGTGAGCCAAATCTGTGGTCCACCCTTAGGAATTGTGAGTTTACCTTCTGTGTACAACCTCTTCGCTGAACTATCTTACGTGTCTACCTTATCTTTATCAGTCCTCATAAATTTGTTTGGGAACAAAGTCAGAAATAGTGGAAACTCTCTGTACACAGGGCTTGTTGCCTGGTGGGCTTCTCCGGTGGGACAGCAGGCTAGAGATCACTAATTCTTTGCATGCTCGGGCTAGATACCACTAATTCTTTTCTCTCGGGCCGACTGGTTTTACCAGAGAGGCATCTTCTGATTTCCTGCCTAGGAGTAGAGAGGGACTTAAAGCCTCTTTCCCTGTCTGCATGTGCTTTCAGAACCTAGTGGGGAAGGGGAACTAGGGAAGAGGGTAGTCACTGTTCAGTTGATGTCCTCTTGTGAATTCCCCCTTTGGTTGTCCCTTTACTAGATATTAGTGATGGGGGGAAGGGTGGTGGACTGAGGTAAGCGTGTGTTTTCAACCTATCATGATTAATTGCAAGTCCTTCCAGGGATGCCAGGGCACGGTGAGGCCCTGTAAGTGATTGCATGATCAGGAACATCAAGTATGACCTGTATCAAGTATCAAGTATGATCTGAAGAACACTCAGCTGAACTTTCTCTTTGGAAACAGAGCTGCTATTCTTCAGGTTACCTACCATTCCTTGGACCATACTAACCTAGTATATTCCTGGGGGACTTAAAAGATCCATCAGTGAAAGTTCCAGAAAAGGGCCAGACACTGTCTGCTATGTAGGTTCTAAGCCATCCCCAATTGATCTGGGGTGGCCTCAGCCTGCAATGACTTGAAGCAGGATTTTGGTTCCTCGGCTGGAGATTGAAATCAGGCCGCAGCAGTGAGAGCGCTGAACCCTAGCCACTAGTCCAGTGGCCAGGGACAAGGCCCCTGGCCTGTTGTCTTTGTAGAAGTGAATTCCCACAAAGAGACAGAAAGTAGTAAAACAAGTGTTTATTAGGAGAAAAAAATGGTACGTGTGAATAGACTCACACGGGTGGGCTCAGAGAGAGAGTTGTGCCCTTGTGGTAGTTTGAATCACTTATGTGGGGCATTTCTTCCCGGTTTCCTTTGGCCAATCATCTTGCTTTGCCTGGTTCTGAGTCCATATTTGGTTTGTCTCAGGGTCCTCCCCTGTGTGCGTGCACATCTCTTAGCCAAGATGGGTTCCAGCAAAGAGGCCTGTGGGTAGGTTGACATCACTCACTTTTTGACCTCCAAGGAGCCTTTCTGTGCATGCATAGCCGGGAAGGTCTCATTGACCTTGAGAATGAGAAATATGAGGTTTCTCATTTATCTGGACAGGGCCCAGCCTCTCCCATTATCGTCCTGCCATTATCTTCATCTTGGAGTATCTGTCCACAGGGGACAAACTCCAGCTGCTCAGCCTGGAGCCCATCTATCTCCTGCCTCACAATCATTAGGAACCCCATGGTATTTGGAACCATTATTGAGAGAGGTTTGTGTACACACCAGGACTGTCCTGGTCCACTTCCTCAAAAGAGGTGCTCCAGATTAGATTCCAGGCTAAGCTCCTGCTAGGGGTGCCTACTCTCCTTCTCTGTGATTATCAACTCTAGAGAGTCCTAGTGTCCTCAGGTGACCCCCAAGCAAACTCAAACCCAGGAAGCTCTGGGAAGCTGGGAGAATGTGGGGAGGCTTCCCACGTCGTACAAGGCACATTTCTATATACCAGGGATACAACAGGGAAGAACATAGGAAAAAATCCTGCCCTGGTGGAGCTGACATTCTCAGGGGGATGAAATAGAGCTTAAATTTAAAGAGAGCAAGACCAGTATTAGGAAAAACCTACCCACTCATTCTAATTTGGTAAGAAAAATAAATACAGGTGCATGTAGGCTTCTAAATCTTAGGAAACACAGGTCTTTATAAACTCAAAGAGTGAAGGTGGTGGCCACAGGGGAGCAGAATGGCAGGTTAGCAGGTCAGCAGTGAGTCAGCAATGTTCCCTGAGCCCCTGTGAGGTCTGGACTGGATGTTCGTCTCCATCTATTGCTGAGCTGGTGATCTAACATTTTAATTTTTCACATCTGCACTTTCTCTATTGGATACAGAAACACAGATAAAGTGTTGTACACAATGCTCAAAGGATAAATGCTGATATTACAGCCACTGTAATGAACTGTCCTGCTTCTACCCCTTATTCAAGTCTTACTGTGTACACATACGTTTCCAGACACACTCCTCTTATCTGAAACTTTGTTCCCTTAAAGCACTTGGATTTATGCTCTAGATAAAATTTCTCATTTAACCCCATAAAAAAACATTTGGAAAATTGCGGTCTCCTTTGACTGTTTAGGGGGTTGACTTCTTTTGTTATCTTAATGCAGAGATCAGGTTTAGGCAGGTCTGGTAAAGGACATTTGTTGATTTGGGGTCATCCAGTACCCATTCACCCTACTTCCACTAATAGGCCCTGCTCTCATTTTCTTTGGGGAATCCACACTCCCTTATTCTTATACCATGTAGATCAGATGTACACCACCCCTCATCCCCCCGTGACACCATCACTCCCGCTAAAGCACAAGGGGTGAAGCATGTGATCTCAGCTAAGCCGCTCATTCAAACTCCCCACACACGGTGATTGAGCTAAGGTACCAACACACATTCTAATCAGAACTATGGAAATGCAATGAGACCTTCTGTGGAAATGCTACGATAGAAACCAGTGTTCTTTCCTGATGAACCTGAACCTCAGACATTGGAAGACCTAGGGCCACAGACATCTTGAACCAGGAGGACACTGAGAATAGAGCTAAAATTGAGGAAATAGAGCTGAAAGGGTGAGAGAAAATAGGGGAGACGAAGGATATAAAAAGAAAGAGGAAAGAGAGATTGGATCCTGTTGACGTTATATGAGCCCTGGATCGACCTGGGCTGGAGCCGGGAGAGAGCGCCCTGGACTTTTCAGTTATGTGAAGCAATCACCTCTCATTTCCACTTAAACCAATTTGCATTACACTGATTGTCATTTGCCAAGAAAGAAGCTTAATTGATAAGCTGGTGCGGCTACCAGCAGAATGAGGAGGAAAGGATGCCTCACGGATGTGACTTGAAGGACACCAGGTCCGGGACCAGCTGACCTGATGGGAGAGAAGTGCACACATCAGACCCTCCTGGTCATCCTACGGGACCTGGGACTGCTGAGAGCTTGGAAAGAGGATACACTGTTTGTGTCAAGTAACACTGAGCCTATATGGCTATAAATTTGGAGAGGACATGTGATTTGAGAGATTGCAATTAGGATAATAACAAAGTGCTTCATAGGTAGATTTCCTAAGTCTCTCGGACTCCAGAAAGGAAATGATTCTCATAGGGTTCTAACACATGGATTCATCAAAAGATCACTGGGTCAAAGGAAAGAACCCAGTTCCCACATTCTAAACCCCAGAAACTCTTTTTAATGTGAGGTACAAAGTAAACCACTGTCTTAGCTCAGGCTGCTATAACATTAAACAGGTGGCTTAAACAACAGACATTTATTTCTCTCAGTCTGGAGGCTGGGAAGTCTGAGACCAGGGTACCAGCATGGTGAGGTTCTGGTGAGAACCCTCTTCCTGGCTTGCAGACAGCTGCCTTCTTGCTGTGTCCCCTCATGACAGGGAGAGAGGAAGCTCCAGTGTCTCTTTCTTTTCTTATAAGGGCACTAATCCCAACACGAGGGCTGCACCCTCATGACGTCATCAAAACCTAATTACCTTCCAAAGGCTCCACCTCCTAATACCATCACATTGGAGGTTAGGCCTTCAACATATGAACTAGGGGGAGAGGGAAGGCAGGGAACACAAATGTTCAGTCCATAACGATCACCAAGATGTTGCAGATATTCAGAAGATTCCTGGCTGGTGCAGCTATTTAAATTTCATACTATTACAAGCCCCTTCTGGTTTTTCAGAGGCTGCTGTGGCAATTTTGATAGCTGAGATTCCGGACCCTCAGTTTCAACCTAGCACCCCAAACCAACGTGCCCCATTCTCATGGAGTCAGCGGGTTTTCTCCGCGTTTTCCTTCCTTCCTTCAGTTCCAAGTTTGGCCCTGTTTTATAAATTGGTATGCTGCCCTTGGCTGCTGATCATAGTGACCTGCTAAAGGGGCTTAGCCAAGAAAATAAGCCTCGTTCATATGAAAGACCCCTGCTGGAAAAGCTTAACTTAAACCACATTCCACAAATCACACCACCCCCAGAGAACCCTCCGTTCTAAGAAGATGATTGCACTTTTTGTCTATTAAGTAGAGCTCAAACTCCTGTAAATTCTATCAGGGATTCTCCATGGGATAATGAGATTTGGGAATAGGATGAACACCAGAGTATGTATCCCCAAAGTTTCAAAGAATTACTATTCTTTAAACCCTGTTTTTCATTTTGTTAGAAAATGAAGTTAAAGGGACAGCAAATTACTCACTGGCTTGTTTGTTAATTAAAACAATATGGAGCAAAAATTCCATCTTTGGTCAGCTTGAACAAAGCATTCTCTACCCAGTGATGTATCCTTAAATTCCAGAGTGTGATCTCCATCTGGTCCAAGCCAAAAAGTAAAATAAAAAAGAAGAAAACTAGGCAGAGATTCTCGTCTCCTCTACTAGAGTACACTCACTATTGCAACAAACAACCCCAATCTTAGTGACTTAACATGTCAATTTTCTTTCTTGCTTATGCAAAGCTCAGTTGTCTGTAAGGCAGACAGTGTAGTGGGGCTACAGACAGTCTTCCGGCTGAGCCCTGGGGTTGTCACTACACCCTCTGCTCCCGGCCAGCAGATGATGGCAGGAGGGAGAAGAGGAGGAACACGCAGGAGGATTCAGGGGCAGGAGTCGCTACTAACTGCAAGGGAGGCTGAGAAATGAAGTCCCACTCTGTCCCCAGGGAGAGGAGGGCATGGGCCCTCTAGCTGGACTCTGTCACCTCTGCTCTGCCCAACACTCTAAGTCAGCATACAGGCTTCTCTTCTGTCTTCTATGTAGTTCTTATCAAAACCACAATATTTGCCTCATACTTTGCAGTTTGTAAAGCCCTTGCCTATATACTATTTTACTAATCCTCCCAGCCATTTTAAGAGATGGTGATTAATGTCAATGATCAATCCCCACGTTAATGATGAGCAAATTGAGGCAAGAGTGAATGAAAAAAAAAAAAAGAGTGAATGAGCAACAGAGCTGGGTCTGGAACCCAGGGCTTGGGCTCCAACTGCTCTACTTCCCCAGGGGGACAGGGTAGCGAGGTGGCCAAGGGACCTGGCTCTGGCACCAGACTACCGGGCTGCAATCTGAGCACTGCCACTGGTTGACCACATGATCCATGGCACTTGTCGACTCTCCAGCACCAGTTTACAGCGTGGGGCAATTGGAAAACAGTCCTCGTAGGGCCATTGATGAAATTCCAGCTGGTGATGTCCAAGGGGCCTGCAAAGCACCTGGCTTCTAACAAACCTCCTCAATGATTGCTAACAGCAGCCAGGGGAAGGAGACTAAGAAAACACCCAGACTCTCGTAGGGCCCCTGCTTAGAGCTCCACGGTTTGCTATTGAATAACATTTTCATAAATTTCATTTCCATGCAGAGAAAAAGCCTTCTGACTGCATTTTCACTTTTCATCACCACAGAGGGGTGCCCTCTGGTCTCTTGGTGAGGGACCCGCGGAGTTGGTATTCTCTCTCCAGGCTTCCGTCATGACAGCCCTTCATTCATTGCCAGGATGCGTTCAACCCAGAGAGGGAGACTCCAAGACTGGAAACAACTTCTGAGGGTCCCATGACGAGGACCCATGCCCAGGGACCCAGCCCAAGATGGCCTTCAAACTGGGGACTCACAAACACTTGGACTATTTCATTTCAACACCATGGGTAATTACTAATGATACCAAGACCCCACCAAGTTTCTGTAGACTCAGTAATTTACAAAGACATTCTCCACTTGACTGCCCCACACTTCCCCCATGAGGGAGACATGAAAGATGTTATTACTGGCCATTCCTAAGACTAAAGAAACTGAACCTCACTTTAATAACCTTTCCAAGGTTGTATGGTTATTAAATAGCAGGGTCGGTACTAGAACCTTGCTAGAATAGAAAGCGTGACTGTCCTTTCTTGTATGGAGTCCTCAGATGCAGACTCTGGACAAGAATTTGAAGGCAAGTAGTTCATTTTAGAGACCATCCCAGGAAGTGAAGACAGGAAAGAAGAAAGGGAAGGAGCCAGGGTGTCCCCTGTAGGCAACTGTGCAGCTCTTCCTGCCGGGGAGCTCTGAAAGATGGTGTAGAACATGCCACCCCAGGGATGTTTGTCCTGTAACCCCCATCTGTCATTGGTCAGGGGTCCCAGGGACATTAACTCCCGGGCCCGTTCAGCCTACCTCATACCCAGGCTGAGAGCAAGCCTCTGTGTGGAGAACCCTGGGGCCTGCAGTAGGATACTTCTGACATGAGCCCGGACGGGGGGTGTGAAGGGGAAATGGGTGGGGCACCCACAGCATCTGCCGGGCTCAGTGTGGTACCAGAGGCCTCCTGCCAGTGTCCCCTCCTTAGCCCCCAAACTATTCCCACTGACAATCTCTACAAGGGGTCCATAATGGAGACTGGATTTTCCCAAGGGCTACACGTTTCCTGAGAGAGACGGGATTGGAAATAGCTGATGATAGGGTTGTAGATTGAATCCAGCTCCGTCATTTCCTTGGGTAAATCACCTTAACCTCTTACAGCCTATTTCTCCACCTGTAAAATAGGGATAATATATATTGCAATGGATTTGGGGGAGGATTAAAAATAGAAAAACTAAAGCGTAAGCCCCCATGACAGCAGGGACCATGCGTGTTGTAATCATCGATGTATTCCCAGCATTTAACACAGTGCTTGGGAATGAATGAATGAATGAGTGGAAGGAAAGATAGAAGTAAGGAAAGTGGGGGTGGAGAGAGAGAAAAGAAAGAGAGACAGAAAGAAAGAAAAAGAAGGAAGGAAGGAAGGATGGAAGGAAGGAAGAAAGGGATGATGTCAAGTACCTGGTCCACTGAAGGTTCTCAAAAAGTGTTGGTTCTCGGGCTTCCCTGGTGGCGCAGTGGTTGAGAGTCCGCCTGCCGATGCAGGGGACACAGGTTCGTGCCCCAGTCCGGGAGGATCCCACATGCCGCAGAGCGGCCGGGCCCGTGAGCCATGGCTGCTGAGCCTGCGCGTCCGGAATCTGTGCTCCAAAACGGGAGAGGCCACAACAGGGAGAGGCCTGCGTACCGCAAAAAAAAAAAAAAAAAAAGTGTTGGTTCTCATCCTGCCTTCTGGTTCTTGGCCTGGTGGTATACTACGTTATAATAGCTGAACCAAGAGAAAATGAAACCTTTAAACTCTGATAAATACTGTTTCATTTCTCAGGCGAACCACAGAGTATAAAGTTTAAAAAGTGTTTCCCTAAAAAAGAGGCTCAATGTCTCTCTAGCTGTGGTCTGTCAAGCATTGGGTGGACTTGCCCTCTCTCCTCCCCTTGCCTCCATCCTGTGGTTCCTTCTCCCACCTGGACTGGTGGTTTTTCGGCCCAGGACTGCCAGGTGCAAAGGACAAGGGTTGGGCAAAAGCTCCAATTTTCTTCCTGCTTTCTGCACCTTTCCTTTTATGTCCTGCCTGCCACGCACCACATCTGCTCACCTCCCTCCTCTCCCATCTCCCACCTTACCCTAGCAGTGGACCCCAGCAGTGGACCCCGGTAGTGGACCCCAGCAGTGGACCCTGACATTGTACCCCAGCAGTGGATGCCAGCAGTGGACCCCAGCAGTGGACATCAGCAGTGGACCCTGGCAATGTACCCCAGCACTGTTCCTCAGCAGAGTACCCCAGCTGTACCGCGATAACTCACCTCACATGAGAAAACTCGCCTCACGTGGAATCTCCTACTCATCTTGGGTCCCAGTGAATGTTGCTGTGAACACTCATATATCCCCCAAAGCCAGAAACACGCTCTGCATTGACAGTCGTAATGACAATGCTGAGACACCCCAGGCTGATTCACTCCTCCCACAAGCCTTTACTGAGCCACTGTCACGTAGCCGGCAGTGTGCCCGGTTGTGGGGAGACAGTGGCAAATAAGGTAGAACCTGTCTCTCCTCTCACGGAACTTGAAGCCTAGTAGGAGAGGCAGATAGTAAACAAGTAATCACCAAACAAATACATATTTACAGTCATACGCAAGGTGAAGGACACGTACAAGAGCCTGTAGTAGGGAGATGACGCCTCACCTGGGCAGGTTTGCTGCGGAAGTGGCGTTTGGTATGCGGAGGCTAACTAAGGCAAGAGGTATGAGCAGGAAATGGGGACTGCCTGGTAAAACCCTAGAGCAGGAAGAAACCCACTATGTGCCGAGACCTGAGAGGCCCATATGACTAAGGCACCATAAGTGAGGAGTACGGGGGCGCCGGTGAAGCCTGAGAATTTCAATGACCTGTCCCGAGGTCACACGACCAGGACATTTGGGGACTGGACTGGATCCTGAGCTGGATGATGCAGAGCATTATAGGTTTAAGTCATTCATTCCATGGACACGTATTGAGCACCTACTGTGTGCCACACACTGTTTTAGGCACTGAAATAGAGAAGAAAATAAAGTCTCTTCTCTCAAGGAGTTTGGTCTTTGTCCAGAGCCCTGGAAGCCCCAAGGAAGGATTTTAGGCAGGAGGTAACAAAATCAGGCCTGTATGAGAGACTGGGCTGCTGGCAGTGTGGTGAAGGGTGCAGAGGCCATCTGGAAGGCAGCCCGGTGGTCAGGGTGAGAGCCAACAGCAGCTTGGCCCAGAGAGTGACAGAGGACATAGAAAGAAGTGGACACATTCCAGAGACATTTAGAAGGAAACAGTTATAGCACTTGGTGATTCATTGGATGTCAGGGTGACGGTGATAGAGACATCACAGGTAACTTCCAGGTCCCCGAAGATATGCAGTGCCTTCTGAATCACCTGAGAATGAATAGTTTGTGGCAAGGTAGTGTAAATATTTGGATTCCTAAAACCATGGACACTGGTATGGGACACCATAGTTAACCAGAACTCACACTTTTCTCATCTATGTTTAGCTTAGGATAAATGAAAGGTGCGTGTGAGGAGGGGGTGTTATTTGTATTGGCAGAAGTATCGTTGCTGATTAAAAAAAAAACGTTCAGAATGTCCTTAATCATGATGAGGGTTATATTAGTTTCCTAGGGCTGCCATAACAAATGACCACAAACATGGCAGCTTGAAACAACAGAAGCATATTTGCTCACAGTTACAGAAGCCAGAAGTCTGAAATCAAGGTGTTGGCAGGGTTGGTTCTTTCTGGAGGCTCTGAGAGGGAATCCACCCCATGTGCCCCCCTCCTAGTTTCTGGTCACTAGCAGCAATCCTTGGCCTTCCCTGACTTGCAGACGCAAAACTCTATCCTCGACCTCAGTCTTCACTGGCTTTCCCCCGCATAAGGTCTCTTATAAGGACCAGTCATTGGATTTAGGACCCACCCTACATCCAGGATGATTTAATCTCAAGCTCCCTAACTTATGTACATCTGCTAAAACCCTATTTCCGAATAAGTTCACATTCATAGAGTTAGGACTTGGACATGCCTTTTGGGGAGATACCCTTCAACCCATTACAAGGAAATAACCACAAATATTAGGAAATATGATTGCAGGAAACAGACTCGGAGAGAGACATTTATGGGTTTCAAGGATGTGCATAGAAATGCACCAGTTTTCTCTTTGTTGCTAAACATTAATTACCATAGTCTTTTTTTCTTCTTCTTCCCGAAGTGCCTTAGAGGAGAGATGAGATTTCCATAGTTCTATCTCACAGTTTATATATAAACAGAGGAAACAAAGGATTTGTTTCATTGTACATGGCCCTGGAGATTTATACAAATTATTTCAAGCTAAGACTAATTGTTTAGTTTTAAGGTTGGTAATTTATGTGCCTAAGAGTAAGAAAATAACCAGAGATTAAAGAACAGCTGTGGATGAATTAATTTTATCCCCAATCACGTGGCTGAGAGCTGGAAATGTGCCAGGAGGAAAAGCAAATAAATGAATTGAAAATCCTAGTCATTTACATCAGACTTAAGCTGATCAATTCCAGTCTATTCCCCATTGCAAAGAATAATAATAATAACAGCTTACAATATTGAACATTTACTTTGTGCTTGCCAGCTACTGCTCAAAGCACTCTACACGTATTATCTTATGTGATCCTCACAACAACGCTATGACAATTATCACCCCCATTTTGCAGAAGAGAATATTGAGGCAATAAGAAACTGGCTCAAGGCCACAAAGCCACTAAGAAGTAGAGAGGCCAGGATTTGGACTCAGGTAGACATCAGAGCACCTACTTTAAATCAGTATGAAATTTTAAAAAAATTTTTTTTATTTTTTATTTTTTTGTGGTACACACGCTTCTCACTGCTGTGGCCTCTCCCGCTGCGGAGCACAGGCTCTGGACGCGCAGGCTCAGCGGCCATGGCTTACGGGCCCAGCCGCTCCGCGACATGTGGGATCTTCCCGGACCGGGGCACGAACCCATGTCCCCTCCATCGGCAGGCAGACTCTCAACCACTGCGCCACCAGTATGCAATTTTTAAAGTCTTCTTTATTTCAAAAATATATAATAACCACTATTTTTTTTTCTGCTTTAGGCAAAAATGTTGGATAAATTCCTGCCAGTCTCTACCAAGATCCCAAACTTCTAATCATCCTTCATCTTCCTACCTTCCAAAATGATCATTTGACTGTATTTAATGTCTTTCTACAGAAAATGTTAAGTGTAAAACTGTTTTTTAGGGCAGGCGGTCTCTGTTTGCATATCTAGCCAGTATATAAAGGACTTCAGACATTGGGGCAAGGTCACATAAAGGACACCCTCCAAGATTAAAACCAAGAAAACTCAGATTGTGGATTTTGTTTAAAAAAAAAAAAGAAAGAAAAGGATGAGAAGAACCCTGCTGATTAAAAGAGACTTAAAAAGATATAACAAGTTTTTAAATTTTTTTAACATCTTTATTGGTGTATAATTGCTTTACAATGGTGTGTTAGTTTCTGCTTTATAACCAAGTGAATCAGTTATACATATACATGTTTCCATATGTCTTCCCTCTTGCGTCTCCCTCCCTCCCACTCTCCCTATCCCACCCCTCCAGGCTGTCACAAAGCACCGAGCTAATATCCCTGTGCCATGCGGCTACTTCCCACTAGCTATCTACCTTACTACGTTTGTATAACAAGTTTTTAAATGATCAAGTCTAAACAAACCATAGTGTCCATAGATGCACACTGGGTAATAAAACTATTTTTAAAAACACAAGAAAGTGATAGCAGTTAAGTCAGCAGAGTGGTTACCTCTGGGGAAAGACGGGGTGGTGATTAGGATGGAGCATGTGGCGGGGCTTCTGGGTGTCTCCCCAAGATCTATCTCTTGTCGTGGGTGATGGTTACAGGGAGTTCAATATGCTCTCCATGTCCCATTAAACCATTCATTGGCTTTATGTGGTGTTCTGTGTCTGTGTTTTATTTTACCTTAAACAGGTTTTATAATTTAAGCATATTATTTACAAATACAAAGGTAATCAGGAGAAACGGCTAAAACAGGAGAGGGTAGTTCCTTCTAGGGGGTGTATGGCTTAGGGGTGATGAACTCCTATATTTCCTTGTAAATCTTTTGATGCTGAGTCTTTCTGATTAAAAAAATTAATTAATCTTAAAAATAATATAGGGCTTCCCTGGTGGCGCAGTGGTTGAGCGTCCACCTGCCGATGCAGGGGACACGGGTTCGTGCCCCAGTCCGGGAAGATCCCACATGCCGCAAAGCGGCTGGGCCCGCGAGCCATGGCCGCTGAGCCTGCGCGTCCGGAGCCTGTGCTCCGCAACGGGAGAGGCCACAACAGTGAGAGGCCCGCACCGCAAAAAAAGATAAAATAAAATACGGCATTGTTTCTCATCATCAAAAAAAAAAATTGTTAAAAAAATAAAAAAATAAAAAAAATAATATAAACTAGGTATAGTAAAAGCTTACCTGCAGGACTGTCAAAAAGGATTTAATGATGAATACGGAGCACCCAGCCCAGTGCCTAGCTCTTAGGAGGCACTCAGTAAATGATGGGGATTCTATTCCTTCTCCCATGCCAAACTGAGGGATGGAGAAATGTGTCCATGGATCCCCAGCACTGCCTGGCACATAGTATGCACTCAATATATATCTATTTATTGAATGAATAAGTGAATATAGGGGTCTCTTTATATAATTCAACGTATTTTCAACATAAGCTTCCTAGCAAATCCTTGCTAGTTCTGGCTGTGAGCCAGCTCGGAAACACCACATCATATTAAGACATTTATAATTAGTGTGAGGGAGGTATTGAAGCAGGGTTTGATTAAAATATTTCAGAGGAATATAGCCTCTCTGTCCCCAGAAATAGTTGAATAAAAAAAATATTAAACTCTAAATCGCAAAAGTAACATGTATACTTAAAAAAAAAATTTTTTTTTGGCCACGCCCTGTGGCTGGCAGGAACTTAGTTCCCCAACCTGGGATTGAACCCACACCCTCAGCAGTAAAAGTGCAGAGTCCTAACCACTGGACTGCAAGGGAATTCCCAATATATTAAAAAATTTTAAGCTGCCTTTTGCCCCTCCCCACCACACCTCTAAATGTGGGCTGGACTTAGTGACTTGTTTCCAAAGAATGGAACAAAAGAGGAAAAATAATAACATTACAGTGGCCAAGTCTGAGAGACCACCTTAACCTAGGGACCAAAATTAACATCTACAGTGATAAGTCCTGTTGATGACTAGCAATGAGAAGGCGGATGCCTCCTCTCTGTGGAATTCTTTCCCCGAATTCACAACCTCAATCTAATCATGAGAAAGTCAAAATTGAAGGACATTCTGTAAAATATCTGACAAAACTGTCAAGATGATGAAAAAACATGGTAATTAATTTGATCGTTGTAATCATTTCACGGTGTGTATATATATATATGTGTATATTAAATCATCACACTGTACACCTTTAGAAAAAAATAAAAGTTTGCTGAATGAAAACAAAATCATAAAAAACAAGGAAAGAATGCAAAACTGCCCCACACTAGACTGTGGCACATGACAACTAAATGTGATGTCTGTCGTATCCTGGATTCGATACTGGGACAGAAAGAGAACAGTAGTGTAAAGACTGGTAAAATCTGAAGAAAGTCCAGAGTTTAGTTAATAATAACGTACAATCTTGGTTTCTTACTTCTGACAAATGTACCAAGGTGATGTAAGATGTGAACATTAGGGGAAAGGGTTGAGAGCTGATACAGGAACTCACTGTAATATCTTTGCAACTTTTCTGCAAATCTAAATTATTCTAAAATTAAAAGATTTTTTTTTTAACCCTGAAATCCTGTTTTTACTAAGTCTTAGTGCATGTGAAGGTGCATAAGTTTATACAGCCTAAGATCCATTCACTGACATTATTACTTTTTTTTTTTTTTTCCGGTACGCGGGCCTCTCACTGTTGTGGCCTCTCCCGTTGCGGAGCACAGGCTCCGGACGCGCAGGCCCAGCGGCCATGGCTCACGGGCCCAGCCGCTCCGCGGCAAGTGGGATCCTCCCGGACCAGGGCACAAACCCGCGTCCCCTGCATCGGCAGGCGGACTCTCAACCACTGCGCCACCAGGGAAGCCCAAGAATAGTTTCTTAAATTCTCTCTCCAAGTCCTGCTCCTCAAGTTTCTGATTTCTAAATTTTATCTCAAGGATAGCGGAATAAGAATACATGTTGTGGCATTTACAATTTAAATCATGTGACTTTGGCAACAGTTACAAAACAACCCCAAATCAAGGAAAAACACTGCAGCAAGAAGACAAGCTTCACAACTGGACCCGCTGGAAATTCCAAACCCTGGTGAAAGTAAAACAACGGAAAAACACACACTATCAACTTTCAAGCCTCTCTCGGCTCTCAGACACTTGCAAGAATTCCAGACACCAGATGAGGATAGACATCAAGTCCATTACAATGTAATGATGGCTCCTTAGATGATGGCTCTAGGTTCTGCATACATTCAATCAATGTGAATCTAAGAAATCTCTTTTGGCATTCATAAAACCAACTAGTTCTGAAGTTCAGTGTTCATTCCTGTCCGAGATTTAGAGACCCTCTACTTTCCCCAAGTGCTTCCCTGGACTAATTCAACATGTGCACATAGATACAGCTAACTCTTCCGAGCCTACCGGTGTAAATCCTTCCTGCCTTAAGAGGAAAAGTTTTAAGTTTAAATGAAAAATGCTGTTTGCCCAAAGATATATGTACAAAGACATTTACTTCAAGGTTGCTTATAACAGCAAAAAAGAACCTAAATGTTCTTTAAATAAGTTATGGTATATCCATATTATGGAATTATTTCTTTCCATAAAGAAAATTACTTTCCATTAAAAGTAATTTCTTTTTAATGAAGTAGCTCTGGTACAGAAAAATCTTTAAGACTATTAGGCTGCGGGGGAAAGCAAGTTGCAGAATAACATTTTTTATTTTTTTTAACATATTTATTGGAGTATAATTGCTTTACAATGTGTTAGTTTCTGCTGTATAACAAAGTGAATCAGCTATACATATACATTTATCCCCATTTCTCCTCCCTCTGGTGTCTCCCTCCCACCTACCCTATCCCACCCCTCTTAATGGACACAAAGCATGCAGCTGATCTCCCTGTGCTATGTGGCTGCTTCCCACTAGCTATCTATTTTACATTTGGTAGTGTATATATGTCCATGCCACTCTTTCACTTCGTCCCAGCTTACCCTTCCCCCTCCCCACGTCCTCAAGTCCATTCTCTACATCTGCGTCTTTATTCCTTTCCTGCCCCTAGGTTCTTCAGAACCTTTTTTTTTTTAGATTCCATATATATGTGTTAGCATACAGTATTTGTTTTTCTCTTTCTGACTTACTTCACTCTGTATGACAGTCAAAATGGATTAAAGACCTAAATGTAAGGCGAGACACTATCAAACTCTTAGAGGAAAACATAGGCAGAACACACTTTGACATAAATCACAGCAAGATCCTTTTTGACCCACCTCCTAGAGAAATGGAAATAAAAACAAAAATAAACAAATGAGACCTAATGAAACTTAAAAGCTTTTGCACAGCAAAGGAAACTATAAACAAGATGAAAAGACAACCCTCAGAATGGAGAAAATATTTGCAAACGAAGCAACTGACAAAGGATTGATCTCCAAAATATACAAGCAGCTCAATATTAGAAAAACAAACAACCCAATCCAAAAATTGGCAGAAGACCTAAATAGACATTTCTCCAAAGAAGATATACAGAATAACATTTTAAAACATTTACGTTTAAAAAATCAAAACTAAATACATATGCACATGTTAATATTATCTCTGTGCATATATATGTATGTTAATGCAAGAAAAGGTCTGGAAGGGCCTTCTACAAACTTTCATTAGCATTTACCTTTGGAGAAGGAAATGGAGTTGGCAGAAAGCAAGGGGAAACTTTCATTTTTATTTAACCGGGTCTTGTTGAATTTTTAATTATAATCATGATTTGTACATCACTTCTGTAATTTTCCAAAAATTTGTATGTAAGTCAAATGTACAGAAAATAAATAGCAAAAAAGCTTTGTGAAGATTATTCTATTTCTATTGTGTTCTCCTAATTGCAGACAATGAGCATTTACTACTTTTATTTTTAAAATAATACAAAGTGTTTTTAAAAAGAAAAGATAATCATATTCTCTAACTGGAGCTGGGGAAAACCAGGCTGTTTCTGAATAAAAGAGCCCAGTAAGGGATCCCTAAATGGTTCAGGAAAGGGTTGCCAAATTTGCTTCAAATTTGCCACAAAGTTGCTACAAGTGTGGAGCAGTTGGTTTGCTGGGCCGACCTTCTGTGGACCTACAGGGATAGAGAAGCCTTCACCCCGGGGCCCTGTTCCCTGTCCCTTTGGGCCCAGGAGGGAACAGTACCTGGGAGTCTGGGCCACTGTAAGCAGACTGCCCCTCACTGAGCCCCATGGTATGTGCCCATCAAAGGCCTGTAGCCGGCAAACCCCACTGTCCTTCTGCAAGGACAGAAAGAGCACCTGAGGGGACAACGCTGACTTCATTAGATGCCAGCAGCAGGAACTGCTCCTGGGGGCCAAACTGCTCCCAGAGTGACTTATAGAAGTTTGCACAAAACACAAGAGTGACAACTTGATGATCTCAGCTCTCTCTGCTCTTTTTTATTGGCTGGCCCAAACAGCATCCCCCTATGCCTGAGACTCTGACCTGCCCAAAAGGAAGATACCAAACATTAACTTTAGAACCAGGCCATGGCAGAGACCCAGTATGAGCTGATGTCTCTCAGAGAGGCGACCATACCTCCAAAGAATCAAAGAATTAAGCTAGATGGTTTTAGCATCATCTTCTTTCCTTAAATGAATCCAGGCAACCTCACTTATTCCTATTTTAAATATGTGCTTAAGTGGAAGATTTAATGGGTACTGTTTTGTTCAGCTAGGCCTATTAGTGAATTAACAATGACAAAATAATAGCTAACACAGTCCAGCATTGAACGTATTGAACACACTGACAATGACAAAATAATACCTAACACTTACAGTCCAGCATTAATATGTATTGCATGCACTGAACACGTGGGCAGGTGTTGTGTTATGTGCCTGACGTACGTCATCTCATTTAATCCTTACAACAGCATTAGACCTGGGTGTTATTATTATCATCCCCATTTGACTGATGAGGAAACTGAGACTGACCAAGAATACACAGCTGGTAAGTGGCAGAGCCTATATCCTAATTTGTGTTCATTTGATTTCAAAGCCTGTGCTCTTAACTGCTGTGTTATTTGGGGGAAAGATCTGTTCTTCAGATGGGGGAAAGATCTGTTCTTCAGATGAACAAAAGTCCTAAACTACCTCACCATTTGTACCTGAAATTCAAACCAGGTAGCTTGAGAGGTCCCCAAACAAAATGCTCCAAAAAGACTCTCAGTGTGCTCTGGAGGTCCCAGCCTCAGTTTTCTCATCTCTAGATGGGAATGGTAATACTAGACCCTATCTCACAGAGTTGTGAGAACCCAAGGAGGAAACTCACACAAAGGGCTTAGCTTAGTATCTGGCACATAGCAATTGTTCAATAAATAAGTGATCAAAATAACTAACACTTCAAAAGCGTGCCAGTAAATATATCAGCTAGATTAGTTTACCAATACAGCCAGCAAACACCTCAAAGAAAGCAGGGTCTAAGCCATGCAATACTGAAAGGGGAAGTCTTAATGGAAGGACTGAAGAAGTCATGAGAATTAAGTCCATGTACTAGGCAATGCTCCTTGGAACTGGAACCCACCCCCTTGGTGCCAGGCAGGGGAGCAGAGAGGAGGGAAGGGAGATGGGAACACAGGGACCCAGGCAGAACAAGCCTGGGTCCCTGTGGAGGAAGAACAACCTTCCTCTCCATCTTCCCACCAACAGGGCTATCTTAGTGAAATTGAGGTACAATGAGCTCAATGCTATTTGAAAGTTGCTAAGACAGTTCTCACCACAAAACAAAACAAAACATTGTAACTATGTGAGGTGATGGATGTGTTAACTAACCTTACCAGTGGTATTTATTTGTAGTACATACATATGTCAAATCTTTATGTTGTATACCTTAAACATACATAATGCTATATGTTAATTATATCTCAGTAATGCTGAAAAAATAAATTAGTTCAATGCCCTCTCTAAAAGGGGGGAAAGCCATGAAAGGGTAGCATTAAAGGCTGAAAGATGTTTGGGTAAGGGAATAAAAGGAAGCCTTACCTTTTTAGCATCAGATTGGTGGTTTTCAAACTGTGTTCCATGGAACCCTGCTTCACGGGTTCCACAAATGTTTTCATTAGAATTTCACTTTTTAAAAATAACTAGGTTAAATAATCAACAGACATGCTTAAGAGTGTTATAAATCAAATTTAAACTCATTAGAGACCCCCAACTGAGATAACTTGGGAGGTTAACTTATTTTTATGAAGACCTCAAAAGTAAATGTTCTGGGGGGGGAAGCTTCGGAGCCGCGGAGGAGAGCACAGCAACAGGGGTGTGGAGGGCAAAGCGGAGAGATTCCCGCACAGAGGATCAGGGCCGACCAGCACTCACCAGCCCGAGAGGCTTGTCTGCTCACACACCGGAGCGGGCGGGGCTGGGAGCTGAGGCTCGGGCTTCGGTCAGAGCGCAGGGAGAGGACTGGGGTTGGCGGCGTGAACACAGCCTGAGGGGACTAGTGCGCCACAGCTAGCCGGGAGGGAGTCCGGGAAAAACTCTGGACCTGCCTGAGGCAAAAGACCATTGTTTCAGGGTGCACAAGGAGAGGGGATTCAGAGCACCGCTTAAACGATCTTCAGAGACAGATGTGAGCTGTGGCTATCAGCGTGGACACCAGAGACCGACATGAATTGCTAAGGCTGCTGAAGCCACCAAGAAGTCTGTGTGCGAGCACAGGGCACTATCCACACATCCCTTCCGGGGAGCCTGTGCAGCCCGCCACTGCCAGGGTCCCGGGATCCAGGGACAACTCCCCCGGGAGAACGCACGGTGCGCCTCAGGCTGGTGCAACGTCACGCCGGCCTCTGCCGCCGCAGACTCCACCCACACTCCGTGCCCCTCCCTAACCCCCGGCCTGGCCTGAGTCAGCCGGAGCCCCCGAATCAGCTGCTCCTTTAACCCCGTCCTGTTTCCCCATAATGTTAACAGCTGATCTTTCAGCAGAAACTCTGCAAGCCAGAAGGGACTGGCAGGACATATTTAAAGTGAAGAAAAGGAAAAACCTACAGCCAAGATTACGCTACACAGCAAGAATCTCATTCAGATTTGTTGGAGAAATTAAAACCTTTACAGACAAGCAAAAGCTGAGAGAGTTCAGCACCACCAAACCAGCTTTACAACA